>NC_090933.1:286750524-287060200 GCF_040938575.1 Ambystoma mexicanum | reverse complement strand
TCTCAAGCCACAGGTTCCATTGCTCAGCTGCTCTGAAGCACTCCTCTCCACGATGCATGTGCTAAATTGGCCACACTTTCCAACTTCTGCTCCCCGTCTAAATTAACTTATAGAGCTTAACTACAATCCAGAGATTTCAGTCAGGCATGCCCCTGAAGGGGAATTCTGAAGTTCTTTCTGCAGAAGAAGAGGAGGATAGAAGGGATGCGTCCTCACTCCCTGCTGTTTTCTTTATATATGGAAGATCATCATAGATGGCTACAAAATCCCAAACGTCTCATCTCTAAAAATCTTGGGTGTCTACTTAGATGCTACACTTAATATGTCCCGTCAAGTTAATCAAAGCGCATCCACTTCAGCCTATTCGACGAAACTCATCATAGCAAGCAAACACTTCCTCTCATCCTAGAACTGCCTCACAGTTGCACTGGCTGTCATCAGCCCCAAATTGGACTACTGCAACGTGCTACTCTGTGGCACCATCTAAAAAAACTGGAAAAACTCCTATTTATACAAAACAATGCTCTCTGCAATGCTCTAGACCTGGCAAAGCACAACCACATCTCTGCATCCAGAAGATCTATTCACTGGCTTCCTGTCTGAGAAACAATCACATTCAAAATTCTTTTAATCAACCACCAATGTCTCTCAAACAACGCGCCTTCATACCTTGCTCAGAGAGACTCACCAGACATGACCCTGCCAAGGCCCTATGATCCACTCACAGCCACTCCGTCGTCATATCTAGATTTAACTGAAAAAGATCTGGAGGATCCAGCATGCCAGTATGCGCCACTACCCTCTGAAACAGCCTCTCCTTACCCCTTCGCGCTTCACCCTCCTACCACCTATTCAGGAAAAGGTTCAAAACGCACATGTTCAACTAAATGTACATACCTGCTAACTGTCCTCACTATAACTTGCGCCTAGATGTCCACTTGCTTTACACGTTTCTATAAATGTAAAAATAAATAAATAAATAAACCTGGAAAGCAGTTTCCCTACAGCTGTAATCGATGTTCCTGCAGTCAGAGAGAGGCGCATTCTAGCCCCGCTTCCTCCAGATAAAGAAACCCTTGCTGTGCATTCAGTAGCAGCACTTCAGATCCTGGTTTCCAGTTAGCACAATTCATGAGAGCCAGGAAGCTCTCCAGTAGCATCACACACTCCCCAGGTAAGCGGGTAGATTACTCTTAGCCGAGAAGATGCACAATTATTGTCAACCGTGGCAACCTTGAGTTAGTAAAGTATTATGGATAAGGGAACTGATCCAGGAAAGTTCAGAGGCTGACAATAGAAACGGGTCAGTGAAATAGAAATAATAAAGGGAATCTTTATAGTGGATTCATTCTATAAATATAATTGTGAAGCACATCATTAAAATTGTGATTGTGCGTATATTCTTAAAGAAAAACAGGTTTATACAGATTACATCTCGATAGACAAGCTATGTCTTTCCAAAAAGTACAAACTGAAAGCACTCGGCTGGGCTCGTGCCGTGGAACTGCCATTACGTCACACGGTGAAGGCTTGCATGCCAGGGATGTCATTTCACCAAAATGCCAGGGGTAGCGGAAGTGACATCACACGACCCTTGACCCCTGATGACATCACAGGAAGTGATGTAATTTGACCCTGCCCCGAAGTGATATCGCGGGAAGCGATGGAACACGACCTTTCACCCGTTGACCAAACAGGAAGTGGCATCACATAGCATTTACACTACGAAAAATATGGTTACAATATCATTATAATGTGATGTACATTTCATACAAGAATGGATCACATGTATAGTTAAGATCATTAATGTGAATGCAAGCAGATGTTCATGACCAAATGATAATGATGTGTTATTATATAGCACTTACGCTTAAGCGCTTTATATAGAGAAAATGTACACCCAATATCACCCAACCTGTGTTGGTACTCATTTATCCACCTCAGAAGGATGAAAGACTGAGTTGAGGCATTTAAGAACAGACTAGCTGGTCGATTCATGGAATTAATGTACGCCGAAAATTCCTGCGCAGAGGTGCCAAAACGATTCGCAGTAAAAGTGCGAAAATCGCAGTGTAACTGCGAAAATCGCAGGGAAACCAGTGCACATCGATTCATGGAACTCCGTGCGCGAGAAAAACATTGGATGTGCGCTGAAAAAATGCGCGGCGCACGCCGGCACACAGGTCATCCAACGGTGTGCGCCATGGCCACTGCGAAATTGCACATAGCGCGGCGCACATCACAAAAGTAGGCGGAACACGGGGCGTAACACTCGGAATGGGGAACAACGCGTGAAAATATGGGCGTCACGGGGGAAGTACAGGAGGCAAGTGAGCGGAACGCCCACACGCTCGCCTACAACCCGTATTCATGGAATCAAATAGGGCAAACCAGCGCACGGTGAAAGACGCGCACAGGGCCAAACAAGTACGCCAAAAGAAAGCAGGCAGTAGCGTCCCTGCGCCTGAAATAAATGTGCGCCAAAATGTGCGCTAACAAAAGGCACCCATATACAGCTATGATGAATGGTCCATACAGTGGCCCTCTAGGACAAATGAGGTGCAAAGGGGTACCGACACGCGATTGGCCTGGGTACGCGTGTTTCGGGGTGCGCGGGAAGTTCCACATGCGATTGGCCTGGGTACGTGTGTTTCGGGATGCGCGGGAAGTTCCACACGCGATTGGCCTGGGTACGTGTACTTCGGGGTGCGCGGGAAGTTCCACACGCGATTGGCCTGGGTACGTGTGTTCCGGGGTGCGCGGGAAGTTCCACACGCGATTGGCCTGGGTACGTGTGTTTCGGGATGTGCGGGAAGTTCCACACGCGATTGACCTGGGTACGTGTACTTCGGGGTGCGCGGGAAGTTCCACACACGATTGGCCTGGGTACGTGTGTTTCGGGATGCGCGGGAAGTTCCACACGCGGTTGGCTTGGGTACGTTTACTTCGGGGTGCTCGGGAAGTTCCACACGCGATTTCAGCAGGGTACGTGTATTCCGAGGTGTGCGGGAAGTTTCACACGTGATTTCAGCAGGGTACGTGTATTTCGGTGGTGGCGGGGAGTGCTACACGTGATTTGGCCGTGTGGGTCCTCCCAGGTGTTCCCTCTAAACCCTCCACGGCCCCTGCAGGCAGCCCACACCAGAGGGGACTACCCTGCACCCCTGCTCATGTCCCACAGGCAACCCATCCACCATGGCCATGCCCCCCAGCCAACCCACATGTCACCTTGCACTACTGATCACCAACACATGTCTCCCAGCACCCCCACCCCCCAGCACTGTGGGGCACCTGCCAGCAGGCCCACACTCATGTCCCACTCATGTCTCCCTGCAGCCCCACCCCCCAGCACTGTGGGGCACCCTCCACCAGGCCCCCACTCATGTCCCCCTGCACCCCCACCCCCCCAGCATTGTGGGGCGCCCTCCACCAGGCCCCCACTCATGTCCCCCTGCACCCTCACCCCCCCGCACTGTGGGGCACCCTCCACCAGGCCCCCACTCATGTCCCCCTGCATCCCCACCCCCCAGCACTTTGGTGCACCCTCCACCAGGCCCCCACTCATGTCTCCCAGCACCCCCACCCCCCTGCAACCAGGGACACCCTCCACCAGGCCCCCACTCATGTCTCCCAGCACCCCCACCCCCCTGCATCCAGGGGCACCCTCCACCAGGCCCCCACTCATGTCTCCCAGCACCCCCACACCCCTGCATCCAGGGGGAGCCTCCACCAGGCCCCCACTCATGTCTCCCAGCACCCCCACACCCCTGCATCCAGGGGTACCCTCCACCAGGTCCCCACTCATGTCTCCCAGCCAACATGTCATCACAATCTAGATCCCTGGCCCCTATGGACAGCCTCCAAATGCCAAACACCCACCGAGTACTGCATCCACCCACTTAGAAATGGCAATTACATGACACAACCCCAATGGCAAGTTTGTAAATGAACACATGTCCCTCACATACACACAATGGGTGTCAGTGAATGTCAAAACCCATATCATGATATGCATGAAACCAATGAGATTATACTAGACAATGAAGTTTGAAGAAAAAATATGTATTAAAAGCAACATAAATTGAATCAAAAATAAACAAACGAAAATGGGAATTGACAAAAAAAAGCAGCATGTCCGTGAAATAATGTAAAACCACAAATCATAATCCAAAGGAAAGGTGTCGAAAGTCACAGTTCACAAAAGAAAATCCAATGGAAAATTAAAATTGAAAACCATTGCTCCATGGGTAAATCATAAAAATAAATTGAAAATCCAACAGTCTACTATATACAGAAACAATCCAGGGTCCATGATCTCAACTGAAGAAATGAAACCTATCTAATAACACTACCTAATAAAAAAAACTATATACAAAAATGTGGCCCATTGTCCAAAAGGTCCAAAAAAAATGCAAAACCAAAGGAAACCTAACACTAACTACAGAACTATTTACAAGGGCGGCGGGCTAGTCCGACGGCTCACTTTGGGATGTTCGGGGCCACGGCATCATCGAACTCCTGCTCAATGTCCCGGAGGCGGTCCTCCTCCATGGCCCCGAGGGTCCGCAGGGCCGTCGACATGTTCACCTCCAACTCCCTGCGGATTGCCTCGAGGCACTCGGCCTGCCTCAGGGCCCTCCACATGGAGTTCTCCGCCCTGACCATCGTGAGCCTTGCCTCTTCCGCCCGCTGCCGCTCCGCATCTATGGCGTGCCCCAACCGCTGCCACACGGAAGACACTTCCCGTCCTGGGACCTCCTGCCCTCCGGCCGTTGCCTGCCCCTCCGATGTTGAAGGCCCCGAGCCATCATGGCTCCCACCTCGTTGCTGCTGCTGCTGTGCCTCTGCCCGTGCCCTGGCTCCTGCTGCCTGCACATCCTCCACCGGCTGGGGTGCAGTCATTGATGTGGCCACCCGTGCTGGACGTCCAACTCCCAACTGTGGCAAGGATGCCTCCTCCACCAGCCTGGCCGCATCGTCAGAGGCAGCTCCACAGGGCACCCAGGTGACTAATGGGTGGGAAGATGGCACGGAGGACGACTGGTGCATAGGGGGTTCAGTTGAGGAGGGGGTCGGAGCAAGCCCCATCAAACAGAGGAATCCGGCCTGGGCGACCTGTCCCAGTAGGCTGATGCGGTCAACGAGCCATTCGAGATGACGTGTAGTCTCCTCATGAAAAGACTGCAGGTCACCTCGCATGGCCCGTTGATGCAACGCCACACCAGTCAGGACAGGCTCAACCCGGACCGGATAGCTACGTCCGCAGGCAGAGGAAGGCCAGTTGTCGTGAGCTCATCCCCTGCCTGAAAACGGGTCTGGACGTAGGCATCCCTGCTGGTGCAAGATGATGCAGTGACAGGATCAGGGACAGGATTGCACACAGGCACCTCCGTGGCGACCTGTGCTGCCTCCTGTCCCTTTTCCTGCACTGCACCACTAGCACCAGTGGAATACCCACCTCCAGACCCCGCCTCTGTTGCTTGCACGGCCTCCTCCTCCACCAAACCCCCCACCAACCTGGATGACTCCATGCCATCTTCCCCCTTTGGGCCCTGTGGTGTCCCACCTGTCCCTTCTGCTGCCGAGGAGTCCAACTCCGACCTCCGCCTCTTGGACCTCCCCCCAACAGCTGCGGCCTAGGACGCGGCACCAGACTCCTCACTCCCCGACGAGATCACAACCTGGGAGGGGAGCCGGGCCTTGCGTCTCCGGCTGGCGGTGCGATCCCTGCCGCTGTGCTCCACAGCACCTTCTCCGCCCTCTTCATCAGTTGACGCTGCAGACAGGGAGAAATAAAACACAGGCATCAGGGCACTGTACAATGGACACATACACACATGACAGTTGTACATGAGTGGCATTGGCAAACCTCAGACATGGCATCCCCAGCCCAGCCCCAGGATCCAGTTGCCCACCCACTTCTGCCTCTGGGGTTGCCATGTCGGGCACTGCAACATCTGGCACCACTGGCAACCCCCGGCCAGAGAGGCAGAGGGGCACCAGCTTCACTGCCACCGAAGTTGGTGTCCTGGTGGAGCAAGTCCTGGGGCAGTATGATGCCCTCTTCGGATCATCACGCGGCAACAAGGAAGGACGGGACAGGATCTGGGACGACTTTGTGGTTGCCATCAATGCGGAGGGGGTGGCAACCCGCAACATCAAGCAAGTCAAGAAGCGCTGGGAGGACTTGAGGTCCAGGACCCTCTTGAAGGCCCGGCACCTCGTGGAGGGGGGCCGGGGCTGCATGAGTAGCATCCAGCTGAGGGTCCTGGAACGCGTACGCCCAGCGCTCCACGGCCAGATCCTTGAGAGGCAGACCCGTCTGGAGTTGAGCGGTAAGTGGCCAAGCATTGCTGTGTGAGACAGGGCATGTTGCAGTGTGCTGGTTGTCTGATACTTGCCTCTATGTGTGACATAGGCCATGTACGCATGTATGTGTGCAGGGACATCATGGTCATGCATGTGAGGCCAGTAATGTGTGTACCACATGGTTGGTGCATGTGTTTAAATGCAACATGGGGAGCCCTATGCGGAATGGACACATGAGAGCATGCCAGTCTGTGTTCCTGGACATGGGTGGGGGTGAGGGATGGGTGCTGATGCCATGTACATGTATGGTGTCCATGTCTGTGTGTCTGACCTGCGTGTCTGTGACTTGTGAATGCCATGGATGCATGAAACATGTCTGTGACAATGTTCAGATTCAATGATGCAGCCTAGTTACCCTTGTATCCACTGTGTCTGGGGTGTACGAGGCCAGATGAATGAAACTACGGTGAAGTGTGTGCATGTGATAGGCTTGACCCATGATGCATGTGAGTTCCAAAACAACATTGTATGTTTCAAGAGTCCCTTGGACATGTATGCTAATGTCCATAGCATGTGCCATGCCTATTACTGCATGTGTCTTTGTTAGGGAGAATTCTCTGTTTAGGCTGAATTTCCTAACCTAGTGAGTCCCCCAGCAGCTTTGCTGGATTTCTGGAGTTTGTTTTTTTCCATCCTGCCAAGAGTGAGACTCTTTTTCTCCCACTCTTGGACATGAATGTGTGTAATTCCTTTAGAATGTCAATGTGTTCTATGGACTATGGGGTCTTTTACTCCATAGGGTCTCATATGTTTTGCTATGTGTGTTACACCGCACCCTCCGTGCCGTAGCACTGGGGCGTCCTAGCGGACCTCCATCATAGACTCCATACCCGGGGACTGACTACTGTCTCCCCGGGCATGTAAAGTCACCATTGGCTTTACTAGACCTAAATTTACTAACAGAACTAGTACAAACCATCCTATTGTGGACGTACTAGTAGGGTTAATTCGATTACTCCTGGGTCTGTTATTCGAGGGGGCACGGTCCCGTCCCCCCTCGTCGAGTTTTGGCTGGTGGCAGTGGAAACTACTTGTTATATTCGACCCCGAATGTAACCCTATGGGATTCTTCCCATTGTTAGAGATTGATACTTTTTCTCGTTAATCTCTAACATACCACCGGTTTACTTATCTTAAATAAGTCTATCGGATGGTATTTTCTGCCAGAACTCGGTTTGTAAAATGGCGTCTATGTTCGTCTCTGTGACTCCTAAACCAAAGGTTGAGCCCTTTGTTCCACTTTTGGCGGGCTTCTGTACAGAGACCCTCCAAAGTGGTGCCATTCTGTCTGGGTTACCACAGGGGTGTGGGAGGGGGTTTAGGCACCCTGGACCGAGTTGCCTTGCCAACTCCGGTCGCACTCTAGTGTGATTGGCCCAAGTGGTGAGCCACCCCGCTCACCACTTAGCGTGTTTTGATTGACAGTTAGGCTGAATGAATGGGGGTTTTCTGCATAAAAGCAGGGCTTTTGGGACTGGATCTTCAGAAGTCGCCACAGGACCTAAGAATCCGACGAGGGTAAAGCTGAGCCGACCTGCAACGACGACACCTCCGGTGGAGCCTGGTAGAACCGACTCACCACTTCCCGACAACAGAGGAGATCTCCCTGCCGGAGAGTCTCTTCCCCTGACTGGTGGGAACAACCAGTCCCCCTTGCTTTTTCTTCGCTCCAGGACGCAGTGGTCGAATTGCCCGTGCAGAGCACCTCGGCAACCGGATAGCCACTACCCCTGTACTGCGACCAAAAGGTGGTGCCTTGCGACGGAGCACTCCGCGGCTGGTCTCTTCCCTGGTGGTGCACCGGATTTCACTTTTCTTTGACAACGAGATCATCTCTACTTTTGGCAAAGACCCGACGTGCATCCACCACCAGGAACAACTGCCCCCGCCGGAGCTGTCTCTCCACAAACAAGGTACCGTGACCACCTGGCTTCCCTTTCTGCCGGATAGAGTGAGCTGTCTTAATCCTTGCCTTTCCATTCGGTCGCCTTCAAGCTTTCTTTAACTGTTGTGCAGAACTGGTCCAATCTTTCCATAACAATTTGCGATAAAGACTCGAAGCGCATTTCCACTGAGACACTTTTTGGGACATATCGCGTTGCCTCTCTCCGAGTGGGCCTGGCCTCTGAACTTTGTGATCTTCAGTAGACCCTGCCTTACTTGCCTTGCATTTGTCCGTAAAGTATTGGTACCGAGTTGACTTCATAACCTGCCTTATTTTTTTTTCCGTCCTAACGAATACTAGAGTGCCATCTAGGTTAAAGCATACACCTCTGTCTGCAAATAAGTGATGCCGTTGAACCTAGACTTGTCGAACTATTGTTAGGGGGATTGATATTTTCTGCGTATAGTAATTGTGATTGAAATCGTTTGCCGTATTGAGTGCCAGAGTGTTTTCTATAGATGTGTTCTTATAAATAAATAACTATATATCTTTACACCGAAGCCTTGTTGCGTGTTTGCTTGTCTTACTGTGTAGGATTGCCCTATTTTGTGTACTCCACATACTGTCTAACTCTTCTTGAGGGAAGTCTGACTGCTCAGCCACAGCTACCAAGTGAATCTGTTTGGTACAGACTGCTACCAAGTGGGTTTACTGCCAAACACCTGTAGTCCTAAATCTTTTGCAGTGGTCCCAGAGGGAACTGCACAGTTTTCCGCCTAACAGTCTTGCCTGCACTGACCCATGTGTTGTGGAGGGACATGATGGAAGTGATCTTTGACAGTGCCACTCATCTGCTATTGCTTCCTGTCTAGGGGACCATTGTACAGTACCCTGATGCTTGTGTTCTATATCTCCTTCTACACAGCGGCAAGTGAAGAAGAGGGCGGAGACGGCGATGTGGAGCAAAGCGGCGGAGATGCCCCCACGGCTGCAGCGGAAGGGGTTGGTGAGCCCCCACAGGGGCTTGCAATGGCGGAAGATGGTGTGGAGCCATCCAGGTTGGTGGTTTCCACAGTGGAGGAGGAGGCCGCTACTGAGCCGCACATGGGGCCTGGTGGGGGCATCCCTGCTGGTGCAAGTGGTGCAGTCCAGGGGCAGGGGCAGAAGGCAGCACAGGTCGCCGTGGAGGGGCCTGTGCATGTCACTGTCCCTGACACTGTGACTGCACCACCATGCACCAGCAGGGATGCCCCATCCCAGGCCCGTTGTCAAAACGTACAACTTCCCCTTTCTCTATGCCCAACACCTCCTCACCTGAATCTCCGGTAGAGCTAGTAGAAGTTGACCAATCCTGTCTTCTTCGGTATTTCTTTGATTACTTCTTCTTTTTGGTTCTTTTTTGACGTAAATAAGGACGTGGCTCCTCGGAGGCCACCTTGACCGGATGGGTACCAAATCCGGTGATCTCCCAGGAGCCAGTCCCAAAACTCCAGGGAAAAAGCTGTTGGCAAAAAAACCTGTGTAGCGGATCTTCTCAATTGTGGGAAGGAGTATCCAATATGTTAACAGTGATTCCGCTGTGGTGACAAAGGGTCTGTAGGGGTAGTAGATATGCTGAAGAATGTCAAGCAATCAAGAACAAGAACAGACTTGTAGTATGGAGAAACTACAAGATCCAGCATGCACCGCAGGAGGCAGACACTGTTCGAAGAGAACTGTAACCCAAAAGGCACCGCAGAAGGCAGACGTTGTCTGGGGATACTGCAAGACTCGGCAGGTACCGCAGAAGGCAGGCGGTGCGTAGGACCAGCGGCTTCGTAGGAAACTACGGTACCAGGAGCTGCGGCACCGTAGTATAATTGCAGCAGTGAGGGAGTTCACTGGTAAAGGAACTGGAAGCAGACAGAGCCTCAGAAAGGCGAAAATGCAGAATAAAAAGGAATAAAGAGAATAACGGTAGTAGATAAGGCAGAATTAGAAAGAAAGTAAAATACAAGTAAAGGAACAGAAAACCGAAGAAATGAGAAAAGAAACTCCCGTGAACTTACCAGAGTAAACCGCTGATGAGTAAACACCTGAAAGGGGTAGCACCGCGAGTGAATGCACAAAGGGAGAAAAGGCTAAGGCAAGAAGGAGAAGGTAAGGTCTTCTGTGTGACAGAAAAACATGAGCAAAGGGGCAACGAACAAAGTTAGAAATTAACGATGATACAACGCACCGTTGTTACTGTGCGTGATGCGTATATACGCTCCGGACGCCATCTTGGTGGAAGGCTAGACCGTTAACTGGACATAGAAAGGCATCCATGTTAGGTGTTTCTCCACCTATACCATAACTTCCATGGCTGGTGCATAACACCTGTCCGCAGGTAGGGGGGATGTCCATGTCATCTGACTCCCCTCTACCTGCGGACGAGGGGACCCCTGGCCATATGGAGAAGGTCCTGATTGGTGTCGCGTTGTGCACGGGTGTCATTCGTGATGACGTGCGTGCTTCACGGGTGGAGCACGCACGTCATCACGAAGAGCACCGTGCCAAAGTGGCCCAGTTGGGAGTGGCCATGGTCAGGGGTTTCGTACATGTGTCGGCCACTCTGGCGGCCCTCTCCTCCTCTGTGGAGACTATGCGCCAGTCGTTCCCCATGCCATCTTCCGGCCCAGATGCCACCAGGGCCCCCTGTGGACCTGCCCTGACCAATGCAGCCAGCTCAGTGGGGATACCAGCCCTGCACAGTCGGGAGTCGGAGTGCCAGCAGGGGTGGACACACCAGCAACTGGACACCAGCAGATGGAGGATGTGACGGCATCATCGGGCAGGGCACATGCACAACGGCGTTGGTGGATTCCATCAGCCTGGATGCCGTCGTGCTGGCAGAGGCAGTTGCATCGGAGGCAGCGGCAGGCTCGACGTGGGAGGCATCATGACTCTGGGACATCTACATCAGAGGGGCAGGCATCGGCCGGAGGGCAGGAGGACCCTGGAATGGGAGTGTCTTCCGTGTGGCAGTGTTTGGGCCAGCAGATAGGTGCGGAGCGGCGGCGGGCGGAAGAGGCACGGCTCACAATGGTCAGGGCGGAGAATTCCATGCGGAGGGCCCTGAGGCGGGCTGAGTGCCTCGAGGCAATCCGCAGGGATTTGGAGGAGAGCATCTCGTCGTCCCTGCGGACACTCGGGGCCATGGAAGTGGCCCGCCTCTGGGATATCGACCAGGAGTTCGATGATGCCCTGGCCCGGGACACCACGGAATGAGCCGCTGGACTTGCCCGCCGCCATTGTATATAGTTAGTTAGTGTTAGGTTTCCTTTGTTATTTTTTTCTTTTGGTTGCGCTTGGACTATGCACCACATTTTTGTATATAGTTTTTTTCTTAGGTATTAGTTTTTGGTAGGTTTCATTTAGTTAGTTGGGCTCATGGACCCTGGATTGTTCATTTGTACATAGTTCAACATTGGATTTATCTTTTCCTGATTATTTTTAGTTTCACCATGGAGCAATGGTTTTGTTTATGGTTTTTCCCTTGGATTACTTTTTTTTACTTTGATTTTGGACTACATTCATTTGGATTCTGATTTCTTGTTTTAGATTTCAAAAGGGACATGCAGGTTTCATTTTTTCATTCCCACTGTTGTTTTTTTCATTTTATTCCCATTCATGTTTTTTTTAAATACATTTTTTGGATTCATACTTTGATGTGTGGTATCGTCTCATTGGTTTCATGCATGTCATGATATGGCTTTTCAGATTCAATTGCAACCATTGTGTGTGTGTGACAGACATGTGTTCATTTACATACTTTAGATTGGGGGTGTATCATGTAATTGCCTTTTCTATGTGGGTGGATGGGATGCTTGGTTGGTCCTTTTGGCTGGGGAGGCTGGCCATAACAGCCATGATTGAGGATTGTCAGGACCTGGGTGCAGGGGGAGATGAGTGGGGGCCTGGTGGAGGGTGCCCCTGACTGGTGGGGGGTGGGTGTGCTGGGAGACATGAGTGGGTACCCTGCTGATTTTGTGTGTGATACTTCCCGCGCACCCCTGAAATACACGTACCCTGCTGAAATCGCGTGTGGAACTTCCCGCGCACCTTGGAATACACGTACCCTGTTGAAATCGCGTGTGGAACTTTCCGCGCACCTTGGAATACACGTACCCTGCTGAAATCGCATGTGGAACTTCCCGCGCACCCCGAAATACATGTACCCAGGGCAATCGCATGTGGAACTTCCTGGGGGGTGAGGGGGGTGGTAGGAAGGAGTAGGGGCCTGGTGGTGGGTGCCCCTGGATGCAGAGGGGTGGGGGTGCAGAGGGACATGAGTGGGGGCCTGGTGGAGGGTGTCCCTGGATGCAGGGGAGTGGGGGTGCTGGGAGACATGAGTGGGGGCCTGGTGGAGGGTGCCCCACAGTGCTGGGGAGTGGGGGTGCAGGGAGACATGAGTGGGGGCCTGGTGGAGGGTGCACCAAAGTGCTGGGGGGTGGGGGTGCTGGGAGACATGAGTGGGGGCCTGGTGGAGGGTGCCCCACAGTGCTGGGGGGTGGGGGTGCAGGGAGACATGAGTGGGGGCCTGGTGGTGGGTGCCCCACAGTGCTGGGGGGTGGGGGTGCAGGGGGACATGCGTTGGTGGGCAGTAGTGCAAGGTGACATGTGGGTTGGCTGGGGGGCATGGGCATGGTGGATGGGCTGCCTGGGACATGTGCAGGGTAGTCCCCTGTGGTGTGGGCCACCTGCAGGGGCCGTGGAGGGTGTAGAGGGAACACCTGGGAGGACCCACACGGGCAATTCACGTGTAGTGCTCCCCGCACACCCCTGAAATACACGTGCGCTGATGGAATCGCGTGTGATACTTCCCACGCACCCCTGAAATACATGTGCCCTGATGGAATTGCGTGTGATACTTCCCGCGCACCACTGAAATACACGTACCCTGCTGCTTTTGCGTGTGATACTTCCCGCACACCCCTGAAATACATGTGCCCTGATGGAATCGCGTGTGATACTTCCCGCGCACCACTGAAATACACGTACCCTGATGGAATCGCGTGTGATACTTCCCGCGCACCCCTGAAATACACGTACCCTGCTGATTTTGCGTGTGATACCTCCCGCGCAACCCTGGAATGCACGTACCCTGATGGAATCGCGTGTGATACTTCCCGCGCACCCCTGGAATACACGTGCCCTGATGGAATCGCGTGTGTTACTTCCCGCGCACCCCTGATGTACACGTACCCAGGACAATCGCGTGTGAAACTTCCTGCGAACCACTGAAATACACGTTCCCCGCTTGGCGTTTGCTGTTTGGCAGCCCTGTGTACTGGTCTAGGGTTAGTGCAGCCCTTTGCGATGATTTGGGAATTTTGAAGGCTTTTCCTTGCGCAAGGGCGTTCTTGGGGCATAACTGGCGCTGCTGCAGGGTCGCTGCGCCAATCTGCGCCACGGCTGGTTTTTGAGGCTAAAATCTATCAATACGCTGTGCGATGAAAAGATTTTATGGCACGCGGCTGGCGCAGTGTATTGCACGGGGACACTTTGCGCCAGCCGCGTGCCCCACTTTTGTGCGAAATTCTATGAATTACCCTGTAAATCAGTGACTCGCCCCCCAAAGTGTGCCTGAAATAAACCTTTGATGAATCTAGCAATTATTGTACAGAATTGCAGAAAGACACATTTCATTTGGTATTCCTATTCTTTCTTATTTAGGTTCAGTGCTGAAAGTGTTAGACTCGTGCCACTCCTGTTCTTATTTTTCTTTTTTTTCTAAAAAGGGGCCTGAACAAGAAAGCCAGCCACTCCAGAAGTAAAGAGGCACATGGTGCTGGCCGCAGCCCAGGAGTTTGCATTACGAAAAAAAAAAAAATGTTTTTTTTTAAGAGCACTTGCGATCTCTGGCGATGCCTACATGACGTCCCTGTTGCATTCGGCAAGAAGGAATCTGAGAGCAAAGAACACTTCATTTCCTTTTTTTCCAACTGCATAAGCATGAATCAGTCTCCTGTTGTCAGCCTCGCTGAGGGAGGAATGGAAGACTGCTGCCTTAAAAAAAGTCACTCTCAGACAGCAGGCAGCCTAACTACAGGGGGAGCGTTAGACAGTGCAGCTGTCTTTCCAAGCTGAAACAGGGTGTGAGATGCAGAGAATGTGATGTGACTACATCAGGATTGCAAATTAGTTGTGTGCAGGCACATCCTAGCTCTTCTCCTAAACCACAATTCCCCCTTTCCCCTACTCTTCCCGCCAGGAAACTAACCCTGTTACACTACTTCACCTCACTTTATGATGTGAAGTGGTTAATATTTACCGGTGTTAATATTTACCTGTGTCACCCACTGTATTGTTTTACGATATCTTTATCAAATTCTGCAACTGTAACAGCTCCTCAATGCCTACGGGTTGTATGCACGCTATACAAATGAAATAAATAAATGTATAAACTGGCACCTCTTGCAAGTACAAGTACTAATTGTTAGGCAGAATCACATGCAGTACCCTTTGGGACCACTACATGCAATTAGGACTACAAGTGTCAGTACAATTTCACCTTTGGTACACGCCTGTACTACACAGTATTGTAGTAGCAGTGGCTGAACAGCCAGACTTATCCCAAGAGTAAAGTTTGTTTGTTTCTTTATTTGTAATGCGCTCCATACCCAAAGGCAGCAGGGCGCAGCAGGAAAGAAAATGTGAAGCTTACAATGTTACAGAATTATACACTTATGCATAATAATGCATGTACAAAAATTACAGAAATTTACAATATGCAGTATCCTGTACAGTATAGCAGTTGATACGGGAGCAAAGTGCAGTGAGATAAATATACAGCAAGGATCTGTGTGTTTCAATAAGAGCAGAGATGTGGATTAATGTGAGTAACTTGGATATCAAGTACAAAGTTGTTCATTAACCTTTACTTACATATAAGGCTAAGGGTTGTTGGCATTCAAGTGTTTGATGAGGTTCCTTCTAAAGTGTGAAAAGGGTTGGTCAGCTCTTAAATTGTGTGGTAAGGAATTCCAGAGGGTGGCAGCTTTCACAGGGAAGCTATTGCCTCCTATAGTGGAGAGTTTAAATCTTGGGATTACCAGACAATTGGAATTCACGATTCTAGTTTGTCTAATGGCTGGTTTCCTCTTGAGTTTGTCCATTAGGTAGCTGGGTGCAGCATTATTAAGGGCTTTGTATGTTAGTGAGGTCATTTTTAGGTGGATTTTATTCTCAGTGGAGAGCCATTTATGTTGGTGTCTGGTGGCAGTGATATGTTCTCTTTTATTTATGCCGAGCGCAGCTCTGAGGGCATTGTTCTGTAGGATCTGCAATCTTTGGGTAATGGATTTATTGGCGCCGCTATAGAGAGCATTACAGTAATCGAGTCTGGAGAGTATGAGGGCTCTCGCCAGGATCAGACAACTTTCGTTGGAGAGGAATGGCCTGCCTGCTCTAATTAGTTTGCAGGTGTACACGGTGGTGGATGCTAATGAGTTGACCTATTTATTGAATGACATAGTATGATTCAGATAGAATCCAAGAGTTTTTACCTCGCTTGAAACTTTGATGATGTTGCCATCTATGTTAAACGAGGCGTATTCAGATCCTAGTTTATTGATATTGGCATGCGTACCCAGGATGATTAGCTCTGTCTTACCATCATTCAGGCAAAGGCCATGGGATGCCATCCATGCCTGAATGATGAGATACACCCTGTTCACCAACTCTCTGTCCTTGCTATGATTCCCTGAAAGTGGGAGGAGAATCTGAGTATCATCTGCATAGTTGGTGTAGGTGATACCCAGAAGGTCCAGATCATCGAACAGAGGTTTGGTGAAGATGTTGTATAGAGTTGGGGAGACGCAGGAGCCCTGAGGGACTCCACAGGTGATAGGAGAGGGGTCAGCTGCTGCTGAGGGGGAGAGGACTCTCATCATTCTCTCACTCAAGAAGGATTCAATCCATCTAATTGCATCACTTGAGAAATGGGCTGCTGAGTCCAAGTGTCTGTATAAGACCTTGTGATCTACAAGGTCAAATGCTGCAGAGAGGTCGAGTAAGAGGAGGAGAGCTGTCTTCCCCTTATCCCTCAATTCATCCATTTGGGTCTTTAGATCGATAAGGGCTGTTTCTGTCCCGTGTAAAGGGTGGAAACCCGATTGTCTAGATCCTAGTAGTTTATGGAGTTCCAAGTGTTTTTGAATCTGGACGTATGGCATTTTGTCCAAGATTTTCAATAGGAAAGGTATCGTGGTGATGGGGCGGTAGTTGGTGGGGATGAGTGGGTCCAATGTCTGTTTCTTGAGAAGGGGAAGCACCCAGGATTGTTTTAGGTTGGACGGGATATTACCTGAGGCGAAGGAAGCGTTTATAAGTTTAGCGATAAATGGTGATAAATCTCTGGCTGCATCTTTTATTATGTGTGCAGGGCAGATGTCACCTTTACAGTTGGAGGGTTTGAGTGATAGTATAATTTTCTCAACTTCCAAAGTAGTGGTTTTCGTAAAGGAGAATTTATTAGAGTGTGTGCTAGGTATAGCGTCAGGCAGAGGTTTAGGTGGACTAGGAATATTCAAGGAGTCTTTTTTTAATTGGATTTTGTTTTGTAGGGTGTTTAATTTATTAGCTAGCTGTTATGTTTTTCTTATTTCTTGTTAGGCAAGGTGGTGCTGGAGGCGCGGTTGTGGTGGGTGGTCTGGAGGTCAAAATATTAAAGGAGATCAGAGAATGGTCAGTCCAAGGTAGAGGAGAGATGGACGAGATGACCGCCGAACAGTTAGCGTCAGCAACCCAGTCTAAGGTTCTTCCCTTCAAATGAGTGGAAGAGTTAACTTTTTGGGTTAGTCCTAAAGAGGTGATGGTATTCGATATGGTTAATGCATGTGAGTCTGTGGGGTCATTGAGACCGAGGTTAAAATCGCCTAGTAGTAGCATTTGTGATGTGGTTTTGGCATTATTAGTTAATAATCTATGCAGATCCTCTTCGAAGGTCCCGAGAGGGCCAGGCGGTCTGTATACTAAGTGGATGGTAAGTGATTGGGTATTGTTTATGGGGAGTTTGGCGGTAAGGGATTCACACGATTGCAGAGTTTGGGTGGTAGTTAACCGTAGGGCTAACTTTTCTTTGGATATGATGGCGATGCCGCCGCCGCGGGTGCTGCCCATGCGGTCCTGCCTAGATATGGTGTAGCCGTCTGGGATAGCCAGCATAAGAGATGGACCTGCAGCATTGTGTAGCCATGTTTCGGTTAGAGCAATGAAGTCTAGTTTGGCTTCAATGATGAGATCTGCTATATCGAGGGCATGGGCGACTAGAGATCTTGTGTTGAGGAGTGCTCCTTTGTAGGAAAAATCATCAGTTTCTATGCTGAGATTTGAAGAAATAAGTGGTTTTGTCTTGGTTCTGGGAATGGTAATGACTTTAGTGGCTAAGGGGGTGGTCTGGTGATGGGGGCACTATACTCTCTAGTATAGTGACCTTTGGTTTCATATTTGGCAGTGGAGAGGAGTCTTCTAGGCCGCTCATGCAATTTAGAGAGTCTAGCGCGAAGTTTGTTGTTTCTGTCGGTGATCTGGCTGGGTAAAGAGGCAAAGGCGACTGGTCCTGGCCTACAGTAGTGTTTAGCACATGGAGGGTCAGACAGATGAGTGGCTGTGTCTGATACATTGGGAGGTATCTCTAGGGGCGAGCCCTGATATGAATATCCTGGTTGGCAATGTCCGGTGATAAAGATATAGCCATTGCGCATAAGGTGATTATTGTGCGTAGCATCTTCTACAGGCAGGCAAGGCAGTGGTAAGGCAGTAGGGGTCCTTTCCAAGTTGGGCAGGTAAGGTCTAGTAGCTCAGGTTGGGTAGGGGAGCCTAATTAGCAGATTACAAATGGGGGAGAATTCTAGCGACCATCTGTGGGCACATTAGTACAGTAGCTGAGGTTTCTGCGCACTCAGATTTATGCACAGCAGGATTTGTAGTATGCAACTAGGTAAACAGTATCAGCGTAATTATAATCAAAGTGAGTACACAGAGTCATATCAACTTGTTAGGCGCACCATTGCAAGCAATACAGATTCACACAATACAGTAGTGCAGTAGGATGCCAATAAGTGTAGTAGTTTAGCGGATCAACAGTGTGATCGTGTCTATGGAATGCACCCGTTTGTGATTAGGTGTGTGCTGTATACAAATAAATGTGCACATCAGTCATGAATATGTTCATGTGTTAAATGTACATCATCATAGGCAGTAATTGGATGGCAATATTCGCGACATGCAGGTATGCAGTTCCGGGGGCAGTAGGAGGACGTGCAGCCTACAGTACTTATGCGACAGTGTGCAGCACTAATACAATTAGTATATGTGATAGGCTGTGTATATGGGCAGAGAGTACGTGGGGGGCACACACTTTTTAGTAGCTATGCGAACCGCTCCTACGAGTGAACATCAATGCAGGTAGATACATATAATGGGTGGATAATAGGATATAAAGCATTGCAGTGTAGTGGCACGGTCAACGTTAAAGTCATAAGGTACAGATATCACTCTTAATACGAGTTACCTTATAAGACAAAGTCTGTGTATATCCGGCCAGGGGTTCTGGCTAGCGGCGTAGGCGGCTTAGGACAGGCACAGGACAGGTATAGTCCTTGTTGCACAGTCCTTTGTGCGTGGGACGGCTCACGCCTCACGGTTCACCGTCGTGGAAGATGAAAAGCAGTGCAGCCAATCACACGGCTGCTTGGATCGGTATGGAGTTCCTTCGACAGCTAGACGGCAGCTCGCACTGGTGGGGCGGCCATCTTTAGGAGGTGAGGTGCGAATTAGGGATAATGGTGGCACAGCCTACACGGCTTGAGAGCGGACGAAATTGACACGGTCCTGATCGTGTTGAGCTCTGTAACGCATCCGTGCAAATATAATGAAGGTTAAGCCCTGTGGCTTACCTGACGCACGGCAACAACAAAGGCTCCATAACGAGGCACTGCTCCTGCAGTGGTGGTAGGGGCTCCTACTCCTCGGGTGCTGGGGGGGTGACTGTGAGGGAAAGTGAGCTGTACAAGGGGTTATACAAAGGACCAACTATCACAGTGATTCAAATAACCATTTTATTTAAGGGTTCTTGGTAAAAAAAATATACATTTATTTACACAGTCATTTGGAAACATTACACTAGCAAGAGCAGCTCAATATCATATACTAATATACTACAAATACGCAACCAATAAGTTACTGAATAAGTTCAGCTCCCCTGAAGTGGCAGCAAAATGGCACTTCAGTTACTTTTAAAAAGGGGTAAAAAGACAAGGTTAAATGAAATCAAGGCAAAAATACTTTCATAGGCAGGGCAAAGGGTTTCAGTTCACCACAACCAGCAATTCAATTCAATAGACCTGGGCCAAAGTCAATAGTTCAGAGCCTTGTATAGGGTAGCACAGTTCTGGTAGTAAACGGTTAAGTCTTTGCCACGGATCTTAGAAGAATTTGGTCAGACAAAAAGTTAGATGTTGGTTTAGGGAAGAACAAGCCTTCAAAGTTGGGAAAGTTTCACAAACTTTCACTGCGGCCGAAAAGATTTCTTGACCGCATTTGCACAGTACCTTTAAAGTGAAGAAGAGCTGTAGCTGAGGCAGTTGTTCCTGGCAGCTCCTGCAGATCTCGCTGTTCCTGAGCTTCAGTCGTGGGGACAAGAAGGAGGACATCGGGGGGTTCCTGCACTGCCCACGGAGAGGCCACAAGCTTGGCAAAACGTCGGTTTAAGGTGTGAGTGCCTTAAAGACCACAAACTGGTATCCTTCCTACTGGCTATCCGGATTTCCACAGTACTCTGCAGAAAAATCGAGCAGTACTGGGACGGTGCGCAGGAGGCTTAAGAGTTGGTTGTTCCCACCAAACTCAAGGAAAGAAGTTGAAGGGCTTCTCTGTCGATGGAGTTTCAGGCAATTCAGACCTGCAGCAGGGCTTCACCGTTGGACCAGGAGTTGCAGCAGTCGTCTTCCTTTAGCTCGTCTTCGGTTCTTTTGTTCCAGTGGTCGACTCTGCTTTCCAAGTCCCAGAAGCCTGCTTTTTCCCCCATTTATTCCAGCCTGGCTGTCACTCACACAGCATAGTGGCTGTCCAAGCCGGACAGCCAGCCGGTCAATCATGCCAGAGTGCATTCAGGTCTCTTAACCTAGTTTGGCGCGCAGAGTTGGACACTAGAAGGACCCTTCCTAAAAGAAACGGCAAAAAAAGTCAACAAGAGTCTGTTTTTACAGAAAGGTCTTGGGCGCCATATTGGAAAACATGGCTGACCCAATTTGTAGCTACCGGTGCTCGTGGTCAGGAAAAATCATGGTAGTTTGTTTTAGGGGTGTACCGAATAGTACATTTACTATTTGGCCGAATACCTAATAGTTGCAGAACTATTCGGCCGGAACCGAATAATGAACCGAATAGTAGATGGAGGGAGCGCTGGATATTTTAAATTGGAGAAAGACAAGCGGAAGTCAAGAACTTTTAACGTTTCCAACACAAAGGTTAAGTTGGCATGTTTGTCCTTAGAGAAACATATGCAGCATGACAGCCTGATAGCATGTTTGTCAGGGTGGTATACAAAGATCCGGGTACTGATGTTACACTCCTTTCCACGGAAAATGCACACACGTCGCAGTGTGGGGAAATTGATTATATAGGGACTTATTTGCAATGGAAAGTAGTTTCTAGCAAATGCTCCTGGGTTTTCCCTTTGGAGAACGGTGTAGTATTGGTCTTTAAAAACACTTGTCTACCTCAGGGAGGGGCTTTATTTTATTGCATGTTGCCAAGGAAGAGAGCACAATATACAGTGAGTCTTTCTGGCACTGTGTCCTGTCAATGGCTACTCCCTGCTGTCCTGGCTGCCTGGAATCTATTTTTACAATCTATTGTTCGTGTCTGAACAGCTAATGCCTCTGGGGTGTTTCTGTGGAATTTGCGACCTGCTATAGGAACTACCAGGCTCCAGATGTGACTGTGAGGCCATGCAGCCCCCACCCTCCACAGCCTCAATCTCCTCTTGAGACTGCCCAATGACAGGGCGGAGGGTCAACAATGCCACCACCCGGGATCGTCTGCCTTGGCGAACAATGGGCAGTAGTGGCCTTGGCCATTTGCATGCAAATGCCTAGCCCTGCCGAGAAGGCAGCTTTGAAATGCTCAATTTGTTTGGGACTGCTGTGGTGTTTCAGTGGGCAGGCTGTGGTCCGCCATGGGGGTTTTCTCAATACACTCTAGAAAGTGTAAAAAAATGTGCGTAAAGTTTATTTCAACTCTATCACACGTTCATTTAAAAAAGTAAGTAATACATGAGCACACGAGGAGCGAGAGGGAGCTTCTGCTTTTGCTGAAAGTTGTGCTATCTGAGCGGTGGCGCAGCAGTGGGTGGGTTCCATCATCCATGTATTGTAGAAAATGAAACAAATAAGAAGTCTCGGGCATGCATTGGCTTTACTTGTACATGTAAACGAAGAACTGCAGGGCAGGACGGAGTCAGCCAGAAACACTCCCTTGTGTGGCAGTGTCTACACGACATATGCATATGGCAATGCTGCCCTCCGGTGGCTCGAGTGCAATACTGCACCCTACTAGCACCAAATAAAATTGGCAAGCAGATGTGTATTGAACTTCGGCTTCGAGTAAATATTACATTAGCTATTCGGCCGAAAGCCGAATAGCTAATTTCAGCCGGAATTCGGCCGAATGTTTACTCGAAGCCGAAGTTCGGTACACCCCTAGTTTGTTTATAACCACTGCCACCAGCCATTTTAAGTAGGAAAGTGTAACATCTGACTGTTACAGGAGTGTTCAGACTCAGGGGATGCTAGGCAACCCCTCCAGCACTCTATAAGAAGATAGTGTGTGCAGGGTCTGCAAATTTAAAAAGACTAGTAAAGTCAATTTAACTTTAAATGCTCTGGGAGACAGTTGTCAGTCCCAGAGAAGGTATTTAAACCTTGGGGTGTATAAAAGACACCCCTGTGCCACTGCACTAAAGGTGCTGTGTGACACATAACAAAAATATAATGCCTATGGAGTTGTTTAATAACTCTATAACCAAAGAACACAAAAGTAAAACACACATCAAAATGAAAAGTTCAAAGTCCCAAAATATAGCAAAGGAGCTGGAGGGCTCTAAGCTAGGGGGAATTTAGCACTTGGGTGAGAATCCTCCCTAATACTAATACACACAGTGCATTTATCAATTAGAATTCTGTACAGAGAGGAACAAACCGTTAATAGCTTCTCAACAGCAGTGGATATTATTTCTGATTTTTTTTTAAGAAAGCATTTAAAGTGCAATTACAATCACAATACAAGAGGAGAAAAATAAATGGAATAAAAACCAAGCAACACTATGCACCCAATCAATCAATAAATATCCATAAAAATCCAATCAATAAATATGGTTCATATTAAACAGGAACAAGAAAAAGTAATCTCTGTATTAAAAACAGTTTATCATCTATCGCAGTAAAAAGATGAAAAGATCAACTGATCAAATCTAAATGCTGTTTCCTCATAGCTCAAGCAATGGCTACACATCTCGCAGCTGCTAATGTTTTAACTGTTTACTTGCTGGTTTCAGTGAATGCTAGGAAGCGATGATCCTGTAATCTTACCAGCCGCTTCCGGGCCTTGTTTGCGTTGCACACAGAGACAAGGAAAGCTACTGTATGCTATCAAGGTAGGACCAAAATCCATGCAAGGCTCTCACTGCATGCCGATGCCACCTTATGTGCTGCTGAACTGATTATAATTAAGGGTACGTTTGAGAGAGAGAGATCAAATATAACTTTGGGCATGTCAAAAGATGTCTTGAGCACATTGTAATAAAATATATCTTGGGAGGCGTCCGTTTTGAACGCGGATGCTTGGACCAACAACAACCTCTACAATAATTACCTCAGATGAAAACATATCAAGATTCCTTGCAAATTACTCTGCTCACACATTGTTTTTTCATAATTAATTTTGAGGGCCCATAATGCGGAGTCTCCACCCCAAAGAAGACTCTGATGTCAACCCTTTCGCTGTGACATGAGACCGTGTGAGCGCTGCAATTCACCAAAGTCTTTTGACCCCCTTTTCTCATGTGCATAAACTCACTTTCTGATCTTCTAAAAGTGTTTTAGATGAAAAGTTAAAAAAATTCTGTTTGGCCTATCGACAATATGTATCCAGTCCAAAGCATTTGATGGCAACATATAAATAGGGACAGAATTACAATGGCATACAATTGTGGATACCATTGATAGCCATGAAAACTATAATGTCCTTTAACATTCATATGAAAGTAGGCAGTAGACACGCTCTAAAACTATAATGACTGGCCAGTTGTCTTTGGTAAATTAAACTCTGCACAGTCTTAGTACATTTATACCCTGTATCTGTATTATGATTGTAATTTAGAGACAACCCCCTGTGACGAGGTCCCCTGCATAGCCTTGGGAAATTACTTTGGGGTGGGCAAAGGGGCTAGGTGACACCCCAAGCTAGTAGATGCTGGACCCGGAGGATGTATAAGGTGATCCCCACTGAACCCCTACTGGATCACCACACTTAGGAAAGGCACAGTCACAGGGGCATAGCGTTCCTTCCCATCAATAAAGATGCTCATGGCCACCTGGAGATAATCCCAAGAGCACTTGCCCCTCCAACTCTCATGCTGATATAGAGGACCAAAAAGGGGGTGGTCAGAGGGGCCTTCATTCCCTCATGGCTTAAACTATTATGCAACATCAGAGAATAGATGGTCACAGAGGCTACCATGCCCCCACTGACCCTATCCCTACAAGTGACCACTGCAGAGAAAAGGTTAGGACCCTTGCCATTAAAGAAACTCCTTCCCATAAGGAGACATTCCTTCCCTGAGTTTGCGCATTTTTAGTTTGGGTGTTCTCTTCCAGAGTGCCGTCTACCTGTCTGGTGTGCTCCAATAACTTTCCGTATTCTATTTTGAGTTATTTTGTTTCTGGAGGCCCAACTCTCTTTCCTGTAAATCTGTTTTTAGGTTGCTTACTTCCTGACATAGGGCATCTTTCTCCTGATTTCAGGTGCCCCTCTGTTCAGCCAGGTCATCTCTTTGTTGCTTGATAGCATTTAATTTCTGACGTTCTTGATTAAATTCTGCTTGGAGGTGGAGTTCTTTACTAATGAATTTATTATTCTCCTCTTCCAATTAGTCAACCTGTTTTTGTAAAGTGATTATCTGCTCTGAACAGGCCCTGTTATATTTTATTTGTCGATTCTGCTTCTGTTGACCCTCTTCCAGAGAGTCAACCTTTTCCTGACACTCCTCTTTCAATGCATCTAATTAGGCCTCTTGGTCATATTTATTCTGTTTTTGTAGAGCCAAGACCTCTTTCAACTGTTTGATGTAGTTCTCAGCTCTGACCTCAGAATCTTGGCTCTTTTGCAATTTTTGTTCTGCTAATTTTAGCTCAGTCTGGATTTGAGTTAAGAGTTCAGATTGATTTTGCGCAAGAGTTCTATTTTCTTCATGCTTTGCCCGCATCACTCCCATATGGAGATACATGTAGGCCGTGATTCCTTCAATTTTAATCTGCTCCTCTTTAATTTTCGGAGTCATGTACAACTCGCTCAAAGCTTGATGTAATAGGCCACCATCCTGCCACGTGTCCATGTACATGTCAGTGACCTGTTGCATCATTTATTCTAGCCAGACTTTCTCATCTTGCTGCTGTCATTCCCCTCTGAAAAATAATTTCTGCAGAAGGTGCTCCCTAGCCATGTTGATCTCTATTGTGCCCATTTTTGTAAAGTGCTCTTTCTTTAATAATGTATTTATGTCAGGGTAATCTGTATTCTGTTTTTGTCTATTTTGGGGTTGATTTGGCTTTAATTTTATACACAGGCCTGATACTTAGGGTCTTTGTTTTGGGGAGGCGCTTTCTGCAGCGTAACACAGTGCTCCAACCACATACAGTATCACTACCTTGAAGGTTAGCCTGCTGCGTTAAGCTGTCACGGGCGAATACACAAACCCAAATCCCAGATGAGCCCCCAAGCTGTAAAGGATTCCAATCGGGCATCACACCAGACCAGGACTCTTGTCCTTAGTCTAAGATGTAGCGCTCAATTAAAATACTTTTCTTCATTTTCTACGAATTCGAATTAAGCTGGAACCCAACCCATATCAGACCCTGTTTTATAAATTCCCTGGGTCACAATGGACCATGAAATAGGCCGGTTGATGGGAATACAATATTTATTTATTTTAAATTCAAAGAAAATCACACAGTTTGAATATTGGGCAGCAATCACCAATGGGGTGGTAATTACAATGTAAACTAATGAAATACATTTGGTTGACCTCCGACAAGAACAAAACCAAAGCACAAATGAATAGCAGCACTTTTTCTATTCGACTAGATAGCCCCCGAGGTAAGATTTCCCCCTGCATAGTTCCCTCCAACCCCAATTAATTGATTTGAGTGGATAGAAAGGAGCAACAGGGAGTCAGGGATACTAGGCAGCAAACAGAATCATAATCTGACAAAATAAGAGGCAAAACCCTTTGCAATTGCATAAAATGACACTCGGAAATTACAAATAAGTGAATGTGTAGATGAATCAAGGAGATAAAAATGATTTATCACAGTATCAGGGATATAATATCACTAGCAACTACAAGGCACGGTATCAACAACGGGCATACAGTTCAGAAAGCAACTAACTTGAAAGTAAAACCACAGTGCAGCCAAATCACACATTGAAAAGTTGCATTTGACACTTTCAGTTTTAAATGTAAAAACATTTTTTTTATTTTTTTAAATGGGTGAAATAGATGGAATCGGAAATCGTTTTTTAGGCTGACTGATAGATGGACATCGCAGGGACAATAGGAAGTGAAAGAAGTGACTATAGCTGAATACCTGGATGAATACCTGGATGAGATTTTCAATGTGGAAAGAGATTCGGTTTTGGTAAAATAAAGCAGTTAGGAAAGAAACTCGGCTTGGAAAGAAAAAGAGAAATTTCACTTACACTAAATGTAATGGCTAGAAAAGAGGAATGCCACCCTGTGAATAGAAAAGTTACACTGCAGTTGTAACCCTTCATGCAGTGTGCCACTATTCTTGAGGGAGAATTAATTTATGTAATCAAAATATTGCTAAGGACGGACAATACCGAGGTGAGTGAAAGGATGGAGCTAACACTATGAAATCAAAGACAGGATGCACAGAGAATTTGAACAGTTTTAAACAAGTTATCAGGGTATGGATAGGATTACGTAGAGAATAGGACAAAGACAAAGTATCAAGATGGGGTAGGTTATGTGGTGCTGTGGGATGGGGAAATACTCACAAGCCACACTTTAGTTTGGGATTTGGGACAGTCAACTGGGTTCTGGACTCAAAGGCTCTGGTCACAACAAGGTGGCAGACTCTCCTAGCAGAACAACAGCTGGGCCTGTCTGGTCACTGGATCACAAGGATACAGCTGGCAAGCAGGTAGTGGGCAAAAAGCTAGTCTGTTCATAGGATACTCCTACAAGGGTGCCACAGCTTTTCCCCCTTCTCCCTGAGTTAGTGGGATTTTGTTATGGGGTTTAGTTATGAAGGGCGGTTCTGCCTGGATGGGAGGGCCTGAACCAACTATTGTCATGTCACGCGGGAGACTGGGGTCTGCCGCTCCCATTTCCTCCTGGCGAGTCTACCCGCGCGTTCGCGTCTGGGGACTCGCCGGGAGGGGAGCGACGGGTTACGGGGCCGGCGGCCTTCGGCGCATGCGCGGAGGCCCTCTCTCTCGGTTCCGTGCATGCGCCGTAGGGGCTTGCCTCCCAAGCCTCGCTCTGGGTTCGCCGGCGCCCGGAAACGGAACGGTTTGCGTTCCAGGCCTCTCGGGCGCCGGCGGCCCATAAAAGAGGCCGCGAGTCAAAGCGGGCCGCGTCTCAACGCGGTTCGCTTTGCTCACCTCGTTGTTCCTGCCCAGCCTTACCTGTGGCCTGTCCTGGGCCTGCCTGCCTTCAGCCTTACCTGTGGTCTGTCCTGGGCCTGCCTGCCTCCAGCCTTACCTGTGGCCTGTCCTGGGCCTGCCTACCTCCAGCCTTACCTGTGGCCTGTCCTGGGCCTGCCTACCTCCAGCCTTACCTGTGGCCTGTCCTGGGCCTGCCTACCTCCAGCCTTACCTGTGGCCTGTCCTGGGCCTGCCTACCTCCAGCCTTACCTGTGGCCTGTCCTGGGCCTGCCTGCCTCCAGTCCTTACCTGTGGCCTGTCCTGGGCCTGCCTGCCTCCAGTCCTTACCTGTGGCCTGTCCTGGGCCTGCCTGCCTCCAGTCCTTACCTGTGGCCTGTCCTGGGCCTGCCTGCCTCCAGTCCTACCTGTGGCCTGCCCTGGGCCAGCCTGACTCCAGTCCTTACCCGGGTCCTGTCCTGGACCTGCCTGCCTGCAATCATCACCTGGGTCCGGCCCTGGGCCAGCCAGCCTCCAGCTACTACCTGGGTTCTGCCCTGGGTCAGTCTTCCCTCAGCCCATTCCGGAGTTCTGTCCTGAGTCATCATTGAGTAGATGGGACTTATCCCACACTAGCCTGCGTTCCCCCTGTTCCATCTTGGGCACGTTCCTACAGTTCTCTAATTGGCCAGATTGCTAGTTCCAACTGTCCTCACTCTTTCCTGTCTTGCCTGACTCCGAATCTCATCCTGTGTACCATTGGAACCATCTGCACCAGCCAAGCTTCTTTTGCCTACTGCGAATACCTTTCTGCTACACTGGTCTATCTATCAACTGTCGCTGCACTGAGGTTCTTGGAAGATTCATGGTCTTGACTACAAGCTCAACCTGGACTATGGTTCCATCCATCTGAGCCTACATCCTCTTGTCACGCTTACCTGGGAGAGTGCCTTCGTGACATTGGGGGTTGGTCCATCCTTCACCCAGTTCCTCTTTTGGGTGGTGGAGAGGCTGATTCCTCGTGCCGCTATCTCATCGGTTCCTGGACTCCAGACTGGCGACCTCTGCGAGACCAACCACCAAGACTACAGGTACGCGGTCCTCTCGGGCCAATCAGCTTGACAGATTGAGACGCCTTCCTCCTGATTCAGAGATGGATGAATCGCAGGACATGAGGAACGAGTTGCTAGCGCTCAGGGCCGAGATGACCGCCCTGCGTCAGGAGAATCAAACATTACGACAAATGATAACGCAAGGAGCACCTAGTACCTCTCAAGTAGAAGGATCATTGGCTCATACAACACCCATCAAATTCGACGGAGACCCTAGACGGGTGGCAGAGTTTTGTAACCACTGCAGGATACACTTTCTCTTCCGGTCTACCTACTTCAACAACGATAGGGCCAAGATTGGTTACATCTTGGGGAACCTAACTGGGAACGCATTAGCTTGGGCAACTCCGTTTGTGGTTACGAACAGTCCTATTTTGAATGACTTTGCTGCCTTTGAAAAGGCCTTTCTTGAGGTATTTCAGACGCCGAACCTGGCCTCCGTTGCACAGAATCAATTGATGGACTACAAACAGGGAAGCAATGACGTCATCACCTACATCAGCCGTTTCCGACTTTTGGCTACCGACTCCCAGTGGCCCGAAATTACACAGAAGACACTGTTTCATCGAGGCCTGAGAGAGGAGTACAAGGATGAGTTACTTCACATCCCTGAACCAGAGAGCCTTCAACTCTTGATTGATCAAGTACTCCGTATTGACCAAAGGCTAGCCGAACGAAAGGCTGAGAGACGTCGGCTTGACAGAAGCGGTCCCTGGACAACCAACACACCCGCTGGTTCGTTCGGGTCGACCGAGTCCGGACCTGAGCCCATGCAAGTAGGAGCCATGAGGGGACCTTTGACGGAAGAAGAGAAGAAACGAAGGAGGTCTTTGCGTTTGTGTCTTTACTGTGGAGCAGCTGGACATTATTTGGGTACGTGTCCTTTGCGTCCGCAGAAGAAGAAGTCGGGAAACTAGGAGACCTGTCGTATACAGGAAGGGCACCGACAGGTCCCATTCCTTCCTCAGACCCTTCTGTTATTTGTTCTATTCGTCTGCCCATGCAACCAGCGGTGCTACAGACCCTGAAAGTCCGAATTAAACTGCCAGACAAGAACCTGGAAGTATCCGGTCTACTGGACTGTGGGGCTTCCGGCAATTACATCGACGAAACGTTCGTCACCAGACATAAGATACCACTCGTTTCCAGACACACGCCCCTGTCGGTGGAGCTTATTGATGGTACTCCCTTGTCTTCTGGACCCGTTAGTCAGTTCACAGTTGGACTGGCCCTTCTGATTGCTGATCATTACGAGGAACTAGCCTTTGATGTTATTAAGTCACCAAACTACAAGATGGTCTTGGGAATACCTTGGTTGCAACACCACAATCCGTTGATAGACTGGAGAACCCAGACCTTGACCTTTTCATCTGAAAGGTGTGCCCAAGAATGCAAGCTACCGGTTCCCACCAGGACCGTCTCGACTTCTCTAGTAACGGACAGCAATGGGGTTCATCTATGTTCCACGTCTCTGGTCCCACAGGAATATTCCGAATTCAAACAGGTGTTTTCTGAACCCGGCAACATACCCCTTCCTCCACACCGTTCTTTTGATTGCTCCATTGACCTGCTACCGGACCACGTTATTCCCCATGGTAAATTATATGCTTTCACACGTGACGAGAAGCTAGTTCTTCAGGAGTATTTGTCGGAGAGTCTAGAAAAGGGGTACATTGTGCCGTCAAAATCACCTGCAGGATTCCCCCTGTTTTTTGTAAAGAAAAAAGAAGGTACATTGAGACCCTGTGTCGACTACCGGCAGTTGAATGACATAACAGCCAAGGACCGGTATCCTTTACCCTTAATTCGCAGTATCCTTGAAACCCTGCATACTGCGCGAATCTTCTCCAAATTGGACCTCCGCGGAGCTTATCATTTGGTGCGCATCAGGAGTGGGGACGAGTGGAAGACAGCTTTCAAGACATCTTTTGGGCATTTTGAATACAGGGTTATGCCTTTCGGCCTATGTAATGCCCCCGCTGTTTTTCAACGATTCATGGACTACATTTTTGGTGATCTGTTAGGATTATCCGTTTGGGTTTATCTGGACGACATATTGATATTCTCTAAATCCTTAGACGAGCATGTGGAACACGTTCGTGAGGTCCTTCATCGGCTGTCCGTCAATAACCTGTTCGCCAAAGCGGAGAAATGTAGCTTTCACCAACCCAGCATTGAGTTCTTGGGATTTGTTATCAATCAAGAAGGCATTGGGATGGATCCCAAGAAGGTGCGAGCCATACAAGAATGGAGACATCCACACGATATCAAGGCTCTCCAACGCTTTCTGGGATTCGCAAACTTTTACATGCGCTTTATCCCACAGTTCTCACAGATCTCGGCGCCCCTCACCAGGCTAACCAGCAGCAAGATCACGTTCGAATGGGATCTCGTGGCTTCCCGGGCTTTCGACGTATTGAAGTCGGCCTTTATGGCTGCCCCAATCCTGCTCCATCCCCAGGAAGAGTTGCCTTACATAGTGGAGGCCGATGCTTCCAGCTTTGCGGTAGGAGCAGTCCTTCTTCAGAAAGATCCAACCACGTTAGTAGAACATCCAGTGGCCTATTATTCTCGCAAGTTGAGTCCCAGCGAACGAAACTATGCGGTGATTGAAAGGGAACTGTTGGCCATCAAGACCGCATTCGAGGAATGGAGACATTTTCTCCTCGGAGCACGCTTTTCTGTGGAGGTGCGGACAGACCATCGCAATCTGCAATATCTTCGCTCTCTGCAATGTCGGACTCCTCGTCAAGCCCGGTGGGCCGCCTTCTTCTCTCCGTTTGAGTTCCATGTTACTTATATCCCGGGAACCTCCAATACAAAGGCGGATGCGCTTTCCAGGTCCCTGGAAAACGTAGATGGAACGCCTTGTCCTGAACTGCCACTGATTTCTCCTCGCCATTTTCTGCTGGCCTTGTCCTCTCACCTTAAGTCCATCGCGGAAGCCACTCGGTCGGATCCAGAAAGAACGTCCCTTCTTAGTCGGCAATTGGTTTCAGAACGAGATGGACTGTTGTTTTTTCAGAGAAGACTCTACATACCTAGAGGAGCCATTAGAAGGGGCATTCTACATGGATCCCATGATTCACCCATAGGAGGACATCGCGGGGTCAGAGCCACTCGAGAGTTGATATCCCGACAGTTCTGGTGGCCTGGTTGGGCGACCGAGGTCCAGAAGTACATCGACAGCTGTCCAATTTGTGCCCAGTGCAAGGTTCCCAGAAGACGACCATTGGGTTTGTTAATGCCCACCGAAGTGGCTCCCTATCCATGGCATACCATCGCCACCGATTTCATTGTGGATTTGCCTCCATCTGAAGGGTACACCTGTATAATGGTGGTTGTGGACAGCTTCACCAAACTGGCCCATTTCATCCCATTCCAGAAAATCCCTACAGCTACTCAAATGGCTTCAGCGTTTCTGCACGACATCTACCGGTTGCACGGCCTACCGGAGAAAATCATATCGGATAGAGGTACCCAGTTCCTTTCATCATTTTGGAGACAGGTGTGTGGTCATCTGGGAATACATCGAGCTCTAAGCTCAGGCTACCACCCACAGACAAATGGGCTAACCGAAAGGACCAATCAGACTTTGGAGGGGTACCTCCGCTGTTTTGCCAATGCCACACAGTCTAATTGGAAAGGTGGGTTAGATCTGGCCGAAGTATCCTACAACAACACTGTTCATGCTTCCATTGGAGTCAGCCCATTTTTCTGTTCCACTGGTCTACATCCTCGGTTAATGCCTTTTCAACCAGTTCCATCTAGTACTGTTCCCTCTGCTGATGGTCTGGTCTTACACATGCGGGAACAGCAAGAACTTGCACGCAAGATCTTAAGTGAAGCCAAGGATCGGATGAAGAGACAGGCAGACAGGAAGAGGAGTGCAGAACCTAATTTCCAGGAGGGCGACAAGGTGTGGTTGTCCTCAAAGAACCTGCCTCTCCGCAATCTGCCCGTCAAACTGGCCCCTCGATATCTGGGTCCCTTTGTTATCGCCAAACGGTTGTCCTCTGTAGCCTTCCGTCTTCGCCTACCCTCTTCCTGGCGTGTACATCCCGTTTTTCACGTGTCCCTGTTAAAGCCCTATGTGGTCGATGATTACGGCCGCACCTCTCCTCGTCCGGCCTCTGTTTTGGTACAGGGCGTCCCTGAGTTTGAGGTACACGAGATCTGTGATGCCCGGTACCGTAGAGGGGTGCTCCACTATTTGGTTGACTGGAAGGGGTACCCAGCCTGTGATCGTACCTGGGAACCGCGCCAGCACGTGCATGCTCCCCGGCTGATACGTGAGTTCTACGTACGGTTTCCCTGGAAACCTGGGGCCCCGGGTCTTCCTGGGAGGGGCCATAGTGTCATGTCACGCGGGAGACTGGGGTCTGCCGCTCCCATTTCCTCCTGGCGAGTCTACCCGCGCGTTCGCGTCTGGGGACTCGCCGGGAGGGGAGCGACGGGTTACGGGGCCGGCGGCCTTCGGCGCATGCGCGGAGGCCCTCTCTCTCGGTTCCGCGCATGCGCCGTAGGGGCTTGCCTCCCAAGCCTCGCTCTGGGTTCGCCGGCGCCCGGAAACGGAACGGTTTGCGTTCCAGGCCTCTCGGGCGCCGGCGGCCCATAAAAGAGGCCGCGAGTCAAAGCGGGCCGCGTCTCAACGCGGTTCGCTTTGCTCACCTCGTTGTTCCTGCCCAGCCTTACCTGTGGCCTGTCCTGGGCCTGCCTGCCTTCAGCCTTACCTGTGGCCTGTCCTAGGCCTGCCTGCCTTCAGCCTTACCTGTGGTCTGTCCTGGGCCTGTCTGCCTCCAGCCTTACCTGTGGCCTGTCCTGGGCCTGCCTACCTCCAGCCTTACCTGTGGCCTGTCCTGGGCCTGCCTACCTCCAGCCTTACCTGTGGCCTGTCCTGGGCCTGCCTACCTCCAGCCTTACCTGTGGCCTGTCCTGGGCCTGCCTACCTCCAGCCTTACCTGTGGCCTGTCCTGGGCCTGCCTGCCTCCAGTCCTTACCTGTGGCCTGTCCTGGGCCTGCCTGCCTCCAGTCCTACCTATGGCCTGCCCTGGGCCAGCCTGACTCCAGTCCTTACCCGGGTCCTGTCCTGGACCTGCCTGCCTCCAATCATCACCTGGGTCCGGCCCTGGGCCAGCCAGCCTCCAGCTACTACCTGGGTTCTGCCCTGGGTCAGTCTTCCCTCAGCCCATTCCGGAGTTCTGTCCCGAGTCATCATTGAGTAGATGGGACTTATCCCACACTAGCCTGCGTTCCCCCTGTTCCATCTTGGGCACGTTCCTACAGTTCTCTAATTGGCCAGATTGCTAGTTCCAACTGTCCTCACTCTTTCCTGTCTTGCCTGACTCCGAATCTCATCCTGTGTACCATTGGAACCATCTGCACCAGCCAAGCTTCTTTTGCCTACTGCGAATACCTTTCTGCTACACTGGTCTATCTATCAACTGTCGCTGCACTGAGGTTCTTGGAAGATTCATGGTCTTGACTACAAGCTCAACCTGGACTATGGTTCCATCCATCTGAGCCTACATCCTCTTGTCACGCTTACCTGGGAGAGTGCCTTCATGACATTGGGGGTTGGTCCATCCTTCACCCAGTTCCTCTTTTGGGTGGTGGAGAGGCTGATTCCTCGTGCCGCTATCTCATCGGTTCCTGGACTCCAGACTGGCGACCTCTGCGAGACCAACCACCAAGACTACAGGTACGCGGTCCTCTCGGGCCAATCAGCTTGACAACTATCCATTTTCTGGCAGTGGATCTGGAATGTCTGGATACACAGGCGCTGGAAAATTCAGAAGAGCTTGTCCTCTCCTGTGATCTTCCCCCCTTATTTATAAGACAGGTGACATCACAGGGTTTATTGTTGGGCATAGACCTACCCCTCAGAACTGGATGGGTCAGCCCAGGTTGGTCGCCTCCTCAAGGAGGGGACTCAGTTTATGGGGTTGTGTTTTTATGAGATGCAAAGCCATCCCACAGTCATTTTTGCCAAAAATCAATTTAGACATACAGCGCTCCTTTTTACAGTTGTGGCACTTTTGCAAATTACACAGGCAGATTGCATATTTCATACAGAACATGGTAGTCCAACTCCCAAGTTTGTAGGACTTTGTTTCGCACTTCTAATAATTTTTCCTGGTTTTTAGTGGGAACCGCTTCACCCAACATCCCACAATTTTAGGTATGTGTACATATCATCATAGAGCATATTTCCATTAATTTTTAACGTTCCACCATATGTACTTTTCCCATGATTCACATTTTCCTGGCGTTTCCGTACCATACATGCCATGGACAGCCATGATATATTGTTTTAAAGCCACAAAAATGACCTTTAAATTGTAAAACCTTCAAGCCGATTCATGGAATTAATGTGCACCGAAAATTCTGGCGCAGAGGTGCCAAAACGTGCAAATCAAAGTAAAAGTGCGAAAATCGCAGTGCAACTGCGAAAATTGCAGGGAAACCAGCACACATCGATTCTGTCTGTGGAAGTCTGTGTGCGAGAAAAATATTGGATGTGCGCTGAAAAAGTGCGCGGCGCACGCCGGCACACAGGTCATCCAACGGCGTGCGCCACGGCCGCTGCGAAATCGCACATAGTGCGGCGCACATAACAAAAGTAGGTGGAACACGGGGCGTAACACTCGGAATGGGGAACAACGCGTAAAAATATGGGCGTCACGGGGGAAGTACAGGAGGAAAGTGCGCGGAACGCCCACACGCTCGCCTACAACTCGTATTCATGGAATCGAATAGGGCAAACCAGCGCACGGTCAAAGACACGCACAGGGCCAACCAAATCCGCCACAAGAAAGCAGGCGGTAGCGTCCCTGTGCCTGAAATAAATGTGCGCCAAAATGTGAGCTAACAAAAAGCACCTATATACAGCTATGACGAATGATCCATACTGTGGCCCTCTAGGACAAATGAGGTGCAAAGGGGTACCGACAAACAAGGACACCCACTGCGTGCGTGTATTCCGGGGTGCGCGGGAAGTTTCACATGCGATTTCAGCAGGGTACGTGTATTCCAAGGTGCGCGGGAAGTTTCACATGCAAATTTTCAGGGTACGTGTATTTTGGTGTGCGCGTGAAGTTCCACACGCGATTCCAGCAGGGTACGTGTATTCCAAGGTGCGCGTGAAGTTTCACATGCGAATTTGAAGGGTATCTGTATTTTGGTGTGCGCGTGAAGTTCCACACGCAATTCCAGCAGGGTACGTGTACTCCGGGTGCATGTAAAATTCCACACGCAAATCCAGCAGCCTACGTGTATTTTGGGGGTGCCGGGGAGTCCTACACGTGAATTGGCCATGTGGGTCCTCCCAGCTGTTCCCTCTACACCCTCCACGGCCCCTGCAGGCGGCCCACACCACAGGGGACTACCCTGCAGCCCTGCACATGTCCCGCAGGCAGCCCATCCACCATGGCCATGCCCCCAGCCAACCCACATGTCACCTTGCACTACTGCCCACCAACGCATGTCTCCCAGCACTCCCACCCCCCTGCATCTAGGGGCACCCTCCACCAGGCCCCCACTCATGTCTCCCTGCACCCCCACCCCCCTGCATCCAGGGGCACCCTCCACCAGGCCCCCACTCCTGTCCCCCTGCACCCCCACCCCCCAGCACTGTGGGGCACCCCCACCCCCCTGCACTGTGGGGCACCCTCCACCAGGCCCCACTCATGTCCAACTCATGTCCCCCTGCACCCCCACCCCCCTGCACCCAGGGGCACCCTCCACCAGGCCCCCACTCCTGTCTCCCTGCACCCCCACCCCCCAGCACTGTGGGGCACCCTCCACCAGGCCCCCACTCATGTCCCCCTGCACCCCCACACCCCCTGCATCCAGGGGCACCCTCCACCAGGCCCCCACTCATGTCCCCCTGCACCCCCACCCCCCAGCATCCAGGGGCACCCTCCACCAGGCCCCACTCATGTCCAACTCATGTCCCCCTGCACCCCCAGCCCCCTGCATCCAGGGGCACCTTCCACCAGGCCCCCACTCCTGTCTCCCTGCACCCCCACCCCCCAGCACTGTAGGGCACCCTCCACCAGGCCCCCACTCATGTCCCCCTGCACCCCCACCCCCCTGCATCCAGGGGCACCCTCCACCAGGCCCCACTCCTGTCTCCCTGCACCCCCGCCCCCCAGCACTGTGGGGCACCCTCCACCAGGCCCCCACTCATGGGCACCCTCCACCAGGCCCCCACTCATGTCCCCCTGCACCCCCACCCCCCAGCATCCAGGGGCACCCTCCACCAGGCCCCACTCATGTCCAACTCATTTCCCCCTGCACCCCCAGCCACCTGCATCCAGGGGCACCCTCCACCAGGCCCCCACTCCTGTCTCCCTGCATCCCCACCCCCCAGCACTGTGGGGCACCCTCCACCAGGCCCCCACTCATGTCCCCCTGCACCCTCACCCCCCAGCATCCAGGGGCACCCTCCACCAGGCCCCACTCATGTCCAACTCATGTCCCCTGCACCCCCACCCCCCTGCATCCAGGGGCACCCTCCACCAGGCCCCCACTCCTGTTTCCCTACACCCCCACCCCCCAGCACTGTGGGTCACCCTCCACCAGGCCCCCACTCATGTCCCCCTGCACCCTCACCCCCCAGCATCCAGGGGCACCCTCCACCAGGCCCCACTCATGTCCAACTCATGTCCCCCTGCACCCCCACCCCCCTGCATCCAGGGGCACCCTCCACCAGGCCCCCACTCCTGTCTCCCTACACCCCCACCCCCAGCACTGTGGGTCACCCTCCACCAGGCCCCCACTCATGTCCCCCTGCACCCCCACCCCCCTGCATCCAGGGGCACCCTCCACCAGGCCCCCAATCCTGTCTCCCTGCACCCCCACCCCCTGCATCCAGGGGCACCCTCCACCAGGCCCCCACTCCTGTCTCCCTGCACCCCCACCCCCAGCACTGTGGGGCACCCTCCACCAGGCCCCCACTTCATGTCCCCCTGAACCCCAACCCCCCAGCACTGTGGGGTACCCTCCAACAGGCCCCCACTCATGTCCCCCAGCACCCCCACCCCCCTGCATCCAGGGGCACCCTCCACCAGGCCCCCACTCCTGTCTCCCTGCACCCCCACCCCCCAGCAGTGCGATTTGCCTGGGTACGTGTATTTCAGGGGTGCGCGGGTAGTCTTACACGCGATTTCATCAGGGTAGGTGTATTATAGGTCCACGTGAACTTCCACACGCGATATCAGCAGGGTATGTTTATTACGGGTTTCGCGTGAACTTCCACACGTGACTGGGCCTGTGAGAGTGGGGTACGTGTTTTCCTGGGGTGGGTGGGAATATTTACTCGCGACTGGGCCTGGGAGAGCGTGTCACGTGTATTCCTTGGGTGGGCGGGAAGATTTACACGGTCGCCTACAACGCGCAAACAAAAAAGGTCCAATCCGGAAACACGGTGCACGTCCCACGCAGCATAAAAGAGTGCGCAAACAACAAACAAGCTCAGACGCCAGGATAAACATACCGTTCCTAGCAGCAGTGGCCGTGGGATACCGCAGGAGGAGGAGGAGGATAGTCAGGGCCAGAATCTTCACACCCAGAACCAGACTATTTGGTGTGCCTGATGACCAGGTGTATAGGAGGTACAGGTTTCCACCACACATAATACTCGACCTGGTCAGTGAGTGGGAGGATGACCTCACATCACCCACCCTGTGCTCCCAAGCACTCAGCCCCCTGGAGAAGGTCCTCAATGTACTGCACTTCTTGGCTACCGGATCATTTCAACGGACAAGTGCCATAGTGGGGGGGGTGTCACAGGCCACGCAGTCATGGTGCCTACACCAGGTGTTGGCCATCATCACTGCACGCCCATCAGTCCGCAGGCACATATACCTGCCCAGAACACCTGCAGAAAGACAGGCTGTCAGCCAGGATTTCTGCAGGGTGGCACAATTCCCCAAAGTGCTAGGTGCCATTGATTGCACCCATGTGGCTCTACGTCCCCCCAGGGCATCTGAGCACATCTATAGAAACCGCAAGCACTGGCATTCCATCAACGTCCAGGTAGTATGTGATGCCAAGGGAATCATCACCTCATTATATGCCAACTATTCAGGGTCCACCCACGACAGCTTCATTTACAGGATGTCAACCCTAAACCGGGACATGGAAGCTGGGCGGCATGGCGATGCATGGCTGCTTGGTGAGTATAAATGCCACAGCACACGCATGCATGACAGATACAGTGTAATGTCACTACCCCACTAATGATCCCCATCACCACCTCCCCAGGGGACAGTGACTACCCTCTGAGCACCCACATGATGACGCCAATTCGGAACCCCATCACGCATCCGGAGGTAAGATACAACATAGCCCATATTGCAACCCGGGGCATAGTGGAGTGCACATTCGGAGTGCTCAAGTCACGCTTTCGCTCCCTTGACCGTTCTGGGGGGCAGCTGTTATACGCTCCCCCAGTAGTGTGCAGGATCATAGTGGCAGCATGTGTCCTGCACAATGTTGCAACACGCCGGGGCCTGGCTGTGGACATGGTGGTGCCCCCACATCCCCAAACACATGCACGCCGCTGCGCATGGGAGGGGAAAGGGTTCGGGGTGAGGCAGCCCATAGCAGCTGGTGGCTAATTACTTCACATAGAAATCACACCCCTGTGGAGTGCACACAGCCCTGGCACATACCATCTGACAATCAATGATGACTCAATCTGACAATTCTGATGAATTAAGGGACAGTCAACTGTCAGAACCATAGCAGCCTGAGAATGTTCACCTGGAAGTGTCACAATGTGTGCATCCCTACCTACACAAATACCACCAATGCAGTGTCATCAAAAGACACACTTCTATGCAGCAAAAATGAATACCCACTTGCAAAATACAACATGAGAACAGTGCCATGTCACCCAACCCCTCCCCGGCACCACCACACAACACACCATGGCATGTCATGCTATGTGAGAGCAAACAAATGAATCCCCACAACATGACACAAGTGTCACGAACTACAGTGTCCCTAATGGAAACTGGCCACACATGAAATTCTCACAGTGATGCAGGACCAACAACACACATTACCAAATATTTACCAATAATACTAATCACCTACACAACCTCCAACCTACCATAAACATGACAGTACGTACTTAAAACATTGGTAGCCTCACTACCTGATAATGCCTGCACTTCGAACACTTCCAACTGTACAGTGTTAGCCCCACGCAATAGTGTAGGTGCACTGCTTACAACATGGACTCCGTTTCCAAAGTAGACCGCCTTGTGAAGACATGAGAAATGGACCTGCAAATTAGGAAGAAACGGGAAGCAGGAGGGGTGTGTGTCACACAAACCCAAGCATCTGACCCAAATTCAGGATAAGCCTGCATGTGCCCAGCCACAATACAGCGTATGCCCACGGGAGCCACACAAGGCAACACACTGTCCAAAAAATCAAAAATTTCAAAAATCAAAAAACAAAAATCAAAAATCAAAAATCAAAAATGGCCATGAATGGGCCAGGGGCGGTGGTGGAGGCCACCCAGGAGGTCCGAGGACAGGGTGCACACCAAAACCCACCTGTGTGGACCTTGTGAAAAAAAAACACCTCCATGGGCTCATGGCCTGCACGGCTACCCTATTGTGGGAGAATCGCTGCTGTCGCTCTCCTCACCCTCTGCAGCTGCATCAGGAGGTGGTGGCACTATGGGAGGCAGCCCACGCAAAGCCCTAGTCTGGTCCTCCATGGCAGCAAGAATGCGGGTGTGGAAGGTCTGGTTCTGGAGGATAATCGTGCGGAGGTCCCCATGCAACAACTCACGGGATGCCCGGACCTCCTCCCTAGTTGCCTGCATCTCAGCTGAGAGCGTACGTGTGAGCCGCTCCAGCTGCTGTTCTGTCCTTGTGTTAGTTGAAGCCTCAAGCTCAACAACAGTTACCCTGAGCTGACGGAGTTCCATCCTCAGGGCTTCCCTGTGGCCCTGGGACTCAATAGAAATGGCTTCCCGCAGAGTGTCCAGTGCCGCCCGCCTGTCCCTGTTGGACGCCAACATGTCCTCCCTGTGTGACTGGCAAATGGAGTCTGTTGCCTGCTGTAGTTGTTCAATCAGCCTTTCTTGGGGGACAATGGAAGTGGCCACCCAATCCATGGCCTGAGCCATCATCTCAGTTGATGCTGCCTGTTGGTTTGCCATACCGTATATGGATTTCTCCCATGCAGTATTGCCAGGTGGCGTACGGCCACCGTGTCGGCGGGCACCACACCTGTCTGGGCAAGGCGAACTGCGCCTTGCTGTGCCGGCACTGCCTGAGGCTGCAGGACTGCATTCCCCCTCTGATCTGCTGGCCCAGGAACAGGATCAGATGTTGCGGAGTGTGACCCTGCATCCGTAACCACCAAAGGCGGACCTACCAACACTGACATCCCCATTGAGGGTTCTACACCTGGTGCAGGTGGGTTGGACAGTACAGAATCCCTCCCAGAAACACTTACCTGCGACGGCACATAGGTCTCATCATCCGAATCGACACCTGAACAGAGCTCGGGGGAGGTGCACCCAGAGACACCCCTCGAGATGATGGTCTGCAGCAAGTGTGGGTTCTCACCCACCACCACACCACGTCCCTCACTGGTGCCCGGTCGGGCCTGAGAACCCTCCTGGGTCTGCACCATCTCCACAACCCCAGCAGTATCAAGTGCGTCATCCCCTGCAAAGACATGAAAGAAAAGAAATGGGAACAGGCATTAGCACCATGGCACACAATTAGGGCTGAGAAGCAACAGAAACAGTACTTCATTGACACATGTCCCACATGACTATAACCCTCCCATGCATACACCGTCACTGTGTATGAAGGGGAGGCAAATGGCACACATTGATGACACAAAGATGGAAGACCAACACATTTGCTGCATGCTGGCTAGCAGTGCCATCACACATTGGCCTGTGATTGGCATGTCCAATACACATACATGACACATGCCATCACACAGATGGCATGTACCCTAGCCATGTCACGCATGTGACAATAGGACTGAGAAATGCCTAGTGAAAGTGGTGGAATGCAATCAGCCTGATTGAACACAGAATAATATGCAACTATGTTGTGGCAAGATGACACTCCAAGGGCAACTGGCGTGAGGTTGGGCTGAATGTCTACTGTTGCCAGAAGGGACACTGCAATATCCAAATCCTGGTGCGCAGAATGTATTGGATGAGGCACATGGGTGACCCAAACCACTCAGGCACACACACCCTCACCTGGCACTCAATCAGAAGCACTCACACACACACCATGCACATGGATGACACACACATGCATGTGCACTCACCGGACAATGCCTCGTAATCTGGCAGGTCTCCCACACCTTGGATCTGTTCCTCCGTGACGTAGGTCCCAGCAACATACTCATGTGGAGTGAGTTCTATGTCCTCTGCTGGAGACCCACCTCCAGTCACTAGAGTTGCGGCATGACTTGAGGCCAGCTTTTTCTTTGGCCTGCGCTTCAGGTCATTCCAGCGCTTGTAGCAATCATTAGCTGTGCGCCTCACGAATCCAAGGGCACTTATGAGGTCCGCGATGGTCTGCCAGTGTGCCTGACGTTGTGCAGGTGTGGTCTTGCATCCTGCAGTAATCACCATTTCGCTGTCATGTGCGGACAAATACTCCACAAGTGCATCAAGTTCGGCCTGATTGAAGCTGGGCTTCCTTGGTGGGCCGGACTGTGTAGCCGTGTCTGGGGCATCAGCCGGTACTGGACGAGCACTCTTCCTCTTCCGCTTGGAAGGTGGTGGGGATACTGAGTGTCCTACGCCGCTCTGGACACTAGGGGCAGGAACCCCGGTGGACTGTGGACTAGGAGTGTGGGAATGAACACTCACCCTGGGACTTGGTGCAGGCATTAGCTGAAGTGTGATGTAGTCAGAGGGAACGTCAGCAGGATGGACTGGGAATGACACTGTCCTGTCTGGGAGACTCAGAGCTGGGGTGGATGGAGCAGCAGCTGCCCCTGCAGCCTCCCCACAATGCCTACTCGGGGCAGCAGATGACATAGCTGCCCCTGATCCACGTGGCCTGGTGACACCAACATGCACCGCCACACGTGGCCTAGACCTGCTGACCTGGAAGTCAGCCATGGAGTCACCCTGTGCCAGGTCTGGTGCCACAATGGGCTGGTCCAACAAGGGCTGAGCAGGGATGGTGTCAGCCATGTTACCCTCAACCAGGGGGCGGGCATGGATGTCCCTAACTGGTCACCCACACATGGGGGGCTAGGGGCACCCTGCAAGTCCCGGCCACGTCCCCTACCGTATCCACCACGGCCACCTCTTGTGGCTCGCCCACCTTTGCCACCCTTACCGCGTGCTCACCTCCCAACCATGGCACTGATGTTGTTGTTCATATGGGAGTTGCAGTAAACTATTGTCCTGGGCAATTGGGGGTCAAAGGGGTAGGGTACTAGATGGAATTCGTACCCTAGTGCTCTAGCAAGGCTGTATGTGACCCCTGGTGGAAGATGACGGGTCACGCAACGCACAGGCACCCCAAAAAAGGGAGATAATGTGCACGCAACCACCTCCTAGACCACGTGCGTGGAAAAATAAACCTGCACTACACTGTGGCACCCAGAAACACATAAATGAATGTATGCGTGTAACACGCAGCCTAGACTGACCTCTGAAGGGGTAGGCAACACACAGGGCAAGCACAGATGTTAAATACGTGCGCGACTCACCGTCTGCCAGGAAAGATCGCGTAAAAAATATGCGCGTGTGCGCGTTGGCAACACCCCCGCCAAAAGAAGAATTGTACGCTGTCTGAGGAGACAGGACAACAGGAGAAGTGAACGCTGTTTGAGGAAACAGGCCCAGGAAAAAGACAAGAAGAGAAAAAGCTGTCAGAGGTAACAGGGAGTACGAACTTGGAACGCTGTGAAGTAAATCGCGTGTGAACTGACAAGAAGTACAGATTTCACCCACTCGCTCTCCACGAAAAGCACGTACTAGGAAATGGCGTTCTACACGTACCTTTTAAACATGCCCACACGTCCAGCGTCACTTCCGCGTGTACGCGCTAAGGCCCCATCCTCCAATTACACTAGCTGACACTCTGACGTGCAGTCATTGGACGTGTAACATGCACCCGTGTACAGGGAAACGCCCGCGCACGCACGTCACAGACGTGCATACGCGCTGGTGGCCTTTGGGCCAATGAATTTGCGTACGTGTGCTGACGCGCTTACGCGCTAAGGCCCTTTCCTCGAATTACACGCAGACGCGCTGGATTTTCATGTGCCAAATCACTCTGTATCAAGCTGGCCACGCATAAGCACACGGAAGACCATGCTCCTGCCCAGAAGGCCGAATTACTGCCCCCCAGAGCCCTGAACACGCTCCCCCCTGCCATCTGCTGCTGCCTGATTGTCTGCTGCCCACGTGCCCTGCCATTTGCTGCCTGCACATCAGCCAGGGGTGCTGTTGCTGTGACCACCCCTGCTGGAACCGAAGACTCCCGACTGGGATTCCATCACTCCACAGACCAGCCCCAGGACCCAGTTGCCCACCCACTCCTGCCTCTAGGGTTGTCATGTTGGGCACTGCAACATCTGGCACCACTGACAACCCCCGGCCAGAGAGGCAGAGGGGCACCAGCTTCACTGCCACCAAAGTTGGTGTCCTGGTGGAGTAAGTCCTGGGGCAGTATGATGCCCTCTTCGGATTCGGAAGTTTGCGCCGACAAGGAAGGACGGACTCGGATCTGGACGGACATCGTGACTGCCATCAACGCGGAGGGGGTGGCAGTCCGACTATTCCATCATGTCAAGAAGCGCTGGGAGGACTTCAGGTCCAGGACCCTCAACAAGGCTCGGCGCCTCTTGAAGGCAGCGGATGCTAAGGGGCGCCGGGGCCACTTGTCGGACGATCAGATGAGGGTCCTGGAACGCATATCCCCAGCACTCCAACTCCAGGTCCTTGAGAGGCAGACCGGTCTGGAGTCGAGCGGTAAGTGTACATGCATCATGATTGTAAGCTGTGCATGTGGTGATGTGCCAGTAGTGTGCAGGTTGCACCTGTGTTTTTATGGGGCCAAGTATGGGGGGGTGTACAGGGCCGTGAGGCTAACACATGCGAGGGCTCTCATGTGTGAGACATGGATGGTGCTTGTATGTGTAGGCTTGCATGCCAAATGCAGTTGCGTGGGCACACATGTTTGGATAAATGTGTATGTAAGTAGGCATGTTCGTGATGTGACACATGGAAATTGTTTTCAGCTGCATGTATCAGCACTGTCTACATGTGCATGTGTGTGTATTTGACAAGGGTGCAACAGTGATGCAACATGGATGCATGTGACAGTCGGATGTGGAAGCCTGATTGGCAGATGTGACATGGATGCCAATCTGAACACTGCAACAGTTGGCAGAGGTGCACACATGCATGCAAGTGTGGTGTGTGCGTGCATGTGTAGTGCACTCCCTGTGTTGCATGTGATGTCTGGCTCACCTTTGCCTGCTCATGCTGTTATATGTGTATGGATGGTGCTGGCTGTTGTGATATGGCTGTGGTATGGCTCATGTGTGCGAGTTGAAATGACATGTGTGTTGGCTATTGTGATGCCATGTCTGAGGTTTGCCAATGCCACTCATGTACAACTGTCATGTGTGTATGTGTCCATTGTACAGTGCCCTGATGCCTGTGTTTTATTTCTCCCTGTCTGCAGCGACAACTGATGAAGAGGGCGGAGAAGGTGCTGTGGAGCACAGCGGCGGGGATCGCACCGCCAGCCGGAGACGCAAGGCCCGTCTCCCCTCCCATGTTGTGATCTCGTCGGGGAGTGAGGAGTCTGGTGCCGCGTCCTAGGCCGCAGCTGCCAGGGGGAGGTCCAAGAGGCGGAGGTCAGAGTTGGACTCCTCGGCAGCAGAAGGGGCAGCTGGGACCCCACAGGGCCCAATGGGGGAAGATGGCACGGAGTCATCCAGGTTGGTGGGGTGTTTGGTGGAGGAGGCGGAGGCCGTGCAAGCGACAGAGACGGGGTCTGGAGGTGGGGATTCCACTGGTGCTAGTGGTGCAGTGCAGGATCAGGGACAGGAGGCAGCACAGGCCGCCGCAGAGGTGCCTATGTGCAATCCTGTCCCTGATCCTGTCACTGCATCATCTTGCACCAGCAGGGATGCCTACGTCCAGACCCGTTTTCAGGCAGGGGATGAGCTCACAACAATTGGCCTTCCTCTGCCTGCGGACGTGGCTATCCAGGTACGGGTTGAGCCTGTCCTGACTGGTGTGGCGTTGCGTCAACGGGCCATGCGAGGTGACCTGCAGTCTTTTCATGAGGAGACTGCACGTCATCTCGAATGGCTCATTGACCACGTCGGCCTACTGGGACAGGTCACCCAGGCTGGATTCCTCTGTTTGCTGGAGCTTGTTCCGACCCCCTCCTCAACTGAACACCCTATGCGCCAGTCGTCCTCCGTGCCATCTTCCCACCCATTTGTCACCTGGGTGCCCAGTGGAGCTGCCTCTGACGGTGCGGCCAGGCTGGTGGAGGAGGCATCCCTGCCACAGTCGGGAGTCAGACGTCCAGCAGGGGTGGCCACATCAACGACTGCACCCCAGCCGGTGGAAGATGTGCAGGCAGCAGGAGACAGGGCACAGGCACAGGCACAGCAGCAGCAGAAACAAGGTGGGAACCATGATGGCTCGGGGCCTTCGACATCGGAGGGGCAGGCATCGGCCGGAGGGAAGGAGGACCCAGGACGGGAAGTGTCTTCCGTGTGGCAGCGGTTGGGCCACGCCATAGATGCGGAGCGGCAGCGGGCGGAAGAGGCACGGCTCACGATGGTCAGGGTGGAGAACTCCATGCGGAGGGCCCTGAGGCGGGCCGAGTGCCTCGAGGCAATCCGCAGGGAGTCGGAGGTGAACATGTCGTCGGCCCTGCGGACCCTCGGGGCCATGGAGGAGGACCACCTTCGGGACATTGAGCAGGAGTTCGATGATGCCCTGGCCCGGAACATCCCGAAGTGAGCCGTCGGACTGGCCCGCTGCCCTTGTAAATAGTTCTGTAGTTAGTGTTAGGTTTCCTTTGCTTTTTTATATTTTTTGGACCTTTTAGACAATGGACCACATTTTTGTATATAGTTTTTTTATTAGGTAGTGTTATTAGATAGGTTTCATTTCTTCTGTTGGGATCATGGACCCCGGATTGTTTATCTGTATATAGTTGACTTTTGGATTTTTTTATTTTACTTTGAATTTACCCATGGAGCAATGGTTTTCGGTTTTGATTTTCCATTGGATTTACTTTTGTGAACTGTGACGTTGGACACCTTTCCTTTGGATTATGATTTGTGGTTTTACATTATTTTACGGACATGCTGCTTTTTGTTTTTAATTCCCATTTTCGTTTGTTTATTTTTGATTACATTTATGTTGCTTTTACTACATTTTTTTCATCAAACTTTAATGTGTAGTATCATCTCATTGGTTTCATGCATATCATGATATGGGTCTTGACATTCACTGACACCCATTGTGTGTATGTGAGGGACATGTGTTCATTTACATACTTGCCATTGGGGTTGTATCATGTAATTGGCATTTCTAAATGGGTGGATGCAATACTTGGGTGGGTGTTTGGCATGTGGAGGCTGCCCATAAGGGCCAGGGATCTAGATTGTGATGACGTGTTGGCTGGGGGACATATATGGGGGCCTGGTGGAGGGTGCCCCACAGTGCTGGGGGGTGGGGGTGCAGGGGGACATGAAGTGCGGGCCTGGTGGAGGGTGCCCCACAGTGCTGGGGGGTGGGGGTGCAGGGGGACATGAAGTGGGGGCCTGGTGGAGGGTGCCCCACAGTGCTGGGGGGTGGGGGTGCAGGGGGACATGAAGTGCGGGCCTGGTGGTGGGTGCCCCACAGTGCTGGGGGATGGGGGTACAGGGGGACATGAGTTGGACATGAGTGGAGGCCTGCTGGCAGGTGCCCCTGACTGGTGGGGGTTGGGGGTGCTGGGAGACATGAGTTGGACATGAGTGGGGGCCTGCTGGCAGGTGCCCCTGACTGGTGGGGGGTGGGGGTGCAGGGGTACTTGAGTTGGACATGAGTGGGGGCCTGGTGGAGGGTGCCCCACAGTGCTGGGGGGTGGGGGTGCAGGGGGACATGAAGTGGGGGCCTGGTGGAGGGTGCCCCACAGTGCTGGTGGGTGGGGGTGCTGGGAGACATGAGTTGGACATGAGTGGGGGCCTGGTGGTGGGTGCCCCTGGATGCAGGGGGGTGGGGGTGCAGGGGGACATGAGTTGGAAATGAGTGGGGGCCTGCTGGCAGGTGCCCCTGACTGGTGGGGGGTAGGGGTCCAGGGGGACATGAGTTGGACATGAGTGGGGGCCTGGTGGAGGGTGCCCCACAGTGCTGGGGGGTGGGGGTGCAGGGGGACATGAGTTGGACATGAGTGGGGGCCTGCTGGCAGGTGCCCCTGACTGGTGGGGGGTGGGGGTGCTGGGAGACATGAGTTGGACATGAGTGTTGGCTTAGTGGTGGGTGCCCCTGGATGCAGGGGGGTGGGGGTGCAGGGGGACATGTGTTGGACATGAGTGGGGGCCTGGTGGAGGGTGCCCCACAGTGCTGGGGGGTGGGGGTGCAGGGGGACATGAGTTGGACATGAGTGGGGGCCTGCTGGCAGGTGCCCCTGACTGGTGGGGGGTGGGGGTGCTGGGAGACATGAGTTGGACATGAGTGGGGGCCTGGTGTTGGGTGCCCCTGCACTGCTGGGGGGTGGGGGTGCTGGGAGATATGCATTGGTGGGCAGTAGTGCAAGGTGACATGTGGGTTGGCTGGGGGGCATGGCCATGGTGGATGGGCTGCCTGTGGGACATGTGCAGGTTAGTCCCTGTGGTGTGGGCCGCCTGCAGGGGCCGTGGAGGGTGTGGAGTGAACAGCTGGGAGGACCCACATGGCCGATTCACGTGTAGGACTCCCCGGCACCCCCGAAATACACATAGGCTGCTGGATTTGCGTGTGGAATTTCCTGCGCACCTTGGAATACACGTACCCTGCTGAAATCGCGTGTGAAACTTCACGCGCACCCCGAAATATACGCACCACGGACAATCGCGTGTGGAACTTCCCACGCACCCCGAAATACACGTACCCAGGGCAATCGCGTGTGGAACTTCCCGCGCACCCCGAAATACACATACCCAGGGCAATCGCGTGTGGAACTTCCCGCGCACCCCGAAATACACGTACCCAGGGCAATCGCGTGTGGAACTTCCCGCGCACACCGAAATACACGTACGCAGGGCAATTGCGTGTGGAACTTCCCGCGCACCCCGAAATACACGTACCCAGGGCAATCGCGTGTGGAAGTTCCCGTGCACCCCGAAATACACGTACCCAGGGCAATCGCGTGTGGAACTTCCCGCGAACCCCGTAATACACGTACCCTGATGAAATTGCGTGTAAGACTACACGCGCACCCCTGAAATACACGTATCCAGGCGAAACGCACTGCTGGGGGGTGGGGCAGCCCTGTGAACTGGTCCAGGGTTAGCGCAGACATTTGCGATGAATTGGGAATTTTGATGGCTTTTCCTTGCGCAAGGGCGTTCTTGGGGGCGTAACTGGCGCTGCTGCAGGGTCGCTGAGCCACTCTGCGCCACGGCTGGTTTTGGAGCCTAAAATCCATGAATACGCTGTGCGATGAAATGGATTTTATCGCACGTGGCTGGCACAGTGTATCTCACGGGGACACTGTGCGCCAGCCGCGTGCTCCACTTTTGTGCGAAATTCTATGAATTACCCTCTTTAACATTACTGCGTTGCCCGGTTATAGAAATAACAGTCTTACTGTTTATTCATAAAAACAGGCTTTTAAGCCAGATGGGCTGGCCCTCTGTCCTCCAAATATGGTCATGTCTTTCCAGGCTACCACCAAATGTCAGTTTAGCCCAGAGCTGTCATGGAGTTTCTCAGTTTGAGTGAATGGTAGGTGTCACTTCCAAAAGTAACACCTAGGTGTCCCAGAATATATTGTCTGAAGCTGGAGCATATACCCAAGTCTGACAAGCATGTAAGATGCATCCTCTTGGCCATTCAAAGTTTCCAAGGGCAGAAAGTAACACGTAGGTGTTATATTATGTTATGTTATCACTACTTATATAGCGCACAGTCGCCCAAAGGCATCATGGTGCTTCAGGAGAGAGAGAGAGAGAGCAGGCAACTAGGAGAGTTATAAAAAGTGGGTTTTGATCCTCTTTCTGAACTGAAGATAGTTAGATATGTGTTTGATGGCCAGTGGGAGTTTATTCCACAGAGTAGCTGCAGCAATTGAGAAGGTTCGCCCGCCTACACGTTCACGCTTGTATCTAGAAACTAGAAGCATTTCGGCAGTGGTGGAACGAAGATTGTGAGTAGGATAATAGCGAAAACATTTTGTTTGGAGATACTCTGCACCCTGATTGTGAAGGGCACGATGAACAATACATAGGGCCTTAAACTCACCCTGTTGGGCCACCGGAAGCCAGTGCGGAGTCCAGAACACCGGTGAGTTGTGGACTCCGTAAGGGGTATCAGTGGCCACCCGAGTGGCCAGGTTCTGTAGATGCTGCAGTCATTTTATCAGCTTCTTAGGTTGGGCCAGGTATAGAGAATTACAGTAGTCTATTTGCGATAGTACCAAGGCGGCAACTACCGGGGGATGAAGAGGGGCTGGGATCAGGGGCAATACCTTCGTAGGGGTTTTTATTTGGAGGTGGCCAGCCTGACACACTGCCGTAACCTGTTGGTCCATAGACAGAGAGGCTGATAGCATGACACCCAGGTTTTTTACTTTCTTAACCAGGGTAGGTAAGTGACCCAAAGAGGAGGGCCAGAAAGAAGACACCCAGAGTTTAGGATTAGGAGGGCAGCTCACCACCATCACCTCGGTCTTATCACCATTCAGCTTGAGCCAGTTGTGGCCCATCCAGTCCCCCACCGCCGCCAGACACCCCTACAGGCACGACGACACCTCAGATTGATCCAGATCTAATCGAATCAGTATCTAGGTGTCCTTGGCGTACGAGTAGCATCTGACGCCGAAGGAGCGTATGAGACACACCAGGGCCCAGATATAGACGTTGAACAGGATAGGCGACAGGGAGGAGCCCTGAGGAACCCCACAGCTCAGGTGGCAGGGAGAGGAAAGGAAGGGTGGCATGGTCTGTGAATGATCTGCAAGGAACAACCTGAACCAGGCTAGTACCTGCCCTGAGATACCAAACTGGGCGAGGTGGGATAACAAGATGGAGTGGTCAACCGTGTCAAAGGCCGCTGATAAGTCCAATAAGATCAGGGTCAAGGAAGATCAAGGAAGGACGGACTCGGATCTGGACGGACATCGTGACTGCCATCAACGCGGAGGGGGTGGCAGTCCGACTATTCCATCATGTCAAGAAGCGCTGGGAGGACTTCAGGTCCAGGACCCTCAACAAGGCTCGGCGCCTCTTGAAGGCAGCGGATGCTAAGGGGCGCCGGGGCCACTTGTCGGACGATCAGATGAGGGTCCTGGAACGCATATCCCCAGCACTCCAACTCCAGGTCCTTGAGAGGCAGACCGGTCTGGAGTCGAGCGGTAAGTGTACATGCATCATGATTGTAAGCTGTGCATGTGGTGATGTGCCAGTAGTGTGCAGGTTGCACCTGTGTTTTTATGGGGCCAAGTATGGGGGGGGTGTACAGGGCCGTGAGGCTAACACATGCGAGGGCTCTCATGTGTGAGACATGGATGGTGCTTGCATGTGTAGGCTTGCATGCCAAATGCAGTTGCGTGGGCACACATGTTTGGATAAATGTGTATGTAAGTAGGCATGTTCGTGATGTCACACATGGATGTTGTTTTCAGCTGCATGTATCAGCACTGTGTACATGTGCATGTGTGTGTATTTGACAAGGGTGCAACAGTGATGCAACATGGATGCATGTGACAGTCGGATGTGGAAGCCTGATTGGCAGATGTGACATGGATGCCAATCTGAACACTGCAACAGTTGGCAGAGGTGCACACATGCATGCAAGTGTGGTGTGTGCGTGCATGTGTAGTGCACTCCCTGTGTTGCATGTGATGTCTGGCTCACCTTTGCCTGCTCATGCTGTTATATGTGTATGGATGGTGCTGGCTGTTGTGATATGGCTGTGGTATGGCTCATGTGTGCGAGTTGAAATGACATGTGTGTTGGCTATTGTGATGCCATGTCTGAGGTTTGCCAATGCCACTCATGTACAACTGTCATGTGTGTATGTGTCCATTGTACAGTGCCCTGATGCCTGTGTTTTATTTCTCCCTGTCTGCAGCGTCAACTGATGAAGAGGGCGGAGAAGGTGCTGTGGAGCACAGCGGCGGGGATCGCACCGCCAGCCGGAGACGCAAGGCCCGTCTCCCCTCCCATGTTGTGATCTCGTCGGGGAGTGAGGAGTCTGGTGCCGCGTCCTAGGCCGCAGCTGCCAGGGGGAGGTCCAAGAGGCGGAGGTCAGAGTTGGACTCCTCGGCAGCAGAAGGGGCAGCTGGGACCCCACAGGGCCCAACGGGGGAAGATGGCACGGAGTCATCCAGGTTGGTGGGGTGTTTGGTGGAGGAGGCGGAGGCCGTGCAAGCGACAGAGACGGGGTCTGGAGGTGGGGATTCCACTGGTGCTAGTGGTGCAGTGCAGGATCAGGGACAGGAGGCAGCACAGGCCGCCGCGGAGGTGCCTATGTGCAATCCTGTCCCTGATCCTGTCACTGCATCATCTTGCACCAGCAGGGATGCCTACGTCCAGACCCATTTTCAGGCAGGGGATGAGCTCACAACAATTGGCCTTCCTCTGCCTGCGGACGTGGCTATCCAGGTACGGGTTGAGCCTGTCCTGACTGGTGTGGCGTTGCGTCAACGGGCCATGCGAGGTGACCTGCAGTCTTTTCATGAGGAGACTGCACGTCATCTCGAATGGCTCATTGACCACGTCGGCCTACTGGGACAGGTCACCCAGGCTGGATTCCTCTGTTTGCTGGAGCTTGTTCCAACCCCCTCCTCAACTGAACACCCTATGCGCCAGTCGTCCTCCGTGCCATCTTCCCACCCATTTGTCACCTGGGTGCCCAGTGGAGCTGCCTCTGACGGTGCGGCCAGGCTGGTGGAGGAGGCATCCCTGCCACAGTCGGGAGTCGGACGTCCAGCAGGGGTGGCCACATCAACGACTGCACCCCAGCCGGTGGAAGATGTGCAGGCAGCAGGAGACAGGGCACAGGCACAGGCACACCAGCAGCAGCAACAAGGTGGGAACCATGATGGCTCGGGGCCTTCGACATCGGAGGGGCAGGCATCGGCCGGAGGGAAGGAGGACCCAGGACGGGAAGTGTCTTCCGTGTGGCAGCGGTTGGGCCACGCCATAGATGCGGAGCGGCAGCGGGCGGAAGAGGCACGGCTCACGATGGTCAGGGCGGAGAACTCCATGCGGAGGGCCCTGAGGCGGGCCGAGTGCCTCGAGGCAATCCGCAGGGAGTCGGAGGTGAACATGTCGTCGGCCCTGCGGACCCTCGGGGCCATGGAGGAGGACCACCTCCGGGACATTGAGCAGGAGTTCGATGATGCCCTGGCCCGGAACATCCCGAAGTGAGCCGTCGGACTGGCCCGCTGCCCTTGTAAATAGTTCTGTAGTTAGTGTTAGGTTTCCTTTGCTTTTTTATATTTTTTGGACCTTTTAGACAATGGACCACATTTTTGTATATAGTTTTTTTATTAGGTAGTGTTATTAGATAGGTTTCATTTCTTCTGTTGGGATCATGGACCCCGGATTGTTTATCTGTATATAGTTGACTTTTGGATTTTTTTATTTAACTTTGAATTTACCCATGGAGCAATGGTTTTCGGTTTTGATTTTCCATTGGATTTACTTTTGTGAACTGTGACGTTGGACACCTTTCCTTTGGATTATGATTTGTGGTTTTACATTATTTTACGGACATGCTGCTTTTTGTTTTTAATTCCCATTTCCGTTTGTTTATTTTTGATTCCATTTATGTTGCTTTTACTACATTTTTTTCATCAAACTTTAATGTGTAGTATCATCTCATTGGTTTCATGCATATCATGATATGGGTCTTGACATTCACTGACACCCATTGTGTGTATGTGAGGGACATGTGTTCATTTACATACTTGCCATTGGGGTTGTATCATGTAATTGGCATTTCTAAATGGGTGGATGCAATACTTGGGTGGGTGTTTGGCATGTAGAGGCTGCCCATAAGGGCCAGGGATCTAGATTGTGATGACGTGTTGGCTGGGGGACATATATGGGGGCCTGGTGGAGGGTGCCCCACAGTGCTGGGGGTTGGGGGTGCAGGGGGACATGAGTTGGACATGAGTGGGGGCCTGGTGGAGGGTGCCCCACAGTGCTGGGGGGTGGGGGTGCAGGGGGACATGAAGTGCGGGCCTGGTGGAGGGTGCCCCACAGTGCTGGGGGGTGGGGGTGCAGGGGGACATGAAGTGGGGGCCTGGTGGAGGGTGCCCCACAGTGCTGGGGGGTGGGGGTGCAGGGGGACATGAAGTGCGGGCCTGGTGGTGGGTGCCCCACAGTGCTGGGGGATGGGGGTACAGGGGGACATGAGTTGGACATGAGTGGAGGCCTGCTGGCAGGTGCCCCTGACTGGTGGGGGTTGGGGGTGCTGGGAGACATGAGTTGGACATGAGTGGGGGCCTGCTGGCAGGTGCCCCTGACTGGTGGGGGGTGGGGGTGCAGGGGTACTTGAGTTGGACATGAGTGGGGGCCTGGTGGAGGGTGCCCCACAGTGCTGGGGGGTGGGGGTGCAGGGGGACATGAAGTGGGGGCCTGGTGGAGGGTGCCCCACAGTGCTGGTGGGTGGGGGTGCTGGGAGACATGAGTTGGACATGAGTGGGGGCCTGGTGGTGGGTGCCCCTGGATGCAGGGGGGTGGGGGTGCAGGGGGACATGAGTTGGAAATGAGTGGGGGCCTGCTGGCAGGTGCCCCTGACTGGTGAGGGGTAGGGGTCCAGGGGGACATGAGTTGGACATGAGTGGGGGCCTGGTGGAGGGTGCCCCACAGTGCTGGGGGGTGGGGGTGCAGGGGGACATGAGTTGGACATGAGTGGGGGCCTGCTGGCAGGTGCCCCTGACTGGTGGGGGGTGGGGGTGCTGGGAGACATGAGTTGGACATGAGTGGGGGCCTGGTGGTGGGTGCCCCTGGATGCAGGGGGGTGGGGGTGCAGGGGGACATGTGTTGGACATGAGTGGGGGCCTGGTGTAGGGTGCCCCACAGTGCTGGGGGGTGGGGGTGCAGGGGGACATGAGTTGGACATGAGTGGGGGCCTGCTGGCAGGTGCCCCTGACTGGTGGGGGGTGGGGGTGCTGGGAGACATGAGTTGGACATGAGTGGGGGCCTGGTGTTGGGTGCCCCTGCACTGCTGGGGGGTGGGGGTGCTGGGAGATATGCATTGGTGGGCAGTAGTGCAAGGTGACATGTGGGTTGGCTGGGGGGCATGGCCATGGTGGATGGGCTGCCTGTGGGACATGTGCAGGTTAGTCCCTGTGGTGTGGGCCGCCTGCAGGGGCCGTGGAGGGTGTGGAGTGAACAGCTGGGAGGACCCACATGGCCGATTCATGTGTAGGACTCCCCGGCACCCCCGAAATACACATAGGCTGCTGGATTTGCGTGTGGAATTTCCTGCGCACCTTGGAATACACGTACCCTGCTGAAATCGCGTGTGAAACTTCACGCGCACCCCGAAATACACGCACCACGGACAATCGCGTGTGGAACTTCCCACGCACCCCGAAATACACGTACCCAGGGCAATCGCGTGTGGAACTTCCCGCGCACCCCGAAATACACATACCCAGGGCAATCGCGTGTGGAACTTCCCGCGCACCCCGAAATACACGTACCCAGGGCAATCGCGTGTGGAACTTCCCGCGCACACCGAAATACACGTACCCAGGGCAATTGCGTGTGGAACTTCCCGCGCACCCCGAAATACACGTACCCAGGGCAATCGCGTGTGGAAGTTCCCGTGCACCCCGAAATACACGTACCCAGGGCAATCGCGTGTGGAACTTCCCGCGAACCCCGTAATACACGTACCCTGATGAAATTGCGTGTAAGACTACACGCGCACCCCTGAAATACACGTATCCAGGCGAAACGCACTGCTGGGGGGTGGGGCAGCCCTGTGAACTGGTCCAGGGTTAGCGCAGACATTTGCGATGAATTGGGAATTTTGATGGCTTTTCCTTGCGCAAGGGCGTTCTTGGGGGCGTAACTGGTGCTGCTGCAGGGTCGCTGAGCCACTCTGCGCCACGGCTGGTTTTGGAGCCTAAAATCCATGAATACGCTGTGCGATGAAATGGATTTTATCGCACGTGGCTGGCACAGTGTATCTCACGGGGACACTGTGCGCCAGCCGCGTGCGCCACTTTTGTGCGAAATTCTATGAATTACCCTCTTTAACATTACTGCGTTGCCCGGTTATAGAAATAACAGTCTTACTGTTTATTCATAAAAACAGGCTTTTAAGCCAGATGGGCTGGCCCTCTGTCCTCCAAATATGGTCATGTCTTTCCAGGCTACCACCAAATGTCAGTTTAGCCCAGAGCTGTCATGGAGTTTCTCAGTTTGAGTGAATGGTAGGTGTCACTTCCAAAAGTAACACCTAGGTGTCCCAGAATATATTGTCTGAAGCTGGAGCATATACCCAAGTCTGACAAGCATGTAAGATGCATCCTCTTGGCCATTCAAAGTTTCCAAGGGCAGAAAGTAACACGTAGGTGTTATATTATGTTATGTTATCACTACTTATATAGCGCACAGTCGCCCAAAGGCATCATGGTGCTTCAGGAGAGAGAGAGAGAGAGCAGGCAACTAGGAGAGTTATAAAAAGTGGGTTTTGATCCTCTTTCTGAACTGAAGATAGTTAGATATGTGTTTGATGGCCAGTGGGAGTTTATTCCACAGAGTAGCTGCAGCAATTGAGAAGGTTCGCCCGCCTACACGTTCACGCTTGTATCTAGAAACTAGAAGCATTTCGGCAGTGGTGGAACGAAGATTGTGAGTAGGATAATAGCGAAAACATTTTGCTTGGAGATACTCTGCACCCTGATTGTGAAGGGCATGATGAACAATACATAGGGCCTTAAACTCACCCTGTTGGGCCACCGGAAGCCAGTGCGGAGTCCAGAACACCGGTGAGTTGTGGACTCCGTAAGGGGTATCAGTGGCCACCCGAGTGGCCAGGTTCTGTAGATGCTGCAGTCATTTTATCAGCTTCTTAGGTTGGGCCAGGTATAGAGAATTACAGTAGTCTATTTGCGATAGTACCAAGGCGGCAACTACCGGGGGATGAAGAGGGGCTGGGATCAGGGGCAATACCTTCGTAGGGGTTTTTATTTGGAGGTGGCCAGCCTGACACACTGCCGTAACCTGTTGGTCCATAGACAGAGAGGCTGATAGCATCACACCCAGGTTTTTTACTTTCTTAACCAGGGTAGGTAAGTGACCCAAAGAGGAGGGCCAGAAAGAAGACACCCAGAGTTTAGGATTAGGAGGGCAGCTCACCACCATCACCTCGGTCTTATCACCATTCAGCTTGAGCCAGTTGTGGCCCATCCAGTCCCCCACCGCCGCCAGACACCCCTACAGGCACGACGACACCTCAGATTGATCCAGATCTAATCGAATCAGTATCTAGGTGTCGTTGGCGTACGAGTAGCATCTGACGCCGAAGGAGCGTATGAGACACACCAGGGCCCAGATATAGACGTTGAACAGGATAGGCGACAGGGAGGAGCCCTGAGGAACCCCACAGCTCAGGTGGCAGGGAGAGGAAAGGAAGGGTGGCATGGTCTGTGAATGATCTGCAAGGAACAACCTGAACCAGGCTAGTACCTGCCCTGAGATACCAAACTGGGCGAGGTGGGATAACAAGATGGAGTGGTCAACCGTGTCAAAGGCCGCTGATAAGTCCAATAAGATCAGGGTCAAGGAAGATCAAGGAAGGACGGACTCGGATCTGGACGGACATCGTGACTGCCATCAACGCGGAGGGGGTGGCAGTCCGACTATTCCATCATGTCAAGAAGCGCTGGGAGGACTTCAGGTCCAGGACCCTCAACAAGGCTCGGCGCCTCTTGAAGGCAGCGGATGCTAAGGGGCGCCGGGGCCACTTGTCGGACGATCAGATGAGGGTCCTGGAACGCATATCCCCAGCACTCCAACTCCAGGTCCTTGAGAGGCAGACCGGTCTGGAGTCGAGCGGTAAGTGTACATGCATCATGATTGTAAGCTGTGCATGTGGTGATGTGCCAGTAGTGTGCAGGTTGCACCTGTGTTTTTATGGGGCCAAGTATGGGGGGGGTGTACAGGGCCATGAGGCTAACACATGCGAGGGCTCTCATGTGTGAGACATGGATGGTGCTTGTATGTGTAGGCTTGCATGCCAAATGCAGTTGCGTGGGCACACATGTTTGGATAAATGTGTATGTAAGTAGGCATGTTCGTGATGTCACACATGGATGTTGTTTTCAGCTGCATGTATCAGCACTGTGTACATGTGCATGTGTGTGTATTTGACAAGGGTGCAACAGTGATGCAACATGGATGCATGTGACAGTCGGATGTGGAAGCCTGATTGGCAGATGTGACATGGATGCCAATCTGAACACTGCAACAGTTGGCAGAGGTGCACACATGCATGCAAGTGTGGTGTGTGCGTGCATGTGTAGTGCACTCCCTGTGTTGCATGTGATGTCTGGCTCACCTTTGCCTGCTCATGCTGTTATATGTGTATGGATGGTGCTGGCTGTTGTGATATGGCTGTGGTATGGCTCATGTGTGCGAGTTGAAATGACATGTGTGTTGGCTATTGTGATGCCATGTCTGAGGTTTGCCAATGCCACTCATGTACAACTGTCATGTGTGTATGTGTCCATTGTACAGTGCCCTGATGCCTGTGTTTTATTTCTCCCTGTCTGCAGCGTCAACTGATGAAGAGGGCGGAGAAGGTGCTGTGGAGCACAGCGGCGGGGATCGCACCGCCAGCCGGAGACGCAAGTCCCGTCTCCCCTCCCATGTTGTGATCTCATCGGGGAGTGAGGAGTCTGGTGCCGCGTCCTAGGCCGCAGCTGCCAGGGGGAGGTCCAAGAGGCGGAGGTCAGAGTTGGACTCCTCGGCAGCAGAAGGGGCAGCTGGGACCCCACAGGGCCCAACGGGGGAAGATGGCACGGAGTCATCCAGGTTGGTGGGGTGTTTGGTGGAGGAGGCGGAGGCCGTGCAAGCGACAGAGACGGGGTCTGGAGGTGGGGATTCCACTGGTGCTAGTGGTGCAGTGCAGGATCAGGGACAGGAGGCAGCACAGGCCGCCGCGGAGGTGCCTATGTGCAATCCTGTCCCTGATCCTGTCACTGCATCATCTTGCACCAGCAGGGATTCCTACGTCCAGACCCATTTTCAGGCAGGGGATGAGCTCACAACAATTGGCCTTCCTCTGCCTGCGGATGTGGCTATCCAGGTACGGGTTGAGCCTGTCCTGACTGGTGTGGCGTTGCGTCAACGGGCCATGCGAGGTGACCTGCAGTCTTTTCATGAGGAGACTGCACGTCATCTCGAATGGCTCATTGACCACGTCGGCCTACTGGGACAGGTCACCCAGGCTGGATTCCTCTGTTTGCTGGAGCTTGTTCCGACCCCCTCCTCAACTGAACACCCTATGCGCCAGTCGTCCTCCGTGCCATCTTCCCACCCATTTGTCACCTGGGTGCCCAGTGGAGCTGCCTCTGACGGTGCGGCCAGGCTGGTGGAGGAGGCATCCCTGCCACAGTCGGGAGTCGGACGTCCAGCAGGGGTGGCCACATCAACGACTGCACCCCAGCCGGTGGAAGATGTGCAGGCAGCAGGAGACAGGGCACAGGCACAGGCACAGCAGCAGCAGCAACAAGGTGGGAACCATGATGGCTCAGGGCCTTCGACATCGGAGGGGCAGGCATCGGCCGGAGGGAAGGAGGACCCAGGACGGGAAGTGTCTTCCGTGTGGCAGCGGTTGGGCCACGCCATAGATGCGGAGCGGCAGCGGGCGGAAGAGGCACGGCTCACGATGGTCAGGGCGGAGAACTCCATGCGGAGGGCCCTGAGGCGGGCCGAGTGCCTCGAGGCAATCCGCAGGGAGTCGGAGGTGAACATGTCGTCGGCCCTGCGGACCCTCGGGGCCATGGAGGAGGACCACCTCCAGGACATTGAGCAGGAGTTCGATGATGCCCTGGCCCGGAACATCCCGAAGTGAGCCGTCGGACTGGCCCGCTGCCCTTGTAAATAGTTCTGTAGTTAGTGTTAGGTTTCCTTTGCTTTTTTATATTTTTTGGACCTTTTAGACAATGGACCACATTTTTGTATATAGTTTTTTTATTAGGTAGTGTTATTAGATAGGTTTCATTTCTTCTGTTGGGATCATGGACCCCGGATTGTTTATCTGTATATAGTTGACTTTTGGATTTTTTTATTTTACTTTGAATTTACCCATGGAGCAATGGTTTTCGGTTTTGATTTTCCATTGGATTTACTTTTGTGAACTGTGACGTTGGACACCTTTCCTTTGGATTATGATTTGTGGTTTTACATTATTTTACGGACATGCTGCTTTTTGTTTTTAATTCCCATTTTCGTTTGTTTATTTTTGATTCCATTTATGTTGCTTTTACTACATTTTTTTCATCAAACTTTAATGTGTAGTATCATCTCATTGGTTTCATGCATATCATGATATGGGTCTTGACATTCACTGACACCCATTGTGTGTATGTGAGGGACATGTGTTCATTTACATACTTGCCATTGGGGTTGTATCATGTAATTGGCATTTCTAAATGGGTGGATGCAATACTTGGGTGGGTGTTTGGCATGTGGAGGCTGCCCATAAGGGCCAGGGATCTAGATTGTGATGACGTGTTGGCTGGGGGACATATATGGGGGCCTGGTGGAGGGTGCCCCACAGTGCTGGGGGTTGGGGGTGCAGGGGGACATGAGTTGGACATGAGTGGGGGCCTGGTGGAGGGTGCCCCACAGTGCTGGGGGGTGGGGGTGCAGGGGGACATGAAGTGCGGGCCTGGTGGAGGGTGCCCCACAGTGCTGGGGGGTGGGGGTGCAGGGGGACATGAAGTGGGGGCCTGGTGGAGGGTGCCCCACAGTGCTGGGGGGTGGGGGTGCAGGGGGACATGAAGTGCGGGCCTGGTGGTGGGTGCCCCACAGTGCTGGGGGATGGGGGTACAGGGGGACATGAGTTGGACATGAGTGGAGGCCTGCTGGCAGGTGCCCCTGACTGGTGGGGGTTGGGGGTGCTGGGAGACATGAGTTGGACATGAGTGGGGGCCTGCTGGCAGGTGCCCCTGACTGGTGGGGGGTGGGGGTGCAGGGGTACTTGAGTTGGACATGAGTGGGGGCCTGGTGGAGGGTGCCCCACAGTGCTGGGGGGTGGGGGTGCAGGGGGACATGAAGTGGAGGCCTGGTGGAGGGTGCCCCACAGTGCTGGTGGGTGGGGGTGCTGGGAGACATGAGTTGGACATGAGTGGGGGCCTGGTGGTGGGTGCCCCTGGATGCAGGGGGTGGGGGTGCAGGGGGACATGAGTTGGAAATGAGTGGGGGCCTGCTGGCAGGTGCCCCTGACTGGTGGGGGGTAGGGGTCCAGGGGGACATGAGTTGGACATGAGTGGGGGCCTGGTGGAGGGTGCCCCACAGTGCTGGGGGGTGGGGGTGCAGGGGGACATGTGTTGGACATGAGTGGGGGCCTGGTGGAGGGTGCCCCACAGTTCCGGGGGGGTGGGGGTGCAGGGGGACATGAGTTGGACATGAGTGGGGGCCTGCTGGCAGGTGCCCCTGACTGGTGGGGGGTGGGGGTGCTGGGAGACATGAGTTGGACATGAGTGGGGGCCTCGTGTTGGGTGCCCCTGCACTGCTGGGGGGTGGGGGTGCTGGGAGATATGCATTGGTGGGCAGTAGTGCAAGGTGACATGTGGGTTGGCTGGGGAGCATGGCCATGGTGGATGGGCTGCCTGTGGGACATGTGCAGGTTAGTCCCTGTGGTGTGGGCCGCCTGCAGGGGCCGTGGAGGGTGTGGAGTGAACAGCTGGGAGGACCCACATGGCCGATTCACGTGTAGGACTCCCCGGCACCCCCGAAATACACATAGGCTGCTGGATTTGCGTGTGGAATTTCCTGCGCACCTTGGAATACACGTACCCTGCTGAAATCGCGTGTGAAACTTCACGCGCACCCCGAAATACACGCACCACGGACAATCGCGTGTGGAACTTCCTACGCACCCCGAAATACACGTACCCAGGGCAATCGCGTGTGGAACTTCCCGCGCACCCCGAAATACACATACCCAGGGCAATCGCGTGTGGAACTTCCCGCGCACCCCGAAATACACGTACCCAGGGCAATCGCGTGTGGAACTTCCCGCGCACACCGAAATACACGTACCCAGGGCAATTGCGTGTGGAACTTCCCGCGCACCCCGAAATACACGTACCCAGGGCAATCGCGTGTGGAAGTTCCCGTGCACCCCGAAATACACGTACCCAGGGCAATTGCGTGTGGAACTTCCCGCGAACCCCGTAATACACGTACCCTGATGAAATTGCGTGTAAGACTACACGCGCACCCCTGAAATACACGTACCCAGGCGAAACGCACTGCTGGGGGGTGGGGCAGCCCTGTGAACTGGTCCAGGGTTAGCGCAGACATTTGCGATGAATTGGGAATTTTGATGGCTTTTCCTTGCGCAAGGGCGTTCTTGGGGGCGTAACTGGCGCTGCTGCAGGGTCGCTGAGCCACTCTGCGCCACGGCTGGTTTTGGAGCCTAAAATCCATGAATACGCTGTGCGATGAAATGGATTTTATCGCACGTGGCTGGCACAGTGTATCTCACGGGGACACTGTGCGCCAGCCGCGTGCGCCACTTTTGTGCGAAATTCTATGAATTACCCTCTTTAACATTACTGCGTTGCCCGGTTATAGAAATAACAGTCTTACTGTTTATTCATAAAAACAGGCTTTTAAGCCAGATGGGCTGGCCCTCTGTCCTCCAAATATGGTCATGTCTTTCCAGGCTACCACCAAATGTCAGTTTAGCCCAGAGCTGTCATGGAGTTTCTCAGTTTGAGTGAATGGTAGGTGTCACTTCCAAAAGTAACACCTAGGTGTCCCAGAATATATTGTCTGAAGCTGGAGCATATACCCAAGTCTGACAAGCATGTAAGATGCATCCTCTTGGCCATTCAAAGTTTCCAAGGGCAGAAAGTAACACGTAGGTGTTATATTATGTTATGTTATCACTACTTATATAGCGCACAGTCGCCCAAAGGCATCATGGTGCTTCAGGAGAGAGAGAGAGAGAGCAGGCAACTAGGAGAGTTATAAAAAGTGGGTTTTGATCCTCTTTCTGAACTGAAGATAGTTAGATATGTGTTTGATGGCCAGTGGGAGTTTATTCCACAGAGTAGCTGCAGCAATTGAGAAGGTTCGCCCGCCTACACGTTCACGCTTGTATCTAGAAACTAGAAGCATTTCGGCAGTGGTGGAACGAAGATTGTGAGTAGGATAATAGCGAAAACATTTTGCTTGGAGATACTCTGCACCCTGATTGTGAAGGGCACGATGAACAATACATAGGGCCTTAAACTCACCCTGTTGGGCCACCGGAAGCCAGTGCGGAGTCCAGAACACCGGTGAGTTGTGGACTCCGTAAGGGGTATCAGTGGCCACCCGAGTGGCCAGGTTCTGTAGATGCTGCAGTCATTTTATCAGCTTCTTAGGTTGGGCCAGGTATAGAGAATTACAGTAGTCTATTTGCGATAGTACCAAGGCGGCAACTACCGGGGGATGAAGAGGGGCTGGGATCAGGGGCAATACCTTCGTAGGGGTTTTTATTTGGAGGTGGCCAGCCTGACACACTGCCGTAACCTGTTGGTCCATAGACAGAGAGGCTGATAGCATGACACCCAGGTTTTTTACTTTCTTAACCAGGGTAGGTAAGTGACCCAAAGAGGAGGGCCAGAAAGAAGACACCCAGAGTTTAGGATTAGGAGGGCAGCTCACCACCATCACCTCGGTCTTATCACCATTCAGCTTGAGCCAGTTGTGGCCCATCCAGTCCCCCACCGCCGCCAGACACCCCTACAGGCACGACGACACCTCAGATTGATCCAGATCTAATCGAATCAGTATCTAGGTGTCGTTGGCGTACGAGTAGCATCTGACGCCGAAGGAGCGTATGAGACACACCAGGGCCCAGATATAGACGTTGAACAGGATAGGCGACAGGGAGGAGCCCTGAGGAACCCCACAGCTCAGGTGGCAGGGAGAGGAAAGGAAGGGTGGCATGGTCTGTGAATGATCTGCAAGGAACAACCTGAACCAGGCTAGTACCTGCCCTGAGATACCAAACTGGGCGAGGTGGGATAACAAGATGGAGTGGTCAACCGTGTCAAAGGCCGCTGATAAGTCCAATAAGATCAGGGTCCCCACACCACAAGTGTCCACCAGCCTGGTCGTGTCGTCCAGAACGGCTACCAGAACACTCTCTGTGCCTCGGCCAGGACAGAAGCCGGATTGAACTATGTCCAAAAGCTTGTTGGATTCCAGATGAGCGGAGAGCAGAGGGGACACCAGTGACTCCAGGGGTTTAGCCAGGAGAGGGAGTAGAGAGATAGGGTGAACATTAGATGGGATAGCTGGGTCCAGAGTCGCTTTCTTCAGCAGAGTGACCACTCTTGCTGATTTCAATTCCTGTGGGATGATCTCAGATAGTAAAAAAGGAGCTATCTCTTTCATGACCCTCAAAGGGATGGCATCAGAGGGGGAGCAGGATTTAATCTTATTAATAGCCGTCAGGACTGCTTCCTCAGAGACAACTGGGAAAGTGGACCAGATATTAGTTGTATTAGGAGCTGCAGTGATGGGAGAGAAAATAGAAGATGTCGGGCTGCCCCGATAATAGTAGAAGAAATGTTTTGCCTGATAGTCTCGATTATCGTACTGTAGGGGTAAATCTCTCCATGGAGACAATAGCCTTGACCACAGAGAACAGAGCCATCGGCTGAGATAGGGACGATTCAATGTTAGTGGTAAAATATTGCCTCTTGGCGGTTTTAATTTTTGCTGCATAAGCACTAGAGCAAGTTTTATATTGTGCTTTAAGAATGGGGTCATGCGCCATTACCATTCTGCTTCACACAGTTTAAGGCGCTCCGCCTTCAGAAGGTCAGTGAACCACCGTGTCCCAGAAATGTATTGTGGCTCCTTTTGGGGGAGGCCACTCCTGTTGCCAGCACACAATTGTCCTTTGAAACCATGCAGGAAACCTGTTTGGCTGGTTCCCCAGTACAGCCAATGCATTTATTTACTCATTTATTTATTTAGTTTTCCTGAGCCCAAAAGGCAAGGCTGTTAGAATAAAACATCATATTATATTTTAACCAAAAAAAACCTTACATTTCTAGGTAAGGACAGGTCCTTATTCAACATTACACTTTTAAAACAGATATTATTGTTGTTTGCAAAAGCCCATTATGACACATGGTGAATTCTGCTGGGATGTCCCTTTCAAATTCGGTTTTCTCGTCCCTCTAGATTCCAAACATTGTTTGCAGCCCTAGTCAAAGTCTCTTACACAGCAATCTGTTCAAGGCACAGGTCCACTGAAATTGATGTATGCACAGAGAGCTGGGGTTTCTTTTGAAGCATTTATTTTTGACACTTTGTAGCAAAAGTCAAGCGTTTTTCCGTATGGCTGAGGGTAAAGTTTCTGGTGATTTCCCAGATCATGCCTGACACAGCTTGTCATTAAGTGTGAGATGCTTTCTTTTGCTAAAGCACAACTGGAATATGGCTGGGCATAGTTGGGTATTACTGGATCAGAATTGTATATTGTTTAACAGATGAATAGAGCATCAGGGCACCCTCATTTTAAATGTAAAATATTTCCTTTGTCAAAGGGACATTTTTAGCTAGCAGCAAAACAGTGCTGCTTTTCAATTCTCTTCTTTGGTGTGCATAAGGAAACACACTGGCAGCCTTTCACAGTGTTTTCCCTGCTTCCTCCAGCCCAATAGGTGCTTGGCAAGACAGTGCAGCAATCATTTTGTAGCTGCAAAATGCAGTTTTGATGTGAGGCAATGGTGCTCAAAGGAGCCAGTGCAGCGATTCTGCTGGTAACGGTTGAAGTGCAGCTTAGAGATGGAGGGGTTCTGCTTAGTGGTTAAATGTGTCCCACACATCATCTGCATACATTGACACCAATTCCCGAGTGCCACCCAGCGCCAGTCTACTAGCCATGCAACATTTACATATCCAGGCTGCCAGTGACTCTATCGTGATTGCAAAGAGCAGTGGTGACAGCGGACACCCCTGCCTGGTTCCCCGGCCCAGTTAAAAGGCCTTGGAGCACTTGCCATCCAGTCCAATTTGAGCATTTTTTCCAGCATAGAGCAGTCTCACCGTTGTTAGATAATCTTCTGGAATGCCCATCTGTCGTAACACTTCAAATAGATAGCTCCATTCGACAGTCGAATGCCTTTTCCATGTCAAGCAACGCCGCAATAGCCTACACTATAGAGTCTATTTGGGCCAGGATTGCAAAGAGCCTGCAGAGGTTTAACTAAGTTGATCTTCCAGTAATAAAGCCTGACTGATCGGCATGGACTAGGGTTGCGACATATGGGAGCAGTCAATCTACCAACACCTTAGCAAATATTTGTATGTCTAGATTCAACAGAGAAATGGGACGGTATGAGGAACAGTCCCGGTGTCCTTCTCGGCCTTAAGGATCAGAGTGATCATGGCTTCTCGCATAGTTGGGGGAAGTCGACCCTCCATCATCTCCTGTTCCCACACCAACAGTAGGTGCTGGGCGACCTATGGACCAACCTCCTTATAGAATTCAGCCGTTATTCCGTACGTGCTGGGGGCTTTAGCGGAGGGCAGGGCACGCATAGCCAATAAGATACTGTTAAGTGTGATGGGCTTCATTAATGCTTCCCTCACCTCCCGCCGCAAAACTGGTAGGGAGGCCTCGCTCACATATCACATTGATTCCTGGTCCGGTACTGACCGCCTTGACGAATATATGGGTTCATAATATTGCTGAAAGAGATCTAGTATGGCATCCAGCTGAACTAGCACCTTGCCACCGCATTCTTCACAGCAACAATATCTGTGAGTCCCCTTTTGTGTCTGATCATTGATGCTAAGAGCCTACCCAGTCTACCCTCCTCCCGTACCAATAGGCCATTTCCGGTCATGCCAGGTATGTCTCGTGGTGCTTGATTTCAAGCTCTGTTTCGGAGAGATGCCTGTGTATTGTCTTCAGCATTCCCAGTTCCATAGATAGGCACACCCCTGCAGCACCGCCTCCCAGATGGAGCCTGCCTTAGAGACTGATCCTAAGTTCTCCTGGAAGTATAGCTTACCTAAACTAAGCACTTCACTTTTAAACACTATGTCTGACAGAGTTGCGAGCTTGAATCTCCAGGAGGGTTGGGGGACACCTTCACTTCCCGAGTCAATTGTCCAAAGAACCAGCGAGTGGTCAGATAGTGTTCTAGGAAGAAGGACACAGTCTCTTGTTCTACGCATAAGAGGCAGGCTCGCAAAAACATAATTGTTAGGGAGAATTCTCTGTTTAGGCTGAATTTCCTAACCTAGTGAGTCCCCCAGCAGCTTTTCTGGATTTCTGGAGTTTGTTTTTTCTCCTGCCAAGAGTGAGACTCTTTTTCTCCCACTCTTGGACATGATTTATGGTGTTCCTTTGACTGCTAATGTGTTTTGTGGGCTATGGGGTCCTTTACTCCATAGGGTCTCATGTGTTTTTTCTATGTGTGTTACAAAGCACCCTCCGTGCAGTAACACAGGGGTGTCATAGTGACACCCCACCATGGACTCCATACCCTGGGACTGACTACTGTCTCCCAGGGCATGTAAAGTCACCATTGGCTTTACTAGTCCCAAATTATTAACAGAAACCAGTACAAACCATCATATTGTGGACGTACTGGTCGGGGCAATTCGATTGCCCCGGGGTCTGTTAGTCGAGGGGGCACGTCTCCGTCCCCCCTGATCGAGTTTTGGCTGGTGGCAGTGGAAACTACTTTTTATATTCGACCGCGAATATATTCCTATGGTATTTTCCCATTGTTCGAGGCTACCAAATTTAATTATTTAATTCTCATAGCCTCGAACATACCGCCGGTTTATTTATTTAATATTAATTCGCCGGTTGGTATTTTTTGCCAGGACTCGATTCTAAAATGGCATTTGTGTTCTCTTCTGTGACTCCAACCCAAGTCGAGCCCTTTGTTCCACTTTTTGGCAGGCTTCTCCACAGAAGCCTCCAAAAGTGGTGCCACTCTGTCTGGGCACCACAGGGGGTGCGGAGGGGGTTTAGGCACCCTGGACTGAGTTATCTTGGTAACTCAAGTCGCACTCTTGTGTGATTGGCCCAAGTGGTGAGCCAGCCGGCTCACCACTTAGCATGTTTGATTGACAGCTAGGCTGAGTGAATGGGGTTGTGTTGTATAAAAGCAGGGCTTTGGGGACTGGAACTTCAGAAGTCACCACAGGACCTGAGAATCCGACGAGGGAGAAGCTGAGCCGACCTACCACGACGACACCACCGGTAGAGCCCTGCGGAACCGACTCACCACTTCCCGATGACAGAGAAGATCTCCCGGCTGGAGAGGCTTCTTCCCCTGACTGGTGGGCACAACCAGTTTACCTTCTTCTCTTCACACCCCAGACCGGCTTGTGGTCGAATTGGCCATGCCAAGCACCCCGGCAACCAGATAGCCACTTACCACTGGACCGCGAATAAAAGGACCGCTCCTTTTACCTGAGAACTCCGCAGCTGGTTTCTTCCCTGGCAGTGCAACGGACTCCTGTCTTCCTCCCCGACGAGATCCTCTCTTCCCCCAGACGAAGCACCGACTTGCATCCGCTGCCAGGAACAACTGCCCCCGCTGGAGTATTCTCACCACTTTAAGCTACCGTGTCCGCCAGGCCTCCCTTTCTAAAGATTGCTACAAGGTAATAATAACCCCTTAACCTTCTGGACTGGGCTGGCCGCCTTAACCTTCTAACTGGTCCCTTTCTTTTGGTGCAACTCTTTTTGAACCTTTGCAAGACTCTTGTGCACTTCAACCGTGTGACCTTGGACACATTTCGTTCTGATCCTCTTAAAGTGGATCCGGCCTACTGAACTCTAACTTCACGGTTTTACTTGCCTTCCTCTCTTGCTTTGATCTTACAAAAGTGTTGGGATCTGTTTCATATTATTCTCTGCTTTTCTCTCCCTTTTAAAACGAATTATTGGAGTGCCATTTACGTTAAGCGCTCACCGCTGTCTGAAAATAAGTGGGGCTTTACTTAAGACTTGTCTAATATTCTTCTAAGGGAGTGTATATCTTTTAGTGACCGTGTTTTTGAATTGCTTACTATTAGTGCCTGTGTGTTTTTCTAGATGTGGTTTTAAATAAATAATTATATCTCTTTTACACCAAGCTCTGGTCAGTGTTCACTTGTTCTACTGTGTTCTTTTGACCTATTGTGAATACTCTGTATACTGCCTAACTCTTCTTGAGGTAAGTCTGACTGCTCAGCCACAGCTACTAAGTGAATCTGTGTGGTACAGACTGCTACCAAGTGGGTTTACTGCCAAACACCTGTAGTCTTAAATCTTTTGCAGTGGTCCCAGAGGTAACTGCACAGGTTTCTGCCTAACAATAATCAATGCCCGACGAGATATTCTGGACCGTTGAATAGAATGAGTGTTCTCTACTCTATGGCCGTAATACCCTCCATGCATCCCTCAGCTCCAGCTGTGCTACGCATCTCCCTACCGTCTCTGCTGCTTTAGTCCGCTGGCAAGCGTTTCCAGCTGATCTATCTTTCATGGGGTTCAGTGTGACCTTGAGGTCCCCAACCCATATGATATTGGTGAGCAGGTATTTTTGGCACCTTGATAACAATGACTCAAAGACAGGGGGTCATCCACGTTAGGGCCATAGATGTTAACCAACGTCACCAATGTGTGCCCCCAGCAGCCTGAGAAAATCACGAACCTACCCTCTGGATCAATTACAGTTATGGTGGTTCGAAACCGCAGTGACTTGTCTATAAGTACCATAACCCCAGCTGAGTATGTGGAGTGGGAGGTGTAGTACTTGCAGTTCCCCCATGACCTGGTAACCCTCTAATTCCCCCTGCCAACCAGGTGAGTTTCTTGCAAAAGGGCCCTCCTTGGCTCCATCTCTTTCACAGTTTTTAATCACCTTGCGGGCCTTACGCAGGTTGTCAAGCCTGCGCACGTTTCAGTTTACAATCTTATAGCTGCCCATGGGCCCTGAGTTGTATTGGACAGACAGACCCTGCCTCCATGTATGCCCATACCCCATCACCTCCAAAGTCCAAGCAAAATAAATGTGAATCATTTTGAAACAGCAAATCCTTATCCTCATTCTTTTCCCACCTGAATCCCCACATCACCCACATAACCACCATTGTGCCCTCGCCCACCCACAAAGCCCTCCCCCAACTAGCAGTATTTTGTCTCACCCACCTCTCCTCCACAACACTCCTGTCATTATGGGACTCTGCGGGGGGAGGGGGGCGGTGCCGGACTCCAAACCTCAAGAGACATCTCGATGCAACAGACATCGTGGAGGAGGCCTATAAAATAACATCTTATACAGCAGCTGGACTGATTTGTTACATGGGCAAGCAGATCTTTCACCCATCGGAAGAAACATTGGATGTTGACTTTGGATCTGCAGGGCAGCTCTCGATTGCATACAGCCGGGGTCGGGCTTTCCCCTCAATCAGTAGCAGACAAACTAGGGCATATACAGTCACATGGTCATTTAGCTCTGAATCGCGTGCTCTTCTCCTTCCTTCGGAAGGGTCTCAATGAAGTCATGCACTGCTCCGGGGTCCGTAAAGAAGTGTGTCTGTCCCCAGTGCTGTACCCGCAACTTAGATGGGTACAGCAGAGAGTATTGTAACCCCTGACCCTGAAGGCTGTGTTTTGCCACCAGGAAAGTGATGCAGGCCTTCTGGACTGTCGGGCTGTAATCTGGATAGAACGACACCCAAGTGTTATTATAGGTCAGTTCACCAAGCTCGCGGACCCTGCGTAGGATTACATCCCGGTCTCTATAATTGAGCAGGTGAGCTCTGGCTCTGGCCTGGCCCGGTATAGAGGTCACTTGTGATACATGATGGGCCCTGTCAATCAGGAATTGTCATGACAAGGACGGTGACTGCAGCACTTCCTGTATGAACTTTTCCATGAACACCTCCATATTTTGCTGTGGGACAGACTCTGTGACCCCCACCACATGGATTTTATTTTTCCAGGGCCTCGCCTCCAGTCTTCATTCTTTTCTTTGATTGCTGTGACTTCTCTCTGCAGTGTGCTGATCGCCTGTGTTATCTCACTGCTGGTGTCCTCCAGGACTCCCACTCAGTGTTCCGCCTCTGATATTCGTCTGCTTTCTTTTTCAATATGTTCCTGCATGCGGTCGACCTTGTAGGACATTCCATCAAGTTTCGTATTGATAGATGCAAATTCGGACCGCATCTCCGCCAATATTATGCTGAGCTCTGATGCCAGGGCTCCCCCAGTGGCCTCCTCCTGGCCGACAGGTCAGGTCTGTCTGGGGTGTCACGGGGCACCAGCATCTTCTCTCCTCCACCGCTCCTTCCCTCCTTCTGGGAGAAGGGAAAGCAGGATTGCTGCTTATTTCACTTAGCCATACAGCACTCCCCTCGGCACCCCACCTATCGGTCTCAAGGGGGTCTGCGTGGCTCTTTCAGTATTTGGAGTGTGCAAGGCACCTGCCTCCATAGGTTCCGTGTTGGCTGGGAAGGACTCAGCCCCCTCCTCACAGGTGCAATAGCAGTCCTGTAGCGAGCAGGGAGTATAGCGGAATCCAGTCTCCCCAGCATGGCCAGTCCGCTGTGGCACAGGGGGCACAGGGTTCTACAGGCTCCGGGTTCCCCCAGGGGGTCTTCGATCAACCCGGTGCCAGCCCCGGTGGTGCAACCCCAGGATCCTTTCTATTCACTGGTGGAGACCCAGGTCAGGTACGTCGATGTCAGAAGCTGAAGGATGAGGCCAGACAGGGTAATGGGGTTTCTTACCATCAAGCAGGCTTCAGGGCGACAGCCAGGTCAGCCCCTGGTCACCTGTATAGAGTACAGAGTTTGTGACGGTCGGGTAGGCCCCAGTTGCGCCCGCTGGGATGCTAGACCAGATTTGCTCTGCTATAGCTGCGGTCTCTGCAGGCTTAGACTATTTCCAGAGGCATATCTCTGGCTCAGGGACTGCAGACCCGGGCATGGCCCCCAATCACTACTGCCCACTTTAGCAAAGTTCCATGTGGGGGGGTAGTAAGTAGGCCCCCCCACAACGGGGACCACAGAGCCGGTGAGTCTCACTGCCTAATGGTGCAGCAGTCCCCGCCATGGCGGTTTATGCGGGCTGTTATGCTTGTTTCAAGTGCAGCAGGTCTGGCCCAAGGTGACAGCAGCCTGGCCATGCCAGCGGTAGCCTCAGATGGTGTGGGCAGCGGCCCGATATTGGTACCAGGGCCCAGGCGGCAAATGACAGCGTTAAGTCCCCTCCAGCAGTAAAGGCAGTATTATGTTTTTTTTGCTATGCAGTGGATCCTTCTGCCTCTGACACTCACGTCCCAGTCCTCACCGAGGACGCAGGCCACAGCGGGACCAGGTCACCTCGGTGTCTCCCACAGGATGGTCCTCAGAGGATCATCGTGTGGGGCCCGCCTCCACCTCCCACAGTTCGTCTGCTCGAGGCCGGCAGACCTGCAGGCAAGCCTACTGCTGGATTCGGGCATAGCCGACCCCTCGAGGTGTGCCATCATTCCAGGTTCACTGGGAGGAGCTACTGATGATGTAGGCGCCGTCCCGATAGTGGTGTGGGGGGCACCCGCAGCCCGTAATGGTGTGGATTCCCTCTCCTCCGGCCTAGCCCACACCACGGTTCGCCTCCTGCAGAAGTATCTTCCTCTCACTTAGCCCGCTCACCCCAGCCCTCACTGGGGAGCAGGCCGCGGCAGGGCCAAGCCGCTTCGATATCTCTGCCAGGATGGTCCTCTGTGCAGATTCTATGCTCTCGCTCCTGCCCTTCCCCACCACCAGGCCGGGGGGCTCTGCAAGCTGGGTCCGGCACCAGCAAAGGGACTGTCTATGCCGGGGACCCCAGTCTCATGCAGCCACTGCATCTCTCACTCGGTGCACCGCGTCACACTAGCCATGCAGTGTCCGAACACCTTTTCCCCCAGACTCAAGCCTTCACAGCTGTACTGTCCTACGTAGCTTTCTTGTCGCCGTTCATGGAGAAGCTGGCAGTTTTGAGAGCCCAAACTCTGGTGATTAATGGACAGCGGTTCTACGAATCTGCCCCATCATGTGGACGCTTGTTACTCCGATGGGTGCAGTGCAGGCCTCCCCCGTTGGGCAGTCGTGTGCTGAGCTTAAAACAGAGAGGGCTGCAAGCTCTCTAGCATCTCCTCTACAATGTTAGTTATACCAGTCTCCCACATTTATCAGTTTCAATAGATCACATGGTATCATTCATTCTAGCTCATCATTAGAGAAGATTTTTGTAAAATAGTCTCTCCCTCAAGTTGGGATATGAATGTTGAACATCACCAGGAACACTTCTTGTTATGGCTCCCCAACTTTAGAGCTGCAAGAAATATAAAGGCACCAAAAGTAATAAGCACTATATTTTATACCAATGACCTCCCACTCCTGCTGACCCACATTGTAACTGTTTACAACTTACTTCAGGGTGTCCCTCACTCAACACATTCTCCTTGTTGAAAATGTGCTGTTTGCCGGACATTTGAGCCCATATTCGACCTAAAACAAGACACTTTTAAAAAAAATAAATGTATTCTGCATTTAGTTCCATATTAGTCAAAACTTTAAACATATGTATATGAAAAAAAGAAAAATTCATTATGAAGCAAATATATTTCTAGAAGGAAAAAAAGAAAGCCATTAAAAAAAAAAACACCTAAAAACAAAGAAAGGAAAACTTTACACAATCCTTTAAAAGAACACTCTTATGCCGGTATTCCCACAATTAATTGATTCCTAGGAAACCCAAATGCTTTTACAAGGTGGTCATTTCGGGCAGAAGCCATACCACTACCATCCACGTGACAATCCATGTTGGCGGAAAGGCTGCCTCGTTTGTGTGGTGCAGCAGGAAAAGGAGGCGGGCATGGTATTTCGTCCCTACTTCCCAAGTATGGCTAACACACGCATGAAATGGGGTTGATCCGAAAAGGTGACGGTTAACAGTCTGACCACCACTTTTACCAAACATCTTCACAACAAAATTCACCACCATTCATGTGCATTGTGGATCAGCGACACACAGCTAAAAACACACTTTTGTCAAACCCACCTACTCTGCAAAACAAATCTGCCTGTGTTACAACAGCATCTGGTTTTGATGCTGTCAGTGGTGCAAGGGATTCCTATGGAATCCACCTACTTTTCATAGGTAATAAATTCAGGCTTATTCCACAGGAATCCATTGTGAACCCTGCCTGTCATGCATGCGGAAATGGCAGGCCGCATTTATACAATTTGCACTACAAAGAGCAAATAAAAGGGGTAACAGGGATTTTGCCCTTTTCTACTCCTTTTTCCGTTTCATACAATAAATGATGAAAACTAAATAGAGGGGACCTTTTTGCATTTAAGGGCAAACATAACAGGTCCCCTGTGTGCATTTTATGAGGTCTCTGAAAATGCCTTCCTGTGAATACAAAGGAGTTACTTTGGGTTGTTGAATTTCTATGTTGCAGTCCTTTTACGACGTCCAGTTTAACGACAAAGGAGGATTACACAAATTCTCACCTTTATTGGAACAGCATTCGAGAATGAAACCTTAGAGCTACAGTAAAAGTAACATGTGTCAGTCTCCGAGCTTAGACTAGAATATGAAACTTGAAGAGCGCTGCCTCGTGCAAGGAGAGAAACAACATTCTTTTACATCAAATGACAACCATTATCTTTGTCGTAATCATTTTCCTATGTATAATTTATGTAACTAAATTAAAATGTGCAAATGCTCATTTCAAAATATGAAGATTAGCTCATAAACAATGTATGATCGCTTTTCCTAAGGGTGGCACACATTTGTTTTGCAAGAATGATATTAAATTTTAACATGACTTAAAAAAAAAAGCTTTCTCGTATTGCCTGAGGAAGATTGCAGATCAGAATTGTGCCTTTTACATGAAAGCTTTCTCGTATTGCCTGAGGAAGATTGCAGATCAGAATTGTGCCTTTTACATGTGTATCGAAACGTTCATTACCTAAAATCAAAAGGCACAACTTCCTATCTCATAAAAGTAAACTGAACTTGCGAGAATTGATAGGTATAAATGCGTTTTGTGAAAAATATAGATTCATTAATGCTAGATATATGTTTTACGTAAGACATCCTACTCAAAGCACACCTTGTGAATTATATCAAAAAGATATGTTTTCTTCTTGTTTTAGATGTTGACTTCTTTTTGTACTTCTGTAGTCTTGCACTTGTAAGAAGAAAGTGCTTTTTGATCAATGTTTAAAATGTTGATTGCATGACAACTTCGGAATTAAATATGGAGTGTGAATGTTACACTTCAGGTAGAAGAGACAAACACACATTACCAAAGCCATGTTCATGCTTATCTAGCTCATAATTCCAGCTGTCTGGGTATTCTAAGACCCCACATGCCCTCAGCCCACTGGAGCAACTTGCCAAATTGAAGTTGTTGCAGATGACCCATATGGCATAATGCGGCATAAGCCCACACTCCTTAAAGCAGCTTCATCCCCACGGCATACCAGGCTGAACTTCAACACGACTAAGCTCAAAGGAATGCATTCATTTAAATCAAACATGGAGGCAAAACCATCAAAGCACAGGGACTAAAATCTTGGAGCCAACTCCTTAAGTTCTGAATAAAGACATCCTGCATTCAAGGGAGCTCTCAGGGCTATCCAAAGAGGTTTTCAAAAAACTTCCAACTTGGGCTCACCATCCTCAGATAAGAGCAGGGCTTTAAGTGGGCTGGGGCCTGCTGGGGCTGGGCCCCGGCAGGCTCCGAAATTTCGTTTTGAGGCGGGGCCCTGCCAGGGCCCACTAATCTCCCCTGGCAGCCCCGGCCACAAAACGAAAAGGCATTTTTTTCTACAGCCTGGAGCTCTCGCTCGTGAGCGAGAGCTTCAGGCTTCAGAAAAAAATGCCTTTTAGCCATAATGGTGGCGCCGCACCTGCGAGGCATCCCTTTAATCAAGTGATGCACGTGGGCCGGCGCCACCATTATGGAGAAAACATGAGGCCTCTGGAAGCAGAGGCCTTGCTTTCTAAATACTGAAGCTTTCAGTCTTTAGGAAAAAGGCCTCTGCTTCCAGTGGCCTCACCCTTTCAGCCTTAATGGTGACGCTGCCCCTCGCCAGCTGGCGAGGGGCAGCATCACGATTAAGGCTGAATAGGCGAGGCGCTGTCCCCTGCCAGGCAAGCCTATACAAAATAAATACAGAGATCAGCACCCTCTCCCCCATTGGGGAGAGGGTGCTAATCTCTACAAAAGGCTGCCTGGCAGGGGTGCCAGTAGCCCATTGAGCCAGGGCTCGTCAAGAGGGCGTGGCCTAACGGGCCATGAAGACCCCAGTTGTTAGGCCACGCCCCCTCGATGAGCCCCGGCTCGATTTGTAGTGCCACTTAAGGCACTGGATAAGAGAGACCCCTTACAGCAGTTACTACAGTTTCCTAAGAGCAGACTTTGTCGATTTTTTATTGCAGTAATTAGTCATCTGGCCCACAAACTTCAAAACTATTCTGGCCCTAATTTATCTTTGATGCACACTGCACATATCTATCTAAGAGGGCATTTATAATTTAACCACTAGGTGGCTCCTTCCCATTCAATCAGGGGTGGAACCCAGACCCTTATGCTTTGGCAACACCCACTTGTGTGCTGCAAGGGAAGGACAGTGTGACATAAGTGTACTTTCAAGTACAGAGGAATTGAGTCAAACATTGTTCACGGTTGCAGGGGCGGATGTGAGGTTGAACTCCTACCAGTTGTTCACATGATAGATTGGGAACCAAGTTCAAATTTGGTGTGTACCTTATCCACTAGGTGAAAGTCTCATCAACCGCATAACCCATAAATCAACTGGGTCCAAGGATAATATCTGCATCATCATTACACATGTGAAGGAATGCCATCTGGCAAGGCTATGAAGCCCTGGATTTTTCATTTTTACTCATAATAGAATGATGTGCGTAATTCATCTGAGAAAGGGTGATCTGGCATTTAGATCCCCCTTTCATTAAACTTGATGCCAAAAGTGAAGTGTACACCTGTACCCTGCTTCATCCGTATCCTGATCTGCTGTGCCTGCTCTCCTGTGGCACAAAGCGGGTTCAGAGTGCACAGGTTCCTTGTTTGACAGCTGCTGTGTCTGCAAAAAAGACTGAATACTGAAATCTGCCTAGCCCCAAACGTAAAGATGGAAGTCGAGACCATGGGGAATATATATGTTGTGAATGTGTGAATGGGAGAGTTGAGCCAGAGGTAACATGTTTGTGGCATGAAAGAGAAGGGCCAGGGATTCAATGAAGATTTGGGGTTGAAACCCTTCAATAGAAAGGAACCCCTGCCAGCGCAGGATAAGGTTGAGGTGGGTGACGGAGCAGCTCGCAGAGTCATTCGGGGCTGAAAATCATCATAATCCCTCAAAATGAAGGCTGTACAAATTTGGCTTGAAAAAGCAGCTTTTTTCAGTGTGTGCTTTAACAGGCAGGATTATGACCTAGAGCCCAAAAGGCAGGATGCCTGCCTCTGTTGACACTTTTGGAGTTTGGGTAACTCCTCCCTGCCAGGCCCAGAAGCTCACAACAGGAGATCTCCTGGGAGCCTTGCTTCAAAGAGGCAATTCCATATCAAAGGCCCGACTCACACCAGGGGGTTGCAAACCAGACAGCCTTTGAAGTTGCATGCTGAGGAATGGCGGAGTTAGGAAATTTAGAGAGCACAAGTGAGCTTGAGGAAGGGTACCTCCATCTTGATTTTCTGTTGGCTTTTCTCTCCTTCCTGTCCCCTCCATTTCTTGAAGAACAAGGTACTCTGGTTATGAAATGACATTAGGAGGCAAGCGTTACTTGTCTCAAGGACAGGGATTGGACCCCTTAAAGTAACATTGCTTTCATCCAATCATTGTGCCCCTTTTCCTAAAAAAAATGAACTTTTTCACCTTCGAGGACATCAGAAGTAATTCATTTGGACTCTTTTGAGATCAATACTTTCCAAAGTCCTCTGCCAGAAGTGAGGACTGGTGTTCCAAGTCAAAGGAAAGCTCCACTTCCTACCAATCCCCAGTGATCATAAGGGGTTACTTTGCTGCGGACTAAGGCCTACCAATCTGCCAGCAACTCTCCTTAGGCTGAGATAGCAGAGACTAAAAAAGACTCTCCTTTCCCTAGAGCCCACTGCAGTGGGCCTCACAGCAAACAGAGGACCACATCAGTCAGGTATCCTATTTCTATAGCTCAAACCACTTTGCACAGCATCTTAACTGCGTTCGCCACTTTTGAACCACCGGGACCTGGGGTTCTTGCTGCCTTTGGTATTCACTTTCGAACTTTGGACTGCTGTTGCCACATCATCGAACTGGCCTGAAGTGGCATCACCCCAGCTGATCCTCATCACCTGTCTGGCTTGAGCGCCAGTGCACTATTAAAATGACTTTGAACAGCTTCTTCCTCAAACCAAACATCAAACTGACAAAACGTATTGCTCTCAACACGAACTGCTGGATCATTGTGTCACTCAGTGACCAACCAGCTGTACATATTGATTTGAATGACACTTGACCATTGCAGCACCTCTAGTGATCCATGACGTGCATCACTTCCAACAACCTTTGTAGTGCATGGAGCATAGCTCAAACCAGACTTGATGCTGAATCACCACCTGGGATCAATTCAGTTCAAGGCACACAAACCTGGTTCAACCCGCAAGCATCATATCTTGCAATGCCCTCCAAATCATAAATAAGGGCAACTCATGCCTCCGCAACCTTCTTGACCTCTCGGCTACATTCAACACTGTTGAAACTGCACTCTTCTCTCCCTGCTCGCCAACAGGGTGGATTTCTCTGGCATTGTCCAGAATTAGTTAACTCCTACATCTCAGACGGCAGGCTGTCCAAATGAACACGTTGCATTCTAACTAATGCCCAATCACCTGCAGTCCCCAACGTTCAATGCTCTCACTAATCCATTTTAACATTTACATGGAGCCTCTGGGCATACTCCTCAAGGATCCTGATATTGCCATCCACCAATACGAGGACAATACTTAGTAGTACATGACAGTAAAAATCCCACAGAACATCAGAGGTCTCCATCATCTAGTCCTGGGTGTCAACTGGCTACTTCAAACTGTGCCCATTGTAAGGAATTCATGGTGGCAACAGTAAAGACAAACACAAGTGATCACAGTTCAATGGTGTTTATTGAACTTTATAATGGGTGAGATAAATGTCTAATCTATACCTGAATCTAAGATGGGAGCAAGTTGCGTCCATCAAATAATAATAAGGCAGTCCTAGTGGTGTCTTGTCAAATAAAAAGGGCCTATACTAACAAAAAAAACGATTGCCAATCCTTACTACTAAGTTACAAAAAAGAGTGTGGGATAATATTAACCAGAAAAGAAAGAAGTGTTCAAAAAATGAAAAGTCAGGATGGTATGGCTGGGTCTCCCTTCCCCATATTTTAAGCATGGGAGAAGGCGGGACTTCTGAGCACAGTACACTCCTGGGCCTCGTCAGCATGAGGTTCACAGTTCCAGTTCAATGATATCAAAAACCTTTTGAGGCTAAACCTCTTTCCTGCAAAAGTCTCTTGTCTTAGAAGGCCTTCAGATTCGCAATGACAAACACACAAAAGTTCTCTCAGTGAAGTTGCACCTTAGGTGATTGCTCTCCGCCCCTAGGATATCTCTCTGCTGGGCTCGGATCCTCTTTGCAACTCGGGCTTCCCTCTGTCAGGTTCACTAATGCCTTTCAAGTGCTGCTTGCAATTTTCTAGAGTCTTTATGTCCTTTTGAACAACTTCTCACTGTGGACAATGCTCGGCCGGGTTCACTCTTGTCGATACAATATTCACTGGTGTATTAGTGAACCCCAACTCGCAGGGATCGCTCGATCATATTCACATTTGCTAATTTTGCTTTGTCTTCACCTTGCAGCTTGGGCCTCCCTCCGTTGGGTTCACAACAGCCTTTCTTTAACCCAGTTCATGTATTTTTAACCCAGTTCATGTATTTTTAACACAGGTCATGCATTGCTCATTTTCATTAGAAAGCTGAGTTTTCCTTCTCCTAGCTTTCTTTCGGCATCCCTCTGTAGGGTTCACACTAGCCTTATTCCACAGTTCACAATCTTATTGGAAAGCAGGGTTCCCTTCCCATAGCTTTCTCCTGACAATGGGCCAGAGATTTTCGATTGTACAAGGGATTTCACGTGGCCCTTGTAGGACCACTGTGACCACTGTGATGCTTCATGCCTCCCCTTTGCTGGGGCCTTCTGGTCTTTGCAGTTTCAACACAAAACCAAAGGGGCCAGCGGGAGTCCTTCAAATGAGCACTACAATGGTGCATGACCACTCTGCAGCTGGCCCTTCTCTGGGCTTTCTTAATAGTACAAACAAACACACAAGTTCTTTCTCTTCGCGTTCCATGCTTTCAAAATGTTGCTACTTGCAACCTTGGGCTCAACACAGTTCGGTTTGCTATCAGCTTCCTCCGACACACCAGCTGTGCTGAACCTGATGGCATCTCTGATCTCTGGAGTCAAGGATAATACCACAGTAGCCAGCTAGCCTCCCAGCCTGCGTTATCAGTGCGGGAGGCCCCCATGCACCATTGACATTTGCTGCTCCGCACGCCAGCTGTAACTCTCATTCTTACGATTTCCCTTTCAGAGGATTTGGGTTCTGAGTTGGAAAGGGCAATGGCAGTTCCCCCTTTGTCGTCCTTCCAGGTCTCGCCACCTTTCTCCTCTCTTTGAACTGCCATTTTGGTGTAGCTGTCTCCTCGTGCATTTGGCCTTGCTCGTAGTGTGCGTTCGTGCTTTGACGTTTATCTGTGTGGGGAAAGGAAAGAGCTATCAGGTGTGTGTGATTCTGGTCAATTGCCTGACTTTGCCTGACCCTTGGGATGGGACATGTCAGGTAAAAAGTTTTTGTATTAGTCTGTTGTCTTTCATGTTGCAAGAAAGTGTTTGTGTCAGAAAGGGGGCGGGGGTTAGCGTTTGGTAGGGTTTATGAAATAGAGAGGGGGAATTGTGGGAACAGTAGTGCTTTGTCAATGTAGATCAGGAGATTGGGGAAAAAATAACCAGATGGATGTGGAAAAGAATGATCGGGTGTATTCGTGTAGGCAACAGAAAAAGAGGGATTCTGAGAGAGGTTGTTTCCTACTGTAACGGGGTGTGGGCTCTTCATAGGTTTAGCAGAGGAGTAGGGGTGGTTGGATTGTACTCCTTTGGACTCCTAGCCCCCCTGCACTGGAACTCCCTACCTCTCGTAATCCGCTCTACCCCTACCCTCTCCTCATTCTGCACCTCCCTTAAATCTCTCCTTCTCCATTCTCCTCCTTGAAACCTCTTCCCCCTCCTGCTTCCCCTCCTCCTTTATCTTTCCCCTTGAATATCTTCCTCCCCTCCCCTACCTCCCCACTCTCACCTTTTCCCCTTCCCTCCTCCTTCTCCTCCTCACCCCTCTCCTTCCCACACAGTCCTACTCCACTACTCTCCCTATTCCATTAATTTAATTGCTCTTCTTACTGTTTTGTTGACTGATTCATATTGTAATTTGCTTCTACCGTTATATTGTTATGTTTCATGTATTAAGTTGTTCAGTTGTGCAGCGATTTGGTGTAAAGTGCTATATAAACAAATAAATACAAATACAAATTCTGGTAAGGGAGACTCATTAGGCTGAAGGGAGTTTGAGTTGGTACAGCCTATGAAAGCCTCAAGGACTTCATTCTCATTTTGTTCTTTCCTGGTATAATACTGTGTCTCGTCTGGGAGATTCCCCCGAGTGTAACCCTGGCTCCCATATCCAGGTGATCCTCCCTCACCCGTCCACCACCAGGGTTGGGATCTGAGAGCTCCAGCCCTTCCCTGGCCACCCGAATAAGGGATTCTTGAAATCTACTTTGGGAAATACCTTCAGATTTCTCACACTGGCGTAACAGGGGCCCCACAGCCCCTGCAGTGCAGGGGGCCCCACCAGCACATGTTCTGGAAGGGGCCCCACTTGTAGAAAAAAAAAAGAAAAATATTTTTTTTTCTTTTTGAATTCACTGCATTTATAAAGAAATCATTTCTGTAACAGAAATAATTTCTTTATGAAGGCAGAGTGACTACAAAAAGAAACTTTTTTTTTAAGTCTGAGGGCCGCACCCTCCCCATGGCATGGAAGACCCTAGGCTGGAGGCCTCCATGTCATGCGGTCGGGGGAGCCCTTTGACTTCTAAAAGAAATAGTTTATTTTTGAAGTCACTCTGCCTTCACAAAGACATTATTTCCATTATGGTTTGGTCCTTAGACGGAAATCATTTCTTTATGAAGTCAGAGTGACTTCAAAAAGAAACGATGGGCCTCATTACGGGTTTGGCGGTAACCGTGCCGGTGCTACCAGCAGATTGCTGCCGGACCTGTAATGATTTACAGGCACCCGACTTCCCGGTAACACCGGGGGATTACAACCCCGGTGGTCTGGGAAGTCAGGTGCCAGCAAATGGTAAGTCCCCATTTCCATAAAGTCCTATCAGACTCTATGGGAATGGAGACCACAGAAGCACCGGCAGGGTCGGACTGGCCCTTTCGGTCTTTCGGCCCGTGGCCGAACGACTTTGGGGTCCCCTGGGGCCGGTTTTCCGGCAGCCACCTCTGGGCCGTTTTTTTTTTGTAAAAAAAAAAAAAAAAAAAATTCAAATTTTTTTTTTTTTTTTATTGGCAGGCCCCCGGGCCCGGCCTCAGTGCTTAATTTGTGCCGGTGGTTGCCGGTCCCCGACACCGGAAGTGTTTTTTCGGCACCGGCACTCCCCTCTGCAGCTGCCCTTAATCACGGCTTGCTGCGGAGATAGAGAATGCACTCATCAAAGAAAGTTAACAATTAAGTGTTAACTTTCTGTGATGAATGAGGCTCTGCTGTCAGTGCTCCAGCCACCTGCCGGGCCCGGCAGGCCGGCGTGGCGCCAGTCAGGAGGCAGCCTGAGCCCAGCTCAGGCAGAGCGCTCTCTCTCTCCAAAACAAATTGTTGTGGGTGTGGGTGGGGGTGGGCCGCGTGAACTGCGAGTGCCGCCTTGCTCCCAGTGGCTCTTTTTTTTACAGTGCAGGATGGGTCTTTGATGGCAGGCACCAAAGCCTGCAAGGGTCAAGAAAAGCAAAGCGCCCAAAATCAAAGAGGAGGCCGGTGTCCTCGGGTTGACGAGTGAAAACTTTGCGAGGGCCCTGAAAGAAAACAAGTACCTGCTGCTTGTGAAGTTCTGTGAGTACCACCACTGCCTACTGCTTAGCGTGTTTTGTTTCGAGTTCACAAGGACAGAGGCTGTACTGAGATACTCCTACAGTGATACGTGAATAGAAAAATCTTCCTGTGCCGTTTTGTAAATGTTAAATTAATATCCTTCAAATGATCACAATACATGTTTCAGATGGCCTAATGTTATCTTGCATTTATTATGAAATCCTAAAGTTGGGAATGCAGACACGGTATTGAACGTATTACAGGGCACGTTTCCTATTGAAATTGTAGTTTTACAATGTTTGGTTCATCTGAAATACAAATGCGTGGAATGGATTCTGAAAGTGTATAACATTAATACGCAGTTTGTCGATCGTGAGTAAGAGAAGCCTTTTTCTGCAGTGTCTCCGGTTTCACATGACCTTGCCTTGACGTTAGACAGTAACACCGGGCGACGTATGGTCTCATTTGAGCAATGGCGCTATCTCGCACCTGGCTCTGTTTGCAGGCTATGCTGGAAAGCATTTACCATTTAGCGTCGGCAAGCGGCCACCAGCTCCAAAGTGTTTTCTCGTGGCAACACGTACGTGTAAAGTAAACATAGGTGATAAGCACATGTCTGGGCTGCTATGCAATTATTAACTGCAGAGCACAATTCTAGGTCACAATCAATTGACCTGCCATCAGCGTGCTTATAACTTTAGAGTGCACTTTCACCCGTGCATCAGTGAACGTTAAAGGCACTGATAGGCCTGTTTCCTTTTTACGGCTTAAGACTAGCAGCCTGCTCCTGCTTAACAGAACAGTTTATCTCAGACTGACTGGAAAAAAATAGTTTTGCATGCAGCCTGACAGATCGTGTTATAATCCTTTCACCAGCCCGCCCAAAAGCTTCCTGCCACCTGGAAAAGGAACACTTCCCTTTGAAGTTCGTAAAATAAGCCCAGAATCCAAAGGACAACTTTATTTTTCCCACAGCGTTTGTACAGATGAGCCTTTCTCCGCTTGTTGCACTCTTTAAATTCTTAACTGTCTGACAATGTTTGCGAGCAACGGGTTTGTGTGCATCTTAACTGGTATGTGTTTTTAAAATTTAACTTTTTGTGCAACTTTCATGCAGAGTCCGAGGCGTCAGATTAAATATTCTGAAACATGCTCTGAGAGCATGTTTCAGAATATTTAATGTGATGCCTCGGAAAAATGCTTCGATGAATACAGATACATGGAATCATTGGCAATCACTAATTACTGCTAATAACTAACACTTTCTTTGGTCATCATTTACTGTGGTGCGTGTCTTTTGTGAACTTTTCTCAAAACATATTGTGTAGTAAAGCCGAGAGTACATACACACTGGTCACTTCACCTGCCCATGGTAAAACATGACTTTTTTTCTGTGGGGAGGGGTTGCAACTGGGGGAAAAGATGAGAGAAAAAGTGTCAGTACTGAAAAGTCAGTTGAGCTGGGAGCAGCCTCGGACTGGCCTGTAGGACAATAGGCCCAGGGCCAACCAAAAACACAAAATGCTGGTGTGGGACCTTTTTTTGGCCAAAGTGGGACCCTTATTGGCCCATGTGGGCCAGTTTGATGAGTTAATTCACACTGCGACTAGTAGTTTTGACCAGTGTTGCTGAATAAATATTCTTTAAAATATACAATTTGCATGTCACTTTATCAAAAAAGCTCCCCCCGGGTACTATTCAAACAGTATCACAAAAGGAATGAAAAGCCATTTGCAAGTGCGGGCCACTTTTTCTTTGGTGCCTGAGACAATTGCATGGCCCAGTCTGACCCCGGTTGATAGCTAGCCTTTGTTGCTGACTGTGGGCAGTTCGGAAGCACCCCACAGTGTCTTTGTCGAGGGCATAGGGGCATTGGTATCCCGAAAGGGGCCAGGGATAGGCGGTGATGTGTAAGTTGGCTGTAGAGGCGCTGTCTGGAGGGAGGGGTCTGATGTTACTCTGTGAGATGCAGTAGTTGTTCTTCGAAGAGTGTGATTGGACGTGAATTGTTGGGGCACACAATTAAAATAGGGTGCCAAGAGCAAAAACCACTGGCACATCCATTACACCAGGGCAACAAATTCATACAAGCCCACAGAACTGTATGCAAAGTAATGTTATTTTATGAGTTGTGTTGTAATGTAACAGACACATGAAGCCTCCATACGTAGCATTTTCTGACCTCTCCCTAAACCTCATTCCGGTTTCCCTACCCACCTCCCCATCTATCCAACCATCGTCACCCCCACCCTCCTTCCCTGCTGGGGTTGCGGAGCCCTGTATAAGCATTGACTTGCAGCAGGTCCCAAAACCGCAGTGGGGGTGGTTGGTTCATGCCACTCCTGTGCCTCGGAGCTGTGGACCTCAATATGTAGCATTTTCTGTAAAAGTCATGAATTGACGTGATTCACGGATGATGGTTTGAGGGCAACTTTTTTTGAGGCGAGGGGTGGGCCACTTTTTCGAGGGGTGGGCCACTTTTTTGAGGCGAGGGGTGGGCCACTTTTTTTTTGTTGTCCGGGCCTATTTCTTGTCCCAGTCCGACCCTGAGCACCGGCACCATTAATAATGGTGATGGTGCTTCCGTGAAAACTATGCGGGTGGGTGCCCTTCTGCCCGACAAGTCTGACCGGCCAGGCAAGACAAAACCACCCGCAGAGCTATACGATGCCGGCCCGGAAAGAACAGAGCTGGTAAGCTTACCAGCACCGTTGTTTCCAGTCCGGCATAGTTGTAATGAGGCCAAATTTCTTTTTGAAGTGTTAGGGCTCCCCTCAACCCCATTACGTGTGCGTGTGTGAGTGTATGTTGAAAGGGTGCAAACTTAAATGTATAGGTGGCTGCCTGGGTGTGTGTCCCTGTATGGTGAAAGGGTGCACAGGTAAATGTACGGATGGTTGCCTGGGTGTGCCTGTATGGTGAAAGGGTGCACACTTAAATGTATGGATGGCTGCCTGAGTGTGCCAGTGTGGTGAAAGAATGCACACTTAAATGTATGGATGGCTGGGTGTGCGTGTGTGTATATGGTGTGTGTGCTTGCGTTCAGGGGTGCAACAAAACCTACATTTCGGGGGCTAACCCTTCAAATGTTGGGAGGTGCGCCAACTTCATGGGCAGTGGGGGAGGGGCAAATGTATTTGTTTGGGGCATCTAATTTCTTTACAGATTTTAATGAGACTATTCTATTGCAGCTTCAATGTTACAAGCAGTTAACTCCCTTCTTTAAGGTTGAAAGCACGCACTTATGGACTGCTGTGGGAATGAGTGGTCTCCTGTTCCCTCTCTACCCTTCCAATCACTCCCCTGGCGTGCACCGCACCCACCCTCTATAACCTGTTCACCAAATCGCTCTTTGACCTTTTGGACACGCTCGGCATAGCATACACAAACTATGGCGACGACACCCAAGTCCTCCTCCCCCTCACTGGTGAATATGACTGACGCAGAAGCTCTCCTCCAGACATATGCCACCATCCAAACATGGATGGCTATCAATGGTCTCTGCTTAAATGGAGATAAAACTGAGATCATCATCCTAGGCCCTAAGGAAATCCTCGCCAAACTAAACACTAAATACACTCACTTCACCATCGAACACACTAATATATCAGTCTCTACATCAGTAAAGACCCTTGGAGTCTACTTAGACTCCACTCTATCTATGACAAGACAGGTTAGCGCCATCTCCTCAGCCTCTGCTCTCACCACAAAACTTATAACGGCCATAAAACCCTTTCTAACCACTCAAAACTGCTTATCCATCGCCATAGCCACAATAGGAGATTGACTTGATTATTGCAATGCCCTTCTAGCAGGCACCTCTACTAAAAACATCAATAGGCTCCAAATAGTACAATATAATGTGCTCCGCACAGCCTTACACATACCTAAAAGTGACCATATTTCACAGGCCAGACGCGGGGCCCATTGGCTCCCAGTTAAGGAAAGGATCAACTTCAAAATTCTCACCCTTACGCACAAATGCATCAATCTCTCTGCCCCAGCCAACCTATCAGAAACTACAGCCAAAAAACATCTCGGCCCGCCCCACAAGGAGCCACCACGCAAACCAACTCTGTGTATCTCCCATAAAAAAGCCAACGCCGGAGGCATTGGTTTCCCCCACATAGCACCTAAGCTCTGGAACGCCCTCCCCAATGCACTCAAAGCAGAACCTTCATTGCGCGCCTTTCGCAAATCTCTCAAAACCACGCTCTTCATATAACCCTCACCACTCCCCATCACTCTAGCTCTCTTCACCAGGTGATCTCACAAGCTGCACTGTATATGCCATCCCCTATGTACTATGGAACCCGTAAACTTACGTAATTGCTAATGTCAATGTAACCATTGAGCATGCAATCTAACATAAATGCAAATGTTCAGTGTAACCACTATGCCTTCCCTTGTAACCAGCAATGTACATCTGTAATACGCCACAATGCCCTTGGGCTATTGTGCGCTTTAAAAATGTGAATAAATAAATACATACATAAATAAATAAGTATTAAACCCACATCACGATTTCAATTGCCTAAAAAATGTGGCATTTGAATGCAGGTGCTAACAGTGAATTGTTTTATGTTAGTAATTGCTGGGTTCCTGTTAACAGTGAAACCCATGTGCCGTTTAACATCTGTGTCCTGTTCTGTCTGGCAACTGCTCTGAAGGTCAACCAGGTCGAGTCAACATAGCCCAACATTTCAAGGGGGCAGAGGGAGTGCTGAATCCCAGTTAACTCAATGGAGTTGCACCAATACTTGTGTTTAATACCTGGATTACTGATTGGTAATCTTCATTACTTGTAGCCCTATTGTTCTTCGTCCCAGTGTGTATGAGACAATATTTGTGTATAAGGCACTCTGCCTCATACACAAGTATTGGGATGAGGTAGAGGTCCATGGAGGTAATGCTGGATTTAGCTACCTGTAATCTTCATTGCTCCTAGTCCCACTCATCCTCATCCCAGTACTTACCTATGAGGCAAGGAGCCTCAACCGTAAGCTCTGGGGCAAGGAAGAGGGGCGTGGATGTAATTCTGGGCCAAGGAGCTGAACTTGGAGGTTGGGGTGGGAGGGAGAGGGGATGTGTGGGTGTGGGGGTAGGGGACAGGATTGTACGACAAATTATAATGGCTGTCCATGTCCAGGCTAAGCAGGCATGATATGTGGTATTAGTGGCTAGAGAGGCATTTTGGTGCAGCCAGTCTAGTCATTCCTCAGTTTGGTATGACTTTTTTTAACAGGCTATTTCAGATAAAGCAGTCCTGCTAATTGAATTACCTTGCTAGACTGCCATTTGGGTGCTGCCAGTCTTGCCGTTCCTTACTGTAGCATTGTATATGTTTCTGGGCATCTGTGCTCAAATTATATGATATAAGTCATTTATAACGCGCCTGCACACAAGTGTTTCTGGGCGCGACAAGACAAGGGAGGGAAGATTGAAGGAGGACAAGACAAACGATCTTACTAAGACTTGTGTCATTCAGATCGTGCAAGTGCAAGAACGAGAAGTGCAAGGGGAAAGGGAGGGGGGAAGCGCAAGGGAGAGGGGAGGGAAAAACAGGGCAGTAATGCTCTGAGTAAGTGCAGTCAGGGCAGCGCGGCTCTGGGTAGTGCAAGGAGAACAAGGGACTTTAAGGTTGCACTTACAGCCCCTAAGTGCATGGTAGGCCCAGAGGCAGTGCAAGGGTGACTGATCAAGAAAGAGTCTGGACTCAGTGAGACTCTGAGGGTAGCCAAGCAACCAGTCAGTACAGCAGACAGGTAGGTCAGGTAGGCAAGCAGGGGAGGGAGACGGAGAAAGCAGAGGAGAAGAGGAAAGTTTTGAGCTGCTTCCGGAATTTCAGGTGGTCCGTTAAAGTTTGAGAGGGGCAGGGAGGCTATACCAGAGAGCGGCACCTGCAGAGGAGAGAGATCTACCCTGCACTCTCTGCCTGGAGAAGCGTCTAACCCTTAAAGATTTGTAGGTAGCTGAGTGAAGGGCTCGAGAAGGAAGATATGTTGGAAGAGAGCGTCGGATATAGTGCTGGCCCTGGGCCCAGAAAGCCTTGTGGACAATGCAAAGGTTCTTGAACTTGATACTTGCAGCAACTGGGAGCCAGTGGAGAGATTTCAGGGCTGGAGAGATACAATCCCTGTACTTGAGGCCAACGATAAGTATTGCAGTCCTGTTCTGGAATAGTTGCAGGGGCTGGAGAGTAGAGGAAGGCAGATAGAGAAAGAGGCTGTTGCAGTAGTCCAGCCTAGAGAGAACCAGGGCTCTGGAGACAGTGAGCTTCTGGGGGAAAATGAGAAAGGGAAGAGTCCCTTTGAGGAGGAGCAGCTGGTATTGGGACTTCTTGGTGACACCCGAGATGTGAGGAGAGAAAGAGAGAGTGGAGTCAAAGATGACACCAGGGTTGTTTGCCTCACAGGAAGGCGAAGGAAGAGGGCCCAAGGCGGGCAGCCAGAGTGAGAGAGTGAACGCAGGGTCAGGAGCCCAAATGAGAAGGATCTCGATCTTACTGACATTAAGGCAGAGATCGTTGGAGGCACACCAATCCTGATTCACGGATAGACCGTCGAGAATGAGCGAGAGAGGAGAGAAGTCTGAGGGGAGCCTGAAGGAAAGCGGAGTGTCATCCACATAACACTGAAAGTTAGACTAGAATGTAGAGATCAGGTGGGCCAAAGGCGCCACGTAGAGGTTGAAAAACCAGAGTGAGAGGATGGGGCAGAGAGAAAGGGACCAAGTTGGACGTGGGAGGGGCAGTCCAAAAGGAAGGAGGTCAGCCACTCAAGGGCCTGATCTGTGATGTCCAGGTTCTCATGGAGTCAATTGATCAGGATTGATCAGGATGGCATGGTTGACTGTGTCGAAAGCAGAGGAAAGATCAAGGAGGATGAGGACAGAAGGTATTCTGGAATCAAGGTTAGAGAGCAGATCTTCACAGGTGTTCAGGACAGCAGTTTCCGTGCCTCTGGCAGCTCTGAAGCCAGACTGTTGGTAATGGAAACAACCAACAGATTCCCTGTGGAGAGTAAGCTGGGAGATGGCCAGCTTTTCCAACAGTGTGCCCAGGAAAGGGTTGATGGAGATTGGGCGATAGTTTGCCGGGCAGGCAGGATCGGCAGACAGCTTCTTGAGGAGTGGGTGCATAAGGGAGTGCTTAACGGAGAGGGGAACATTCCAGTGGCGCAAGGGTGACTACAGAAATTGGTCAAGGCTGGAGCGAGAGTGTCAATATGGTTCTTGATGGTTCTGGTGGAGCAGGAGAGCACCTGTTTGGATGACACTTTCATAGATCGGACTTGTCTAGAAACCTGGTCAGGTGTTGTCAGATAGAAAGAGGAGAAAAGAGGAAGAGAGGTAGAGATGGCCAAAGGGGGGCTGAGAGAGGAAGGGGGAGAGGAAGAGGAGATGGAGGACAGAATGTCCTGAGTTTTAGCGGAGAGGTGAGATGACAAAGCCATACAGAGGGCCTGGGAGGGAACAGGAGAGGTAAAGACCGCAACAGGATTGACCAGTTCTTTTCAGATTTTAAAGAGTTTGGCCGTGTTGTTAGAGGCTACAGAGACATGGGCTTGAATGTGTGTTCTCTTCTTGATGAGTGTTATTGCTTCGACTTGCATTTTGGTGCAACCATTCTAGATATCTAAATGTGGCCTGGCAAGCTTTACTATATTGTTATTATGTGTCTACACTGGTCTACATTGTGCAGCCAGTTGTACATGGCATTTTTTATCGCAAAGCATTAATGTTCCGTATTATGCAAGTGTAATAATCTAGGACGGCCCAGAGTGTGGCACGACTATTGATTTGTTGCTGAGTTGGGGGGGGCCCTCAACATGGCTCGCAGGGGGGGCCCCCACATTTTGTGTTACGCCACTGGTTTCTCACACCATCAAAGACAGAATTCATCCTCAATGGTCCCCCAGCAACTTGTCCAACAATGGATCCTTGATATGCACCAGAAAGGATTTGATCTGAAACTCTTGGATTCAGCAAAATCCTTGTTACCATTGACAGGTGCCTGTCATTCCAGAATTACATAGCCAAGAAGGCCTACACGTTCTGGCTCCAAACCACCACCATTAGCAATATCAAACCCTTCATCCCACTGCAGAACTAAAGGACTGAGTACAGGCCCTTTTTGTCTCACACAACAATAGGGGAAATGCCATCCTGATGGGGCTACCAGCCGCTCCCTTGGCTCCCTTTAAAGCAGTCCAATATGCAGCAGCACACCTTATTATGAGTGCAGAAGAAATTTGACCAACTCATCCCCCTATCCTGTGTGAACTACATTGGCTTCCTCTCCAGGCCAGGATACTGTTCAAGGCTGCAAGTATCATCTACAAAGCAATCACAAGTAGCACACTAGTGCACCTGTTGCTAAGCTCCTCATATCAAGTGGACCACACTCCTTCTACAGCAAATCAACCAACTAGCCTGATTCATGACTTATCTGCAAAGAGTGGACCTGCATACAATCACACTTTTGTCACAAACCCACAATCTTGAACTCAATTTCGGTATTGGCTTGGAATTCCATTGCAATTCTCAAATTTCACAAATCTCTCAAAATGTGGCTTTTTCAACAACAGCTAACTAAGGACTTATACCAATAGAGGTACATGACCAAAACACACAGTAATGTGCTACAGTTAAATTATTCCTTTGCAAACGTTGACTACACATACCCTGTACAGTGCTCCGCTGCTCGGATCTATGTGATTGCTGCAAATCTTTTACTGTGCATATAAAAGTGATTCTTTATTTCCCCCTTTTCACTGCATATATATGCGGTGGAGACCCCCTGCAGCCCCTAGCACTGGTGTTGGTATGTATAAAAGAGTGCAGGCTTTGAGAACTCACAATGTTTCTAGGAAATGAAGAGTGAAATTAAATGATTTGCCATGGATCACACACTTTGGTCAAGCAGCGTGCTACAAGCCGTATGTTTTATGGTCGGTCTCTTGGTGACTGTTGTGATACATTGAATAACCCCAAAACCGCATTTAAGCAGCATGGAAAGGGCCAAAAAAGGACCAGCTGCAAGAATAACCTATGCCCAAGTACTTTTGCCCCCATTGTGAAAAGTAGGAAGAGAAGAGTCATAGGCTACCCCTATTCTAACCGTGTGTAGAAGGTAAGCTGAGAGAGGCAGGTAGCCAGTATGTAGATGCTGGCAAAGGAGGGTCAAGAAGATATTTTTTTCAAAAGAAAATAAATGTATTCAAACATTGTTGCACACTATTAAAACAATAGGTATAGAAAACAGAACCTATTGAGGGTTTACTTGAGCCAAACCTCAACACAGAGTTGAAACTGTTTTAAACATCACAGTAAAAAATAGGTGGAGGTTAGTAACATATTGTGCGTAGAAATTTTTACATTACTACTTGAACAAATAGTAGTATTGGTTGCCGACACAAGAATATGTTTCCAGTCCGGGCGGAGTGGGCCTTCACATGAGCGTAGAGGTGTCGTTTTAGTGAAGGGTCCGGACTTTCATCAGGACGTGGTTCAAGAGGGAAGATTTCTAAAGAAGGATATAAGGAATTAGAATAGTGTTTAAAGAACGGGGGACCACAAAAACTACGAGGTCAGAGCCTACCTTTAAATATCAGTGGTTAGACGGAAACATTTTGAAAAACTTTGCTGTTCGCTAGGCGAGGTAATGTAGCCTTGGTCTACAGAAATGAATGGATAACAATTAGTTATCTATGTGTAAAACAAATTTACAGTGAGGTGATTTGAAGAAAAAGGGGGGGGGGTTACCTTAATCAGATGGATGTTCAAATTCCAGGTGTAAGGCTGGAAAAAACAGGAATGTGGTAACCAGTGACCTGGATATTGAAGGCACTGAAATCAGAAAGGCCAAATTGGTTAAGGTTTAGAAACGGAGGCGGCAAGGTGATGTGAATAGTGCCTGCATAGAATTTATCTTACACGAGATGTGATATTTGTGATTAGCCGAGCTTTCTATTTGAGGCGGCAAAACGAGGGGGGGGTGCGGGGGTGGAGTGGGGTACTGAAGTGCTAGTACTATGTGATGTCAGGGGGTGAAGTAGTGGATAATGGATTATAGCCCCAGGCAGAAGCTGATGTGACTAACGCAATGAATGAAACCAGAGTGGATGCTTAAGTGATTCAAAGCGGCCATCCGTGAAGTTGTGGCAACATACTGATTGTTAACTTAGAAAGAATTGCCGGCGTAGTAACTTGTGCGGCGATCGTTGTGCAAAAGCCCCAAATTATTCGAGTATCGCAAAGTCAGGTCAATCAATGTGGCGTTTGCCAAAAACCGAGTTCGTAAACCTTACCTAATGGCTGTTGGAAAGGGGGAATCCAGCTGTCCTGCGCGAAAACAAGCTGTGGCAATGGCCATCTCTGGGTGAGTTAAAGAGAGAGCCTTGCGCATGCGTGAAGTGGAGCAGTGACAGAGCTGTCAGAAGCGCATGTGCGGTATGGAATACTGATTCCAGGAGCATGCGCAGTGCATGCTGAAAGGGTTCTATGAGCGCTTGTGTGATGGGAAACACTATCTTTAGAAAAGGGGACTGAGCCTGCGCGCTGGGGAGCAGAGTCATATCTGGTCAGCTTTGCAGTGCAAACGAATGGCCTCTGTGCCTGATAGTGACAACATGTCATGATGTTGAATTGAAAAAATGGGTATTAACAACATATTGCTTATTATTAAGGGTGGCAAACATTGCCAATATGAATACAGTGGCTGGTTTACATGGGTGACAAAATTCACTTAGTATTTATATGACAAAAAAACACACAACAGGGCACCGGTCATGACATGGTCGGGGACAAAAGAGACAAACAAAAAAATATTTCCTAATGACCAAAGACATCAATGTCAACAAGGATACAGTGAGACTAGTTCATAGTTTACATAGGCAGCATCCACATAATACTTAATGAGTAAATTCGAGGATACATTGTTGGCACGGATATGGCATGGTTATAAAAACAAAGTGGGCATAAGGCATACCAATTACTGAAGGGAGAAAAAGCACAAACAACATAGTTAGACCATAGTTGGAAAAATGCCACAGCTTGTTTTCGCGCATTAACAGGACCACTGGATTCCCCCTTTCCAACAGCCATTAGGTAAGGTTTACGAACTCGGTTTTTGGCAAACGCCACATTGATTGACCTGACTTTGCGATACTCGAGTAATTTGGGGTTTTTGCACAACAATCGCTGCACAAGTTACTACGCCAGAAATTTTTTCTAAGTTAACAATCAGTATGTTGCCACAACTTCACAGATGGCCGCTTTGAATCACTTAAGCATCCACTCTGGTTTCATTCATTGCGTTAGTCACATCAGCTTCTACCTGTGGCTATAATCCATTATCCACTACTTCACCCCCTGACATCACATAGTACTAGCACTTCAGTACCCCACTCCACCCCTGCCTCCCCCCTCGTTTTGCCGCCTCAAATAGGAAGCTCGGCTAATCACAAATATCACTTCTCGTATAAGATACATTCTATGCAGGCACTATTCACATCACCTTGCCGCCTCATTTTCTAAACCTTAACCAATTTGGCCTTTCTGATTTCAGTGCCTTCAATATCCAGGTCACTGGTTACCACATTCCTGTTTTTTCCAGCCTTACACCTGGAATTTGAACATCCATCTGATTAAGGTAACCCCCCCCTTTTTCTTCAAATCACCTCACTGTAAATTTGTTTTACACATAGATAACTAATTGTTATCCATTCATTTCTGTAGACCAAGGCTACATTACCTCGCCTAGCGAACAGCGAAGTTTTTCAAAATTTTTCAGTCTAACCACTGATATTTAAAGGTAGGCTCTGACCTTGCAGTTTTTGTGATCCCCCGTTCTTCAAACACTATTCTAATTCCTTATATCCTTCGTTAGAAATCTTCCCTCTTGAACCACGTCCTGATGAAAGTCCGGACCCTTCACTAAAACGACACCTCTACGCTCATGTGAAGGCCCACTCCGCCCCGGACTGGAAACATATTCTTGTGTCGGCAACCAATACTACTATTTGTTCAAGTAGTAATGTAAAAAATTCTACGCACAATATGTTACTAACCTCCACCTATTTTTCACTGTGATGTTTAAAACAGTTTCAACTCTGTGTTGAGGTTTGGCTCATTTAAACCCTCAATAGGTTCTGTTTTCTATACCTATTGTTTTAATAGTGTGCAACAATGTTTGAATACATTTATTTTCTTTTGAAAAATGTTTCTTCTTGACCCTCCTTTGCCAGCATCTACATACTGGCTACCTGCCTCTCTCAGTTTACCTTCTACACACGGTTAGAATAGGGGTAGCCTATGACTCTTCTCTTCCTACTATATATGCCTTTCTGAGTCAGGTCCCCCTTGAACAAAAAAGAAGGCTCCCAGCCCCCCCTGTTTCTACCCCATTGTGAAAATCAAAAGCTGGTACACATGAATGTACACATAGTAAGTGAACTTATATTTTGAAACGAAATATAAAAATATAGTTAATTTGACCTTCCCCTTAGAAGAAAATGAGCAAGACAAAATAGCATTGGACTATTGTTAAAATAAATGTTAAAATAAATATTCTGGCCAAGTATAAAAGGTGCTCACCTTTTAAACACAGCAATCTGTCATGAAGAATTACCTGGAAAACAAACATCCCAATATGTAACAAGTGCTTGTGGTCTTGTGAGCAAGCGTCTGCACTTGGAACTTGAAAACCTGAGTAAAATAGCCACAGCTATTTGTAGATTTTACAGCTGTGAATAGCTGAAAAACAGCCAGAAAAATACATCATTACACCCCCGGCCCTCACCAAATGCCCCCATCATCTGTGCCAGCTCCCCTCACTCCCCAGAAGGCCTCCTCACTGTCACTGGCTTCTCCCTTTTGCCCCCAAAACACACTCTGTTTCTGTGATGCAGTTTACTTTGAGATGCCGGCTATTTGCGGATATAACAGAGGTTATAGAAAAGCTTTGTGTTGCAAACTCAGGGCCTGATTCACAGAACGTTTTCCAATGGGGTTGTGCCATGATAAAGCACTTCTGTGAATCAGGACCTCTGTCTCTAGACCCCCTTCAACTCACAAAGTCCACTAGACTTATGGAATTTGCATTTGCTGTACCTGCATATTGCTTTTTTCCTGCGTTTGATTTTGTGATAACCTCAGCTATTTCCTTGACTATTTCTCGAATCGAGCAAAAACAAAAATGGCGGCTGTTTCATTTCTAAAAAACATGGTTTTGTCAATTTACCTGAGATATAGCTATCTCTTTTTGAGAAGGGGGCTCTCCTTTCTGTCAAATATTTTAAAAATGATTGCGTGGAATAACTACAAACCACAAAAGGCCTATTTTAAATGCTTCATGCCCAAGTTGTTTCAGACCTCGTCCAAATCTGTTCAGTGGTTAGGGCTGTTTGGTCCGGCAAAAATGTACCTTGTGTGTCTATGGGAAAATGAATGGAAATTAAACCGCAACCTTGATATTTCTTTTTTTTTGTCTTCATATAAAAAAATGTATTCATGAAGAAATCTTTACAAAACTTTGCAGTCGGAGGGCTATGTGGATATGCATCCCTAACTAACTTCAGCGTCCAAAGATGGCATTTGTGATGCCATCTTTGATGTCCTGGGTGTTAGTCTTAGCAGTGCACCGTGGTGGTACGAGTTATGGTTGCTTAGCTTACCCTAACTGGTGAATTTCAGGGTTTTTTCGGTTTTACTTGGAACCATAACGTCCCTTTAACAACGTTTTTTCACTGAATTTCATAGGTTTTTAGTAGCGCAACTTAACCACTTAACCATAACTTCCCTTTAACAAAGTTTTTTTACTGAATTTGATAGGTTTTTAGTAGCGCAACTTAACCATAACGTCCTTTAACAACGTTTTTTTTTACTGAATTTCATAGGTTTTTAGTAGCACAGCTTAACAATAATATTCCTGACTTTATGTACATGCAACATAGAACACACTGAATCACTGCTACTGAATTTGATGTCCGCAAACTTTTCCTATGTCCACGGAAAGGCGCGGACAACAGCAGCACTACTCAAAAAGTCTGGGGGGTATCTTAAATTGTTATGTCATAACATATGAACACTGCACAAGTTCACAAACCAGCACACATACACATTATATGTAGTCATACATAAGAAGTGTAACCCATATATATAACACATCAACAATTCATTTAAATACAACATGTTCTAAAATGGAATATACCAAAAGAAGAAAGATAGGCTTCCAACATGATTACCTCACAGAGACTGCACAACTAGGAACAACAGCAGAGCTACAAACCAGTAAGAACACACCTTACCAGAAGCTAGTAAGTGTACTTCATTTTACTCATATATTTCAAAAATGTCTGTAATAGATACAAAAAAAGTGATTTTTTTTTTCCTCACAGAAATGTCTAGTACTCTGGAGTGGCTAGAGGGGAATTTCCCACGTGAGGAAATGTCTGAAGATAGTGAACCTAATGGTAGACACTTTTCTATATAAACCAATTAATAAATATTATTGTATATACATTTAACATATACATTATTTTTTGTACAGACCATAAAAACATTGAAAATAGTACACAAAAAGAAATGTTGGATAAGAATCTCCAGTGCATGGAAGAAAAAATTGACATACTCATGGCAAATTTCAACAATTTGAAAAACTTTGTGGAGGATCACTTGAAAGAAAAAACTAGATACCATTGCCCCACAATGTACCTGTCCCCCCTCACCATATCCCAGTCAATTATCCCCAAACCCTCTTCATAAACAAAAAAGTTTTGATGAGACTTCCATCCCTTCTTCACCTCATATGAATCCTCTTGAAACCCGCAATACTCCTGTGTTTGTCTCAGTTTCTGCTTCACCTTCTCTGTCATAAATGTAACATCCATATTTAATAAAGTAAAATTATTATATTGTTTCCTAATTCATTTCTTTTTTAAAGCAGTTGAGGTGTCTGCGGACAGTCTGGGTGTCCGGAATGTTCGTAAGCAAACGAAAATGGGGGTGTCCTAAGGACACTATACCTGTCCGTACTGTTTGCAGGCAAGTTGTAACTGTTCTAAGAACAAACCTGGTGTTCGGGATGTCCGTAATTAATCAAAATGGAGGTGTCCTAAGGACACTCTACATGTCCGTACTGTTCGCTTGCAAGTTGAAACTGTTCTAAAAACAAAAGAGATGTAATGAATGGCCGCAACTAACCAAAATGGAGATGTTCTAAGAACATTATGCCTGTCCATAATGTTTGCAAGCAAGTCCAATCTGTTCTAAGAAAACATTTGGTGTCCGGGATGTCCCCAATCAAACTAAAATGGCAGTGTCCTAAGGACTCTATACCTGTCCATACTGCTCGTAAGCAAGTTGAAACTGTTCTAAGAACACAAGAGGAGTCCAGGATGTCCGCAATTAACCAAAATGGAGGTGTTCTGAGGACACTATACCTGTCCGTGATGTTCCCAAGCAAGTTGAAACTGTTCTAAGAACACAACTGATGTTCGCGATATCTGCAATTAATCAAAAGGGAGGTGTCCTAAGGACACTACACCTGTCCGTACTGTTCGCGGGCAAGTTGATACTGTCCTGAGAACACACTCGGTGTCCGGGATGTCCAATTCACCAAAATGTAGATGTTCTAAGAACACTATTCCTGTCCGTACTGCCTAAAGAACATCTATGCACATGCGCACCACAACCATAAGTTCTACGAACATTGCGCCTGTCTGTTACTGTTCACGTCGCTTGTGTCGCACTTTTAATTAATTTCAGGACCCAAGCATTGTCTGTAGAACACCCGCGCGCATGCGCACAACCGTTCTCGTGCAGCTGATGTCCTGCGAACACCTCTTCCGTTCGCGGACATGTTCACGGTGCCATCTTGTGACCGCACCCACGCTGAGCATGTGTCCTGAATTGCGGACACTGTCCGGGTCCCCAAACATTTTAAAGTACCTTTTTCAGGCAAGCCACAGTATTTTATACTAAAAATGCACCGTAGCACATGTCCCAGACAATAACCCTGACTTTCCACATATTCCACTTTTGGGGTGTTCGTTCTGTCCGTGGACAGCGTGGCTCTCTGTGAACCGCGCACCAGCACCCCTATAAAAGGCCACACCCCAGAGCTCATCCTCATTGTGTTTCTGGCTGCCTTACAGAACACAGTGCATTTTGCTGCCAATTCTTGAAGATTTTCTTCTGAATCCTGATGGCATCCATGGCTCCTCTACTGCCACCTGTTGCTACATCTGCCTCAGCACCACTCCCACCCCCTTTACCACCACCACCTCCCCAAGGGCCTGAAGAGGGGAACGGGTGTTAGGATGCAGAAGAGGATGAAGAGGATGAAGAGGATGAGGTAGTGGAAGTCCCTACTACCAGCACTCGCTGTGAGTCTTGGGTGTGGCGGTTATTTACCATTCATGGTAACGTACCCAGGGCGCGTGCGAACCAAGACACCTGCAACGAGTGCAAAATGGTACTGAGTCACGGGAGGCCTGGTTCGTACAGCTTTGGTACGACTACTATGAAGCGTCACCTAAAGTCATTCCACGGTAGGGCCGTTTGTAAGGTTGTACCTTGCGAGGAGCGCAGTAGGTTGAGTTCCTCTACTTCATCCTCTGTTTCCGCTCCTCTTACCACAAGAGACACTCCTGTGGGAGAGCGCATCCCTCCAGCTACCTCACAGGCGATTCACAATGCTGATGACCCTTACCTTTCGAGGGTCACAGTTTCGTGTATGTACTGTGACGCAGTACTCTGCAGGGGAGAGAGACTTCGAAGTGCTTTTGAGACTCTGGTCTCAAAGCACGAGAAGACTTGCTCCCTACCTAAATAAGGCCCACCCTACATCTTCCTCCCTCCACCCGCCCTTTCTTATCCCTGTGGTTGGTGTCCCCCCTCACCCTCCTTTCCCCTCCTCTCCTAGTGTGTTGTGTGTAAAAAAACAAAAAGAAATACAAAACAACAAAAAATAAAAAAGGCTCTTTTCAGAGCCGCCTTTCACAGTCAAAAAATAGAAGTGGGAAATAAACTGAGCAGGCTATTGTTTTTTTTTTAGAAGTCCGCGGACAGTTCGCGAACATCATCATCAGTATTGCCCTATCAAAATTATTGCACTTTTATTTGGGAGGAAGTGGTGGCTCTGAAAAGAGCCTTTTGTAGTATTTTTTGTATTTAAAAAACTTTAAAAAATCAATACCTACTGCAAAAAAGCTGGCTGTAATTTCACAACAGGATTCAATGCATCTTGTACATTTCTCAGAAAAATCTGCTTACCAGCATAAGTAAGATGGACTCCATCTCTACCAAAAATGTCTGTGCTATGAAACATAATATTTTCATTGTGAAACGAGGACATTGCAACATCTCTTAGAAAGACACAAACAGCCTTAGTGACATTACGCCTCGCCTTCTCCATTTGTGGACCAAATGAAGAAGAACGCAGCCACATTTGTCTTTGCGCAATACGAGAGAAAAATCACTTGGGAATTTGGAAACATATCCATCATCTTCCCAAGTCCTTCTTTCATCGCAAATTGCAAAGAAATTCCTGACACATGTCCCAAACTGTTCCCTCCACAATGAATTATGATTATGTCTGGATGATGCTCTGTCTGCAAACCAGCACAGAGAGGTAGCAAGTCTAGCCACTTCATTCCGCGTACTCCATGCCACTGCACTTCCATATGAGGGAATCCAAGATCTGCAGCTACTCCACAGCGTTGTGCATGTACCTCCAACCAATGTATCCATGAGTCTCCCAAAATCCAGACAATCTGTTTTCTGAAACACACAGCCATAGCTAAATGTTCTTCTCGCAGGAAAAAGACCTTCTGACAAACTGTCTTCTTACACAACACACCCACCAAACTTTACTGACCAATAAATTCCTTTGCTCATTCTCATTTGCATGCCTCTCCACCCCAAAATCCCTGTATGTAATTTGCGGTGTCTGCAGACTTCCGTTATGTCCGCGGACATATCGTAACCTAGTCAGTCCTTCTACCATTTCCACTTCACTCTCTGTGCCATTCCCTCATTGGATACAGGTAAACAATCACACAGCCATCCACCAATCACATTCAAGACCTCTGCATCTAACTGCATCATCAGAGTTCAGCACTTCAAATGTACTGCAGATTACTCTGAGTACAAGTTTCATACCATTGGAAAGCACCTACTACAAAAACTACTGCACAAGTCTCCAAGATTTCTACTTGCAGCTGTATGCATATCCACATGCATGAATACAAACAACAGGTATGCATTTTTTTTGCCCAGTACAAATACAAATCTTATGAATTCATATAAACAGAGTAACTGTCACTTAATCTGTATAACCTACAAAATACACTTACTGTCATTTTTCCCATCTACTATAATCAAATGTCACTTCCAAACCTGTCTGCTAACTAAAAAATGTTTTACATACACAGCTATCAAAAAAATTACACACAGTCAGTGTAAGGTCAAGCACCTTCAAACACTCACAAACATAAACACTAACATTGAAAAACTCCCAACTGCAATAACACCACTACCTGTACATCATATCCTTCTGATTTATTACCCACACCTTCACAAGTGCATACATTTCATGCTTTTCTATAAACTATCTGTCATTTACATTATAAAAATTGCAAAATAATTATATCATTATTTCTTCTATCTCCTAACATCCAATAACACAGTCTTAAAAAATCAAGCATATTTCATACACTTTCTATTCTATTTATTTGCATAGCATGTTCAACTAACATAATGTAAATAAAATATGAAGGCTGCACATAGTCAAAGGAAACTACATACTATATACACACAAAATTACTAACTTCCTTGCTTTACAATTACAGTGAAGAACACACTCCTGAAAAGCAGCCGAATGGAAAGTACAAACAACAACTCAGAAGAAATCTAATCTTTCCACACAAAAAAGTAAGTACAATACTCAATACTGCCATAATATACTTACTGTTACTCAAACTCACTGTATGGTTGATTCATGGTATTTATGCACCAACAAAAAAAAGATAAGAGCACCATTCTGTCCACAAATACCCATTTGTTAAACAGGAATTTGCAGACCGAATTCTGCACAAATCCTTGTTTTTTCGGTGCAGCCTCTAGAATGTTATTATTGCAGAACAAAGTACTGTTTTAATCCTGTACCGTTAGATTTAGTATTTGTGCTTCTTCTCATCACTAGCTTACTTTCTACTGTCATCCGAACCCCAGTATAGTAACACACAAATAGAAGAATAGCCTCCACACACCATTTGATACATCTCTACCATCATACTCAGACACTCACGCACACAGCACACAACCACTGCAGAACAACCAAACCCATACCTTCTTTATTTTTTTCAACAGACCCCAAAGAATGCCTACCAAAAAGCAAGTCCGTAGAAGACAAAGTAGAAGTAGAGCAGATGAAAAAAGAAGTATCCAAAATAAGCATCCATCTCTAGCAGAATTTGTACAAAAAGTTCAAACAAAACAGCTAATACAGTCATTTAGCAAAACTAAAGATGTTTCCAGTACAGAAACCCCTCCTCTATAAAAATGTAAAAGGAAACAGAAAACGAATTTCAAGAATTCAGCTACCACTACTGCTAAAACTACTCCTATAAATCTTGACATAATGGCAAGTAAAAATACCCAAAAAATATTTTAGCAAAAATGTTTCGCCACAGAGTCCTTCAAAATCTTATAAAAACAGGAGAGAAATCATACACAATCCTTTAAACCTACCGTAGAAAATTAATATTAGAAGCCTTGATAGACAGTGCAATCCTACTCAAAAGAAAATTATTTATTTTAGTGTTAAAAAGAATGAAACCACTAACAAAACTAATTATTAAATTACAAAAAAGACTTCTCAATAAACGGAATGTCAACAAAAATAACTTCTTAAATATTTGTGGAGGTGAATGAAGTCACACCACAAACACAGAACCATATTTTAATGAAGAAGCATACAAACAAAAGCAAACAAATATGATTGCTATACATAGCAGTGGACGAGGTTTTGAAAAAATGTATAATACCATAATGGAACAAGAAATACTACTTACAAAGATATCCCCTGAAAACTCAGAATTACCACTCCATTCAACTGGATGAAAACATCCAGTATACAAATGGTCATGCACGTCAATGTCTAACATTCCAAAAAATATTTTAAATCTTTACGCCAATTTCTCAATCAATATGTGAAAGGCAAAGGCAAAATCAAAATGAAACTGCTGCAAAATATGGATACCTGTCCAGTACATAAATACACAGGGCTACAAGGACATTCATTAGCCTGCATTTCAGGACCAATTTGCAAAAGCACCTTCCATCATATCTAAATGATATCAACTCATCATCCAACTATAAGAAATCTAGTCTATAAACTGTACTATGCCAAAAGTACTGCATTAGCACTAGCCAATTTAAATAACAATCTTCTACATGGTACAGCCAAATAACTACTTGAAGAAATTGACCATATTCAGGAAAAATATTTTGGAAGTGAAAGCCACTTACAAAACAAAATACCTTTACAACAAACTAGCAACAATTGTACACATGGCAACTTTCTACTACACATATACAAAAAAGAAATACTAAAATTTAAAAGTACATCCGCTTAAATACCAAAACATGTGTGTATGTTGCCGCAGAACTTTTTATAAAACCAACACAAAAACTATATACATAACATACAAAATAGACGACAATGAAGATTCTAAATGGTTTGAATTAGCTCTCTATCTTATAGCAGAAAACAAATATGAAATAACTGACCCTTTAATACTTTGCAGTTACTGCACTACAAAACTTGACAACAACCAACCTCCTTCACGTGCTATCACAAATAATTTGGAATTATTTCCACTCACAAAATCCCTGCAACAACTCAATTTATATGAGAGCATCATAATTCAAACAATACACCCATTTCAAGCAATAATACGTCTTCAACCAAAAACAGCAAAATTACCTCCCTCAGAATTGGTAAAAGGTATTCGTGGCAAAGTGATTTATTTACTATTAAATCTGACAGAAAATGCACACACTCTAGGAGTGCAACATCCAATAGAACAATCTTTCATTATCTTAGTAAATGGTGTACCAAAAAAAGACAAAATCATTTGACAACAACTTGTCGACTTACATAAAGATAGACAAGCCTTGCAATATTTAAAAGATAATAATGAGTACTACAAAGAAATAAATATTGAAGAAAACTTAAATGGATCAAATGAAATAATTCAAGAGTCACAAGAAACCGGTCAATTTGAACTTCTGGATACCGATGCAGTATACACATGTTTAGACCATTATACATTTCATCCATTGCACTCTAAAGACAGCATAGATGATGCACTAGAAACGTACCAAATGCGACAACCCAAAGGATCACCAATGAGCATATGGGTATAAGTATAGAAGCACATGATTTTCCTCTGCTATTTCCTACTGGCAAAGGAGGAATATCCGATGACAGACCCACTCAAATAACAGCATCAGAATACCGCTCATTACGAATGTATTCTGAAGATCCACATTTTGTCTAAATCTGGGAATACATATTCCACCTACTCTTTGAAAGTGAACTAGCAACTCTATGTTACGGAGTTGCACACATATTGAAATCAGGAACACAGTTTCAAAATATGTCGGCTGCACAATTAATACAAAAAGTGCAAGAAAAAAATTAGGTTTTACAATTAAGTATTACAAATCTGTTTGCAAACATGCATGGTGCGAAAGAATACTGGTTCCGACATCACGGAGATGTACGTTGTATGATCAGAAACCTTGGACCACCCACTTGGTTTGTTACATTAAGTTGTGCAGAATATGCATGGGAAGATTTACATGATTTCCTACGCATATCAAACTAAAACAAAACAAACATATATATACTAACACCTGGAGAACTTTGCTCTCTAGATCCTGTTAATGTTTCAAGATATTTCCATCATCATTTCATTGCTATGCTACACTTTATTTGTAATAAAACTGTTCCTCCACTTGGAGAAGTGCAACATTTCTTTTGGAGAAAAGAATATCAAGCCAGAGGAGCACCACACATCCACATGCTTTTATGGATTAAAGATGCTCCTAAATTTGGTCAAGACAGTGATGCCACTGTTTTGCAGTTCATCCAAAAATATGTCACTTGTGAAATCCCTTCACAAACGACAAATAGTGACCTTCATGCACAAATTGTACAATTTCAAAGACAAAATAGCATTGGACTATTGTTAAAATAAATGTTAAAATAAATATTCTGGCCAAGTATAAAAGGTGCTCACCTTTTAAACACAGCAATCTGTCATGAAGAATTACCTGGAAAACAAACATCCCAATATGTAACAAGTGCTTGTGGTCTTGTGAGCAAGCGTCTGCACTTGGAACTTGAAAACCTGAGTAAAATAGCCACAGCTATTTGTAGATTTTACAGCTGTGAATAGCTGAAAAACAGCCAGAAAAATACATCATTACACCCCCGGCCCTCACCAAATGCCCCCATCATCTGTGCCAGCTCCCCTCACTCCCCAGAAGGCCTCCTCACTGTCACTGGCTTCTCCCTTTTGCCCCCAAAACACACTCTGTTTCTGTGATGCAGTTTACTTTGAGATGCCGGCTATTTGCGGATATAACAGAGGTTATAGAAAAGCTTTGTGTTGCAAACTCAGGGCCTGATTCACAGAACGTTTTCCAATGGGGTTGTGCCATGATAAAGCACTTCTGTGAATCAGGACCTCTGTCTCTAGACCCCCTTCAACTCACAAAGTCCACTAGACTTATGGAATTTGCATTTGCTGTACCTGCATATTGCTTTTTTCCTGCGTTTGATTTTGTGATAACCTCAGCTATTTCCTTGACTATTTCTCGAATCGAGCAAAAACAAAAATGGCGGCTGTTTCATTTCTAAAAAACATGGTTTTGTCAATTTACCTGAGATATAGCTATCTCTTTTTGAGAAGGGGGCTCTCCTATCTGTCAAATATTTTAAAAATGATTGCGTGGAATAACTACAAACCACAAAAGGCCTATTTTAAATGCTTCATGCCCAAGTTGTTTCAGACCTCGTCCAAATCTGTTCAGTGGTTAGGGCTGTTTGGTCCGGCAAAAATGTACCTTGTGTGTCTATGGGAAAATGAATGGAAATTAAACCGCAACCTTGATATTTCTTTTTTTTTGTCTTCATATAAAAAAATGTATTCATGAAGAAATCTTTACAAAACTTTGCAGTCGGAGGGCTATGTGGATATGCATCCCTAACTAACTTCAGCGTCCAAAGATGGCATTTGTGATGCCATCTTTGATGTCCTGGGTGTTAGTCTTAGCAGTGCACCGTGGTGGTACGAGTTATGGTTGCTTAGCTTACCCTAACTGGTGAATTTCAGGGTTTTTTCGGTTTTACTTGGAACCATAACGTCCCTTTAACAACGTTTTTTCACTGAATTTCATAGGTTTTTAGTAGCGCAACTTAACCACTTAACCATAACTTCCCTTTAACAAAGTTTTTTTACTGAATTTGATAGGTTTTTAGTAGCGCAACTTAACCATAACGTCCTTTAACAACGTTTTTTTTTACTGAATTTCATAGGTTTTTAGTAGCACAGCTTAACAATAATATTCCTGACTTTATGTACATGCAACATAGAACACACTGAATCACTGCTACTGAATTTGATGTCCGCAAACTTTTCCTATGTCCACGGAAAGGCGCGGACAACAGCAGCACTACTCAAAAAGTCTGGGGGGTATCTTAAATTGTTATGTCATAACATATGAACACTGCACAAGTTCACAAACCAGCACACATACACATTATATGTAGTCATACATAAGAAGTGTAACCCATATATATAACACATCAACAATTCATTTAAATACAACATGTTCTAAAATGGAATATACCAAAAGAAGAAAGATAGGCTTCCAACATGATTACCTCACAGAGACTGCACAACTAGGAACAACAGCAGAGCTACAAACCAGTAAGAACACACCTTACCAGAAGCTAGTAAGTGTACTTCATTTTACTCATATATTTCAAAAATGTCTGTAATAGATACAAAAAAAGTGATTTTTTTTTTCCTCACAGAAATGTCTAGTACTCTGGAGTGGCTAGAGGGGAATTTCCCACGTGAGGAAATGTCTGAAGATAGTGAACCTAATGGTAGACACTTTTCTATATAAACCAATTAATAAATATTATTGTATATACATTTAACATATACATTATTTTTTGTACAGACCATAAAAACATTGAAAATAGTACACAAAAAGAAATGTTGGATAAGAATCTCCAGTGCATGGAAGAAAAAATTGACATACTCATGGCAAATTTCAACAATTTGAAAAACTTTGTGGAGGATCACTTGAAAGAAAAAACTAGATACCATTGCCCCACAATGTACCTGTCCCCCCTCACCATATCCCAGTCAATTATCCCCAAACCCTCTTCATAAACAAAAAAGTTTTGATGAGACTTCCATCCCTTCTTCACCTCATATGAATCCTCTTGAAACCCGCAATACTCCTGTGTTTGTCTCAGTTTCTGCTTCACCTTCTCTGTCATAAATGTAACATCCATATTTAATAAAGTAAAATTATTATATTGTTTCCTAATTCATTTCTTTTTTAAAGCAGTTGAGGTGTCTGCGGACAGTCTGGGTGTCCGGAATGTTCGTAAGCAAACGAAAATGGGGGTGTCCTAAGGACACTATACCTGTCCGTACTGTTTGCAGGCAAGTTGTAACTGTTCTAAGAACAAACCTGGTGTTCGGGATGTCCGTAATTAATCAAAATGGAGGTGTCCTAAGGACACTCTACATGTCCGTACTGTTCGCTTGCAAGTTGAAACTGTTCTAAAAACAAAAGAGATGTAATGAATGGCCGCAACTAACCAAAATGGAGATGTTCTAAGAACATTATGCCTGTCCATAATGTTTGCAAGCAAGTCCAATCTGTTCTAAGAAAACATTTGGTGTCCGGGATGTCCCCAATCAAACTAAAATGGCAGTGTCCTAAGGACTCTATACCTGTCCATACTGCTCGCAAGCAAGTTGAAACTGTTCTAAGAACACAAGAGGAGTCCAGGATGTCCGCAATTAACCAAAATGGAGGTGTTCTGAGGACACTATACCTGTCCGTGATGTTCCCAAGCAAGTTGAAACTGTTCTAAGAACACAACTGATGTTCGCGATATCTGCAATTAATCAAAAGGGAGGTGTCCTAAGGACACTACACCTGTCCGTACTGTTCGCGGGCAAGTTGATACTGTCCTGAGAACACACTCGGTGTCCGGGATGTCCAATTCACCAAAATGTAGATGTTCTAAGAACACTATTCCTGTCCGTACTGCCTAAAGAACATCTATGCACATGCGCACCACAACCATAAGTTCTACGAACATTGCGCCTGTCTGTTACTGTTCACGTCGCTTGTGTCGCACTTTTAATTAATTTCAGGACCCAAGCATTGTCTGTAGAACACCCGCGCGCATGCGCACAACCGTTCTCGTGCAGCTGATGTCCTGCGAACACCTCTTCCGTTCGCGGACATGTTCACGGTGCCATCTTGTGACCGCACCCACGCTGAGCATGTGTCCTGAATTGCGGACACTGTCCGGGTCCCCAAACATTTTAAAGTACCTTTTTCAGGCAAGCCACAGTATTTTATACTAAAAATGCACCGTAGCACATGTCCCAGACAATAACCCTGACTTTCCACATATTCCACTTTTGGGGTGTTCGTTCTGTCCGTGGACAGCGTGGCTCTCTGTGAACCGCGCACCAGCACCCCTATAAAAGGCCACACCCCAGAGCTCATCCTCATTGTGTTTCTGGCTGCCTTACAGAACACAGTGCATTTTGCTGCCAATTCTTGAAGATTTTCTTCTGAATCCTGATGGCATCCATGGCTCCTCTACTGCCACCTGTTGCTACATCTGCCTCAGCACCACTCCCACCCCCTTTACCACCACCACCTCCCCAAGGGCCTGAAGAGGGGAACGGGTGTTAGGATGCAGAAGAGGATGAAGAGGATGAAGAGGATGAGGTAGTGGAAGTCCCTACTACCAGCACTCGCTGTGAGTCTTGGGTGTGGCGGTTATTTACCATTCATGGTAACGTACCCAGGGCGCGTGCGAACCAAGACACCTGCAACGAGTGCAAAATGGTACTGAGTCACGGGAGGCCTGGTTCGTACAGCTTTGGTACGACTACTATGAAGCGTCACCTAAAGTCATTCCACGGTAGGGCCGTTTGTAAGGTTGTACCTTGCGAGGAGCGCAGTAGGTTGAGTTCCTCTACTTCATCCTCTGTTTCCGCTCCTCTTACCACAAGAGACACTCCTGTGGGAGAGCGCATCCCTCCAGCTACCTCACAGGCGATTCACAATGCTGATGACCCTTACCTTTCGAGGGTCACAGTTTCGTGTATGTACTGTGACGCAGTACTCTGCAGGGGAGAGAGACTTCGAAGTGCTTTTGAGACTCTGGTCTCAAAGCACGAGAAGACTTGCTCCCTACCTAAATAAGGCCCACCCTACATCTTCCTCCCTCCACCCGCCCTTTCTTATCCCTGTGGTTGGTGTCCCCCCTCACCCTCCTTTCCCCTCCTCTCCTAGTGTGTTGTGTGTAAAAAAACAAAAAGAAATACAAAACAACAAAAAATAAAAAAGGCTCTTTTCAGAGCCGCCTTTCACAGTCAAAAAATAGAAGTGGGAAATAAACTGAGCAGGCTATTGTTTTTTTTTTAGAAGTCCGCGGACAGTTCGCGAACATCATCATCAGTATTGCCCTATCAAAATTATTGCACTTTTATTTGGGAGGAAGTGGTGGCTCTGAAAAGAGCCTTTTGTAGTATTTTTTGTATTTAAAAAACTTTAAAAAATCAATACCTACTGCAAAAAAGCTGGCTGTAATTTCACAACAGGATTCAATGCATCTTGTACATTTCTCAGAAAAATCTGCTTACCAGCATAAGTAAGATGGACTCCATCTCTACCAAAAATGTCTGTGCTATGAAACATAATATTTTCATTGTGAAACGAGGACATTGCAACATCTCTTAGAAAGACACAAACAGCCTTAGTGACATTACGCCTCGCCTTCTCCATTTGTGGACCAAATGAAGAAGAACGCAGCCACATTTGTCTTTGCGCAATACGAGAGAAAAATCACTTGGGAATTTGGAAACATATCCATCATCTTCCCAAGTCCTTCTTTCATCGCAAATTGCAAAGAAATTCCTGACACATGTCCCAAACTGTTCCCTCCACAATGAATTATGATTATGTCTGGATGATGCTCTGTCTGCAAACCAGCACAGAGAGGTAGCAAGTCTAGCCACTTCATTCCGCGTACTCCATGCCACTGCACTTCCATATGAGGGAATCCAAGATCTGCAGCTACTCCACAGCGTTGTGCATGTACCTCCAACCAATGTATCCATGAGTCTCCCAAAATCCAGACAATCTGTTTTCTGAAACACACAGCCATAGCTAAATGTTCTTCTCGCAGGAAAAAGACCTTCTGACAAACTGTCTTCTTACACAACACACCCACCAAACTTTACTGACCAATAAATTCCTTTGCTCATTCTCATTTGCATGCCTCTCCACCCCAAAATCCCTGTATGTAATTTGCGGTGTCTGCAGACTTCCGTTATGTCCGCGGACATATCGTAACCTAGTCAGTCCTTCTACCATTTCCACTTCACTCTCTGTGCCATTCCCTCATTGGATACAGGTAAACAATCACACAGCCATCCACCAATCACATTCAAGACCTCTGCATCTAACTGCATCATCAGAGTTCAGCACTTCAAATGTACTGCAGATTACTCTGAGTACAAGTTTCATACCATTGGAAAGCACCTACTACAAAAACTACTGCACAAGTCTCCAAGATTTCTACTTGCAGCTGTATGCATATCCACATGCATGAATACAAACAACAGGTATGCATTTTTTTTGCCCAGTACAAATACAAATCTTATGAATTCATATAAACAGAGTAACTGTCACTTAATCTGTATAACCTACAAAATACACTTACTGTCATTTTTCCCATCTACTATAATCAAATGTCACTTCCAAACCTGTCTGCTAACTAAAAAATGTTTTACATACACAGCTATCAAAAAAATTACACACAGTCAGTGTAAGGTCAAGCACCTTCAAACACTCACAAACATAAACACTAACATTGAAAAACTCCCAACTGCAATAACACCACTACCTGTACATCATATCCTTCTGATTTATTACCCACACCTTCACAAGTGCATACATTTCATGCTTTTCTATAAACTATCTGTCATTTACATTATAAAAATTGCAAAATAATTATATCATTATTTCTTCTATCTCCTAACATCCAATAACACAGTCTTAAAAAATCAAGCATATTTCATACACTTTCTATTCTATTTATTTGCATAGCATGTTCAACTAACATAATGTAAATAAAATATGAAGGCTGCACATAGTCAAAGGAAACTACATACTATATACACACAAAATTACTAACTTCCTTGCTTTACAATTACAGTGAAGAACACACTCCTGAAAAGCAGCCGAATGGAAAGTACAAACAACAACTCAGAAGAAATCTAATCTTTCCACACAAAAAAGTAAGTACAATACTCAATACTGCCATAATATACTTACTGTTACTCAAACTCACTGTATGGTTGATTCATGGTATTTATGCACCAACAAAAAAAAGATAAGAGCACCATTCTGTCCACAAATACCCATTTGTTAAACAGGAATTTGCAGACCGAATTCTGCACAAATCCTTGTTTTTTCGGTGCAGCCTCTAGAATGTTATTATTGCAGAACAAAGTACTGTTTTAATCCTGTACCGTTAGATTTAGTATTTGTGCTTCTTCTCATCACTAGCTTACTTTCTACTGTCATCCGAACCCCAGTATAGTAACACACAAATAGAAGAATAGCCTCCACACACCATTTGATACATCTCTACCATCATACTCAGACACTCACGCACACAGCACACAACCACTGCAGAACAACCAAACCCATACCTTCTTTATTTTTTTCAACAGACCCCAAAGAATGCCTACCAAAAAGCAAGTCCGTAGAAGACAAAGTAGAAGTAGAGCAGATGAAAAAAGAAGTATCCAAAATAAGCATCCATCTCTAGCAGAATTTGTACAAAAAGTTCAAACAAAACAGCTAATACAGTCATTTAGCAAAACTAAAGATGTTTCCAGTACAGAAACCCCTCCTCTATAAAAATGTAAAAGGAAACAGAAAACGAATTTCAAGAATTCAGCTACCACTACTGCTAAAACTACTCCTATAAATCTTGACATAATGGCAAGTAAAAATACCCAAAAAATATTTTAGCAAAAATGTTTCGCCACAGAGTCCTTCAAAATCTTTTTTTTTTAAAACGTATTTTATTGGTTTTGATAGAAAAAAGAAAAAGAAAACGTGCAATACAACAAGAAATCAACATTGGTTTGAACTGGGGAGGAGACGGTGAGGGGGAAACAAGGGGGGGGGAACGAACAAATCAACAACAGTCTTCATGTTGTAGCAAACTTACAGTGGACGGGTGGGTTAGGGGCAATGACCCAAAGTTTCAGGAAGCAAGAGGGGTCAAACACAGGGGTGGTTCCACCAATGCCGGCATCCGAGCAGTGTCAATGCAGTGGTGTGGGACTTCAGGGGGGTTTGTAGTCAGCGCTGAAGCGTATGTCTCTGAGGAGGGCCTTCCATGATTCCAAAGTGCCACCTTCGGTTTCGCCACTGTTCGTGATTCCTTCCTGCCAGGCCCTGGTTTCAGCTGTTGTCCATCTCTCGAGTTCTTTGAGCCATCTCTCTTGCCTGGGGCCCGACGGCGTCTTCCAGGCCATCGCTATTGTTCTTTTAGCCAGGATACATGATATGTCCATTAATTTAACAGCGTGCTTGGATTTGCTAGGTCTGGGGTAGGTCCCCAGGAGGCACTCGCCAGGAGTCCATTCGTATCTTGTCATTCCGGCGTCCATGCAGGTCTGTTTGGCCTTGGACCACAGTGCCATCGCCTTGGTGCAGGTCCAGAACATGTGAATCACATCTGCTTTATCATTCCCGCACCAGGGGCATGCAGGGGAGGATGTCTTATTGAAGGAGGCAACCCTATGTGGGGTCATGTATGTCCTGTAGAGAACGTTCAATTGGATCTGGCCAAACCTGGTGTTCCTGGATACTTTTTTGGGAAATATCAGCGCTCTTTCCCATTCTTTATCTGAAATCGGGGTCTCAAGGTCCGCCTCCCATTTTGTCCTCAGATCTTCGCATTTAGGGTTGGTTTTATCACATAGTCTGCTGTAAAGCCTGGAGACAGGTCTCCAGCCGTCCGAGAGGTCATGCATCTCTTGTAGCAGAGGGTCAGGGGAGGGCTCCTCCGGCCATCCGGTCCATTGTTTCTTAGCAGTTTGTTTGAGGCGATGGTACCAGAGGAACTGGCCCGGGGGAATTCCATCGGCAGCCTTAAGAGATTCGAAATCCCTGAATTCTCCCTCCTCATACATGTCGCTCCATGTGTAAATGCCGGCCTCTTCCCACCTCCTTGCCGTAGAGATGTCTGCAGCCGTTCGACAGGTGTCTGCTAGGATGGGATTGTCCGGAGAGTATGGGTGTCGTATTCGCCTGATGCAGCAGGACCTGGCCCATATCTTTCTTCCCAGGTCAATCACCATGGAGGGGACCGGGGGTTGCCATGTAGGGTGCCATAGGATCTCCTTGGGGATCACATTGTCCAAGGGTTGCCTCAGCAGTTCGGTCTCTGCTGAAGGCTCATCCGAGAGCCATCTCGTTATGTGACTCAGCTGGGCAGCCAGGTAGTACAACTGGAGATCCGGCAACTTTATTCCGCCTTCTTTGTGTGGGAGAGAGAGGACGGACAGCGACAGTTTATGCCTGTGTGGGCCCCAAAGGAAGTCCCTGATGATGGCCTCCAGCTTCTTGAAGAAGGACGGTCTAATGTAATGGCAAATGTTTACGAAGAAATACAGGAATCGGGGGAGTACGATCATCTTGACAATCGCTGCCCTGCCCACCATGGCCAATGGGAGCTTGGACCAAAACTTTATAGAACTTCGGAGACTCGTGATGGCGGCCTCGGTGTTGTGTTCATGCATGAGTAGCGGGGTGTGGCTTATGTTGATCCCCAAATAACGGAACTGGACCAGTTGCCAGCTTATTCCTATCTCTGGGAGATTGTTTTCCGGAATGTTGCGTAAGCCCGCCAAGGGGAAGGCAGAGGACTTATTCCTACTAAAGCGGATCCCTGAGTACTTCGCATAGTTGTCCAGTATCTCCAACGCGGTTGGCGCGTTAACTTCGGGGGAGCTTAGGTAAAGAAGGACGTCGTCTGCATACAAGGATATTATGTGGTGTGCATTGCCCACCTTAATGCCAGCATCGAAAAGCTGCTGCCTGAAGTATAATGCAATCGGTTCCAGGCCCAGTATGTACAGCATGGGTGATAACGGGCAGCCCTGCCTTGTTCCCCTTTGTATATCCCAAGCCGCTGAAACCACTCTTCCCGTTCTTACTCTCGCCGTCGGGGAATTGTAGAGGACCTCAACCCACCTGATGAAGCCCCCTCCAAAGCCAAATCTTCTCAGGACCTCCCTGATCCACTCCCAGTATATGGAGTCGAAGGCCTTGATGGCGTCGAGCGACAACACCGCCAGGTCCTCGTCCCTGTCATATGTTTCGGCCATTACATGCTGCAACCTCCGGAGGTTAGCAGTGGTGTTGCGCCCAGGAACGAATCCGTTCTGATCTTCGTGAACGATGGAACCCACCACCCTGGCTAGCTTGCGGGCCAATATGGATGTGAGGATCTTGGCATCGTAGTTTAGCATAGCCAGAGGGCGATAGGACTCACAGTCGGTGGGCGATTTGTGTGGCTTGAGCATGGGGACTATTATGGTTTCCTTCATGGTGTTGGGGAGAATCCCATCCGTGTGTGCCTCCTGGTAGACCTCGTGGAGAACTGGGGCAAGGATGGACTCATACGCTTTATAGAACTCAGGTGGGAGGCCGTCACTGCCAGGGGCTTTGTTGTTGGAGAGGGACCTGATTGCCCCTTGAACGTCCTCAAGAGTGATCTCGGTTTCCAGCTCCTCTCTCTGCTCGAGCGAAATGTGGGGAAGTTCTATCTCCTCGAGTGTGTCTATGATGTCTGCAGCAGGAATCTGGGTCTTGTGGGTATACAGTTCTGTGTAGAATTTAGCAAAGGCTTCATTGATCCCTAGCTGAGTCGAGTGGGATGACCCATTAGCGTCCCGTATCTCCACTGGGAGATGTTTGGGGTGTTCCCGTTTGCAGAGCCATGCTAGTAGTCTTCCCGGTTTGTCCGATTCTTTATGAGATCTGGCGGTGTGCGTGGCGAAATCAAATTTTTCCAGTCTTTCCCATGCCTGCTGACATTCTGTGCGGGCTTCCTTCAGCTTGGTCTCTGTCTCCATAGAGTTGTCGCATGTGGACTCCAGTCGGGAGATCTCAGCTTCCTGTGCTTCCAGGGTTCTCCGCAACTGCCTGCGAGTTCCGCCGGCTCTCGATATGATTTCGCCTCTGGTCACCACCTTCATTGCTTCCCATAATGTGCCCCAGGAGGGGACCGAACCGATGTTGTTCTCCAAGTATTCTTCCAATTTTTCGGCAAGGGTTTCCCTGAACTCGAGGTCCGCAAGTGCCGCGGTCGGCATCCTCCACATGGGGATCGGGGGTCTGGGGCCTCTCATTTGCCATAACATGGTCAGTGGGGAGTGGTCGGAGATCGTCCGCCCCAGGTATTCTGTGGTTGCTATGTGTGGGGTAAGTTCCTTATTGATGAACAGATAGTCAATTCTTGTGTGAACTCCGTGTGGAGCTGAGTAGTGGGAGTAGGACCTGTCGGTCGGATGGTGTTCCCTCCAGATGTCCACTAAGTTGAGTTGCTCCAGAGTTTCCCTCAAGGCACCGGATGTGAGGCTGCTCGGGCGTGGGGGGGGTAGCGATCTGTCTGCACTCGTGTCAGCAACACAGTTGAAGTCCCCTCCCCATATGAAGGTGCGGTCCCGGTACCGAGTCAGCTTCGTTATCAATGTGGCGAGGTACGCCGATATCCCGTGATGAGGGAAGTAAGAGTTGATGAAGCAGACTGGGGTTTGTTCCAATGTGCCCCAAATCGCTGTGAATCTCCCTTCTTTATCTTGTTCACTTCCCTCCATCTGGAAGGGGACGTCCGGGCTTATCCATATTAGCACCCCTCTGGCGTATTTAGAGTAGGGGGACCCTCTAACAGTCCCAGCCCATCGGTCTGCAATTTTAGACATGGCCTCCGTCGTGAGGTGAGTCTCTTGAAGGAGTGCAATGGAGATTTTCTTCCTCCTGAGGTAGGACTGTATACGATTGCGCCTGAGGTATGAGCCCATGCCCCGCACATTCCAGGTCATTACAGTAAGCTGTGCCGCCATCCGGTTCGAGTTTCAGATTTGGTGTGGGACTCTGGGGTCCGACTCCACTTTAGTCTTGTTCGGGTGGGCTGCAGGGGGGATACCACTGCATCTCGTTCATCGGTGTCATGTCCCAGACCCATCTCGGTCTGCGTTGGCAAAAGAGGCATGAAGACTGTACAACTAATAAAACTAACAACAAAACTTAAACTGGTGCGCCCAGCAACTACAACATTGTCGCGGTGCTCAGGCGCTCTCGAGCCGTCGGAGCCCATCCGGGAGTCGGGCGCGAGCTGGGTCAGGCGGGTGCCCAGACCGGGTAAATACTACGCTGGGGGTGGGGCAAGGGCCTGGCGGCAGAGCCGAACGAGGCCGTTTCCAAGTGAAAAAACTGTAGTTGGATTATCTTCTGTATTCCGGTCTCACGTGCGATGTTTCTTACATGGGGGTCGCTGGGGGGTTAGGTCTCAGTCTGTGAGTTGTCCTTGCCATCCGCCAGGTTATTATCCTCAAGCCACATGTTGGCCGCATCTGGGTTCTCGAGAAATACCACTCTCTCCTTGTAGACAACCCTTAGGCGCGATGGATAAAGTAGTCTATATTTTAGGTTCAGTTGTCGGAGCCGGGCTTTTATCGGGACAAATGAGTTCCGCTCTCTTTGTACCTTCTGCGTGTAGTCCGGATAAATGGAGATTTTGGAGTCTCCTCGCTCGATGGGGCCCCCCTCCCTGGATCGCCGTAAGATAGTTTCTCTGTCCTGAAAGTTCAGTATCTTAGCGATTATGGGTCTGGGGTGCGATCCGGGGGGAGGGCGCCTCTGAAGGGATCTGTGGGCCCTTTCGACAGAGAATCCCTGGGTCAATTTGCCGGCCCCTATTTCTTGTAGCAGAAGGGTTTCGACGAAGGATGTGGTATTTACTCCCTCGTTCCCCTCCGGGACCCCCAGGATCCTGATGTTGCTCCGTCTGGCCCGACCTTCGGCCTCCTCCGCCTTTTCCTCCAAAAAGGTGACTTTCCTCTTCAGGAGGACAACTTCGGACTTTATGGCTGTGATGGCCGTGGAGGCTTCCTCTGCCGACTGTTCAACGGTCGCGACCCTCTCCGTTAAGTTGCGAGCGTCTTGGCGGATCAGTTGAATATCGACTTTGAATTCGTCGATCTTGGAGTCTATATGCGTCTTTAGCGAGGCTATAGCATCAAGTATCTGAGAGTGGTTATCGGCCGCCACCTCTTCGCTCGACTGGGCAACTTCAGAGGAGCTGGCCTTGGATTGAGTGGGGGTCTTCGCCCTGGTGGAAACAAAGGAGTCCATGGTGGCGGCTCTGGTCTTGTTCTTGGCGGCCATCTTGGGGCGATGGTTGCGGGTGTTTTAGGCCTCAAAAGTTAGTTCACTTGTGAGATCACTGGTGGGGCCCTTCACCTGGCCAAATATCGGGCCGTGAGCTGTGGTCTGCCCCCGTGTGTGATGGTGTGGTCCGTAGAGGTGGTCTCTAGAAGAGCGGAGCCTCTCTTTTGCTGCTGCCTCTCCCCGCCGGGCCCTGGAATCCGTTGGGGGAGGGGGTACCCCTCGCAGGCACCGCTATGCTGTGCGGGGCGCCATCTTGGATCCAGTAAGAACGGGAGGGGGGGAGAACCGATTCAGGGCCACCGGAGTCTCAGGGGGGTCCAATTTGGTGGGCCCAGCAACTATTCAGGTGCAGGGCTGCTTCGCCCAACCGCTCGTTCCTTTTCAGAAGTCGGGGTCGCACGCGAGCCGGAGAAAAAGGATCAGGAAACGGCGTCTCGGCCGGAGCTCGGCGGATCAGCTACCGCTCGCCATCGGCGCCAAGCCACGCCCCAGTCCTTCAAAATCTTATAAAAACAGGAGAGAAATCATACACAATCCTTTAAACCTACCGTAGAAAATTAATATTAGAAGCCTTGATAGACAGTGCAATCCTACTCAAAAGAAAATTATTTATTTTAGTGTTAAAAAGAATGAAACCACTAACAAAACTAATTATTAAATTACAAAAAAGACTTCTCAATAAACGGAATGTCAACAAAAATAACTTCTTAAATATTTGTGGAGGTGAATGAAGTCACACCACAAACACAGAACCATATTTTAATGAAGAAGCATACAAACAAAAGCAAACAAATATGATTGCTATACATAGCAGTGGACGAGGTTTTGAAAAAATGTATAATACCATAATGGAACAAGAAATACTACTTACAAAGATATCCCCTGAAAACTCAGAATTACCACTCCATTCAACTGGATGAAAACATCCAGTATACAAATGGTCATGCACGTCAATGTCTAACATTCCAAAAAATATTTTAAATCTTTACGCCAATTTCTCAATCAATATGTGAAAGGCAAAGGCAAAATCAAAATGAAACTGCTGCAAAATATGGATACCTGTCCAGTACATAAATACACAGGGCTACAAGGACATTCATTAGCCTGCATTTCAGGACCAATTTGCAAAAGCACCTTCCATCATATCTAAATGATATCAACTCATCATCCAACTATAAGAAATCTAGTCTATAAACTGTACTATGCCAAAAGTACTGCATTAGCACTAGCCAATTTAAATAACAATCTTCTACATGGTACAGCCAAATAACTACTTGAAGAAATTGACCATATTCAGGAAAAATATTTTGGAAGTGAAAGCCACTTACAAAACAAAATACCTTTACAACAAACTAGCAACAATTGTACACATGGCAACCTTCTACTACACATATACAAAAAAGAAATACTAAAATTTAAAAGTACATCCGCTTAAATACCAAAACATGTGTGTATGTTGCCGCAGAACTTTTTATAAAACCAACACAAAAACTATATACATAACATACAAAATAGACGACAATGAAGATTCTAAATGGTTTGAATTAGCTCTCTATCTTATAGCAGAAAACAAATATGAAATAACTGACCCTTTAATACTTTGCAGTTACTGCACTACAAAACTTGACAACAACCAACCTCCTTCACGTGCTATCACAAATAATTTGGAATTATTTCCACTCACAAAATCCCTGCAACAACTCAATTTATATGAGAGCATCATAATTCAAACAATACACCCATTTCAAGCAATAATACGTCTTCAACCAAAAACAGCAAAATTACCTCCCTCAGAATTGGTAAAAGGTATTCGTGGCAAAGTGATTTATTTACTATTAAATCTGACAGAAAATGCACACACTCTAGGAGTGCAACATCCAATAGAACAATCTTTCATTATCTTAGTAAATGGTGTACCAAAAAAAGACAAAATCATTTGACAACAACTTGTCGACTTACATAAAGATAGACAAGCCTTGCAATATTTAAAAGATAATAATGAGTACTACAAAGAAATAAATATTGAAGAAAACTTAAATGGATCAAATGAAATAATTCAAGAGTCACAAGAAACCGGTCAATTTGAACTTCTGGATACCGATGCAGTATACACATGTTTAGACCATTATACATTTCATCCATTGCACTCTAAAGACAGCATAGATGATGCACTAGAAACGTACCAAATGCGACAACCCAAAGGATCACCAATGAGCATATGGGTATAAGTATAGAAGCACATGATTTTCCTCTGCTATTTCCTACTGGCAAAGGAGGAATATCCGATGACAGACCCACTCAAATAACAGCATCAGAATACCGCTCATTACGAATGTATTCTGAAGATCCACATTTTGTCTAAATCTGGGAATACATATTCCACCTACTCTTTGAAAGTGAACTAGCAACTCTATGTTACGGAGTTGCACACATATTGAAATCAGGAACACAGTTTCAAAATATGTCGGCTGCACAATTAATACAAAAAGTGCAAGAAAAAAATTAGGTTTTACAATTAAGTATTACAAATCTGTTTGCAAACATGCATGGTGCGAAAGAATACTGGTTCCGACATCACGGAGATGTACGTTGTATGATCAGAAACCTTGGACCACCCACTTGGTTTGTTACATTAAGTTGTGCAGAATATGCATGGGAAGATTTACATGATTTCCTACGCATATCAAACTAAAACAAAACAAACATATATATACTAACACCTGGAGAACTTTGCTCTCTAGATCCTGTTAATGTTTCAAGATATTTCCATCATCATTTCATTGCTATGCTACACTTTATTTGTAATAAAACTGTTCCTCCACTTGGAGAAGTGCAACATTTCTTTTGGAGAAAAGAATATCAAGCCAGAGGAGCACCACACATCCACATGCTTTTATGGATTAAAGATGCTCCTAAATTTGGTCAAGACAGTGATGCCACTGTTTTGCAGTTCATCCAAAAATATGTCACTTGTGAAATCCCTTCACAAACGACAAATAGTGACCTTCATGCACAAATTGTACAATTTCAAAGACACAAATGTGGCCAATATTGTTGTCGCAAATACAAAAAGAAAGGGGAATACAACACCAAATGCTGGTTTGGTTTCCCTAGACCAGTTAAAGAAACAGGTGAAGTAAACAACTTCATGTCTTCAGTTAGACATAATGTTAAAGGTAAATCACCTAAGAACACATATTACATAAAAAGAAAAAACGAATCAAAATATATCAATGATTACAATGCAATCATTTCCCACTTATGGATTGCAAACATAGATGTGTAGTACATTGCAGAAAATCCCACTGCAGTTGCACGATATGTCACAGCATACTTAACAAAAGCAGAAAAAACAGAGCTTCAAGACCTCTGGAATGACCTATCATCAGACAAAATAGTATCTCAGAAATTGTACAGTTTAGGAATAAAAATACTCTCTCATAGAGAATGTGGCACCTACGAAGCTGCAGATCATTTAACCGGTACTGCTTTGTATGTAAAATCTGAAAATATAGTATGGCTAAGTCTTGGTCCTGCTAAATATAGAAAAAGAGTTCTCAAATCATATGACAACATAGAAACAATAGCCAAAAATGATCCAAACAGCCAAGACATTTTGAAAAACAATTTACTAGACACATACTACCCAAACAGGATTACCACTTTGGAAAACATGTGTCTATACTACATAGCCCAAAACATTGCATACAAAAATAATATAAAACCCGATGAAAGCAAAGGTAGATATACAGTGACAGATTGTGAAGGCAGCTTAGTAAAACTTACTAAACCAAGTTTAATTTATCATATCAAATTGTCATTGAAACCTCCTCAACAGCAAGAACTATATTGCATGTCCCTCCTACAACTTTTTAAGCCATGGAGAAAAGAAGAAGAGTTACTAGATAACTATGACTGCTACGAAGATGCTTTCAAGGCAAATGAAAGCACTATCACCGATCTGAACTTTATGCAGTAAAAAACAATGTTGCAAAATGAACAGCAACATGAAGAAGAACTCCAGGCCCAACTAGATAAGGACACTCCCAACAGTAGTCAACCTTCTATAACAGGAAGCCAAGAACCACTGGGACAGCCACTAATAGCAAATGAGGCAGAATTAGCTATGATAGAAGTAGAAAACACCATGTTTCACTTTGAAGAAGATACAGAAGACTTAACTGCACTACAATCAAAACTAAACAAAGAGCAGCGCACCATTTTCAAAGAAGTAACAAAACAAATTGCACATGGTGTACAACATGAAAATAAACAATGTACCTGCCAAAATTATAAACCTATACTACTATACGTCAGTGGTGAAGCTGGTTCAGGTAAAACATTCTTAATCAAAACCAACAGCAAGTTCCTTCAACAATTGACAAACAACAAACTGTCAGCTGTTGTCACTGCCCCCACAGGTTTAGCTGCCCACAACATAGGTGGTGTCACTTTACACCGATTACTACTACTTCCAGTAGAACACCAAAACAAATTAGATTATTACAAACTTTCTACAGAAGCTGCAATGGAACTATGCAGAGTTATGAAACAAATGAAAATGCTACTAATAGATGAAGTGAGCATGGTCTCCAACCTAATGTTGGCTTTGATTCATCTCAGATTGCAAGAAGTACTTAAAATGAACTACGAAGAACTCTTTGGAGGAAAATACATTATTGTTTTTGGAGATCTTCTTCAATTGACACCAGTGAAAGGTGAACCTATTTTTAAAACCTTAGGACACAAAGTCTGCCGTAAAACTATTGGCAGCATAGGAAATGTCAACCTTCAGCAACATTTCCATACAGAGAATTAACAGAGAACGTGTGCCAATCTACAGACCTCACCTACGCCAACATTTCAAAAAGTATTAGGGTTGGTATACTATCTCAAGAAGCACAAACAATATTAAAAACCCGGCACATCCATGCACTTTATGGTGATAACTCATGTGCTACTGATGTTATGGAACAATTAGCACAAAACAATGCCAATTGTATGGCCTTAATGCCAACTCTTGCAAGCTGTTCCAAATTCAATGAAACAATGTTAAAAAAAGAAATGCAACCAATAATTGAAATTTGCTCCACAGACAAACTGGACGTACATGGTATTACACTACCTATGCGTCAACAAGCCACAAGAAGACTAAATATCTTTGAAAATTCAATCTCAAACACAGATGGCTTGGAAAAAATATTAAAATTATCCTTAAACTGTAGAGAAATGCTTCAACGTAACCTGGATGTGGAGCAAGGACTAGTTAATGGAGCACTGGGTACAGTTGTTAGCTTTCAAACATACAAACCTTGACTCTAACACCCCTTGTGTTCTCATTTTGCTCGACCTCTCTTCTACCTTTGACACTGTCAACCACACCATCCTGCTCAACCGTCTCCGTGATAACCTGGGTATCACTGGTCAGGCTCTGGCGTGGCTGACCTCCTTCCTCTCCAATCGACCCTCCCAGGTCCAACTGGGTTCCTTCCTCTCTGACATCTTTTTCTCTACCTGTGGTGTCCCCCAGGGATCTAACCTCTCCCCCTGGCTGTTCAACCAGTACCTGGCACTTCTTGCTCACCGCATCGCCGCTCTCTGTCCCAACTTTCAGTGCTATGCGGATGATACCCAGCTCATTTTCAGGCTACCCTCGGCCTCCTCTTCCCCTTCCCTCATCTCCGACTGTCTTTCTGCTATCCAGGAATGGTGTGCCGCCAACGACCTCTGCCTTAATGCCAGTAAGACTGAGATTCTACTTATCGGCACACCCACTCCCTCCTTCCCTGCAGCTCTCTGGCCGGCCACCCTTGGCCCTCTTCCTGCTCCTACCTGCAAGGCAAAAAACTTCAGGGTCATCTTCGACTCCACACTCTCTTTCTCTCCGCACATATCTGACGTCTCTAAGAAGTCACACTACCAGCTACACCTCCTCAGAGGTATCCTTCCTTTCCTCTCCTTCCCCCAGAAGCTCACTGTCTCCAGAGCCCTGGTTCTCTCGAAGCTGGTCTACTGTAACAGCCTCTATCTAAATCTTCCTGCCTCTACTCTCAGCCCTTTGCAACTCATCCAGAACAGGACTGCGAGACTTGTCCTTGGCCTCAAGCCCAGGGACCGTATCTCTCCAGGACTGAAATTGCTACACTGGCTCCCAGTGTCCGCGAGGATTAAGTTCAAAATCCTATGCATTGTCCACAAGGCCTTCTGGGGCCTTGGGCCAAAATACCTTCAACTCTCTCTTCCTAAATATCTTACTTCTCGAGCTCTTCGCTCATCCACCTCCAACTACCTCAGGGTCAGCCGCTTCTCCAAGCAACAAGCTGGGGGTAGATCTCTCTCTCTGCAGCAGGGGCCTCCCTCTGGAACAGCCTTCCTACCTCCCTGAAACTTGAGGAGAACCATCTCCGGTTCTGGAAGCACCTCAAAACCTTCCTCTTTGCCTCCGCTTTCTCTCCCTCTCTCCCCTGCTAAAATCACTGACCCTGCACTGAATCTGCAACTGGCCACTCACCGATCTTGGTCCTTGGCCCTGCCACTCTTCCCTGCACTGCCTACCTGCACTACGGGACTGTCTCTGTATCCTACAGCCCCTTGTCCCGGCACTTACCTTGCACTTGCCACCAGCTGGCCCTATTATTTATCTTGTATTCTACTAACCATGTACTGCACTCTCCTTGCACTTGCCACCAGCTGGCCCTATTACTTATCTTGTATTCTACTAATCATGTACTGCACTTCCCTTCTCCCCTTCCCCTTTCACTTTTCCCAGTCCCCCTACCCTTGCACTTGCGCGATCTGAATGACACCTGGCCTAGTAGGATCATTGTCTGTTCTCCCCTTGTTCCCCCCCTGCCTCGTCGCGCCTTGAAACACTTGTGTATAGGTGCATTACAAATGCCATATCATATCATATCATGTGACAACAACATTCAGTTTGTCAATATACTCTTTGACAAACTTTCAGAAGTAAAAAGGATAGGCCGCTCAACAGCTCGATTCCTTCTCTTCAATAACATGTATGTACGTAGAGAACAATTTTCTCTAACTCTAGCATATGCAGTCACCATTCATAAATCCCAAGGTGTTACCCTAGAAAAAGCATTAATAGATATTGGTAACATAGTCTTTAAAGAATGCATGAGCTACTTAGCACTATCGAGCTTACGTACACTTGAATGTCTATTTCTAATCAACTTTGATGCAAGTAAAGTCAACGCTGATATTCTTTGCATTCTAGAATACAATAGACTACGTTCACTATACACCCCCAATCTAAAAGCATATCCTGTTCCACAAAAAATAAAACGTAAAAGAAAACTAATTCAAACAGAGATGCAACAGAATCTGACTGCAAATCCTCCAAAGAGAGTAAAAGAAGCTAATACTTCATCATTCACAATAAGTAAAGAAGAACCTATTAGTCAAAGTAACTTAGGTACTTCTTCAGAAAGGCAACATACACTCCAAAAACATTACTTGGACACAGAACTACCTGGTCCATTCAATTTTTTCAAATGTAACTGGTGTAAATTGTAATGCCAATGTAGCAATTAATATTCTATTTCAATTGCCACCAATTGTTGACAACATTTACTTACACAGTACAGACCAACTGTGTTTGCAAATGTTAGTCCTTCATAGAAATGCAAAAAACAATCCTGACAACACGTATAGTGTTCATGGAATAAGACAAAGTTGGACTACTGTGCTGGAATGGTAAAATTCACTATAAACTCACAAGAATATCCACAAGAATTTCTAATGTACTTACTACAAGTATTGGAAAACAATAACATACCTATAAATGAAATCTTCAAGATTTCATACATGTGGAAACATACCTGCACTCTCTGCAACAATGTTACACAAGAAGATATCCTAACAAGCGCTTTGTGTATGTATGAGATGATATGGCATTTGTAACGCGCCTATACACAAGTGTATCCATACCAAATTGTGAATCCATTCCATTTAAGCAACTTGTACAACATGCAAACCATGGCAGATTATGTACTAACTGCAATTCAGATCCTTACTAATACAAACACATAGTAACTACGTAATAGTAATGCTTCTACGTTACAATGCAGATGGTACCAAAAACAACTGCAAGCTGACTGGATTCACACATGGTCAAGTATCACTTGGTAGAAAAACCTTCACAACAATAGGTATAATCTACCACGCAGGAGCCACAATCAATGCAGGTCACTACACTGCATATATAAAAAAGAAATGTGGATGGTTCGAATGCAATGATAGTACCATTACTCTAAAGCAGAGATTACCAGCAAATCTTACAAACGCTTATTTAATCTTCTTAAAACCGAAATGTAATAACTAATCTGTACTTAAACATTAACAAAACTTCAATTAGAAAACTATAAACTATTACAATATACCAACAGGTATCCTAATAGCCCAAGATTCTATAACAACCAAACAGATAAATCAAATCCACTAAATAAAAAAAAATAATATTAGTTAAAGTTAGAATACGCCATCAGGTATCTAACTGTTTCAGAAATCTGCAATAAAAATGTGGATGGTTACTCTAAAGCAAAGATTACCAGCAAATCTTACAAACGCTTTTTAATCTTCTTAAAACAAAAATGTAATAACTAATCTGTACTTCAACATTAAAAAACAGTTCAATGAAAAAACTATAAACTGTTAGAATACGTCAATAGGTATCTAACTAGCCCAAGATTGTATAACAACTAAAATAGACAGTTACAATACGCCATCAGGTATGTAACTGCTTCAGAAATCTGCAACAATCCAATAGATTAAACATTAACCAAAAACAAAAAGTAAAAACTGAAAGGAAACAAACAAATAGACTGTGGCAAAACAGGGTTTTTTAATCCGACAAGGATTTTTTTTCCCACAGACCCAATGATTTCAAAAACAAACACAGAAACTGAGCAAAATGCAGAGTACACTGGTTTGTAAACCAAATATGAGGATAAAAAAAAAACTGAAATATGTATTATGAAATGTAATAAGTCTTTATAGAATACATGCACTAGCATTCTCTTTTCTTTTACCACAGAGCTTGAAAAAGAATACTTCCCCCAGGTACCAAACTCATATAAAAATGTATCGAATGTCAACAAATCATGCAGTAAGTATAATTGAAACCATTTGAAAGATAATCAAATCTATAGGTATGATCTATGGCTCTGATATGGTGCAATGGTTGTGGTCAGGACCTAGAGTATTGAGTATACAGCCTACAGCCTACAACCTTCACTCATGCACCCTGCCACAACCACCACAACATATCACACCCATAGTAGCTTATAACTTCAGTACTTATAACTTCAGTCTTCGGTACATTCTGGCCACAACTCCAAAACATTTCACACCCATACATCACACCCATGTTTGATTCTATGGGTGTGATATATAGGTGTGATATGCTGCAGTGGTTGCCGCCAGGGCCTAGAGTCATGGGTGCATAGCCTTCGACCATGCACCCAAGACTCTAGGCCATGGCAGCAACCACCGCAGCATATCACACCCATAGATCACACCCATAGAATCAAACATTTTTAAGTGTGATCATACCCATACAATCAAACATTTTTAACTAGGCCTCATGGCATTTTTAATGTCCGCAGACACCTTTGATGTCCTTAGAACAGATTCTACTTGCCTGCGAACAATACGGACAAGTATAGTGTCCTCAGGACACTTCCATTTTCATTTATTTGAGGACATCCCGAACACCACGTGTGTTCTTAGAACAATTTCAACTTGCCTGCGAACAGTACAGACAGGTATAGTGTCCTTAGGACACCTCCATTTTGATTAATGGCGGACATTCCAAACACCAGGTGTGTTCTTAGAACAATTTCAACTTGCCTGCGAATAGTAGGACAGGTATAGTGTCCTTAGAACACCTCCATTTTGATTAATGGCGGACATCCCAAACACCACGTGTGTTCTTAGAACAATTTCAACTTGCCTGCGAACAGTACAGACAGGTATAGTGTCCTTAGGACACCTCCATTTTGATTAATGGCGGACATCCCAAACACCAGGTGTGTTCTTAGAACAAGTTCAACTTGCCTGCGAATAGTAGGACAGATATAGTGTCCTTAGAACACCTCCATTTTGATTAATGGCGGACATCCCGAACACCAGGTGTGTTCTTAGAACAGTTTCAACTTGCCCGCGAACAGTACGGACAGGTATAGTGTCCTCAGAACAACTCAATTTTCATTTATTTGCGGACATCCCGGACACCGCGTGCGTTCTTAGAACAGTTTCAACTTGCCTGCGAACAGTACGGACAGGTATAGTGTCCTTAGGACATTCCCATATGGAACGATTACGGACACCAAGGACAGCGCTACTGCCCGCGGACACAACGAACACAACAGCGGTGCCCACCACCTAAATAGATACAATATTCAAACCATCTCTTACACCCCCACCATCCCCAAACAGTTTTACAAAACAACACACTTGCCAAAATTGTATTTCCCCACCATTTGACACCGCACTGTCCACGGAAGTCCGCGGATACAAGATGGCGGGCATTTCCAAAAATCTGATGCACTTCATGCTCTTCACCATACAATTAGCGAACACGTTGCATGTCCGCGGACATGACACAAGCCGATTAGCCAATCAGGACACTGTCCACGGACCGAACAGGGAAGTGTGTCCGCGGACCGAACATAGATATCACTAATTTTTGTTGACCTACTTTTTGGTCATTTTGTAAAAGACTACCAGACGGATTTTCACCACATTTACAAAGCACGCTCTCAAGACCAAGCTGCTGCTCCTGGTCCAAATTTGGTGAATATCCGTCCAGTGGTTTGGGCTGTAGGTGTGAGCAAAGTTTTTTCCCCATTCAGTCTATGGGAAAAAAGGCATTTTGGGAACCCCCTATAACTTTGCCCCCCCGAATCAAACCTCACCAAACTTTGCAAATAAATTCACAGTGGACTATATACTTTTTTTTCAAAGTTTGGTGAGGATTCGTCCAGGGAGCGTGAAGTTATAAGCCGCCCAAAAAAGTGCTCTTCCTATGGAAACAGCAACTTAACCATAACTACACGGCCACTACTGTGGGCCATGTAATGTAGGTATATATATATATATATATATATATATATATATATTCAGTGAAAAAACTTTGTTAAAGGGACATTATGGTTAAGTTGTGCTACTAAAAACCTATGGCTTCAGTGAAAAAATGTTGTTAAAGGGATGTTATGGTTACAAGTAAAACCAAAAAACCCCTGCAATTCGCCAGTTATGGTAAGCTAAGCAACCATAACTCGCGCTACCACCGTGCACTGCTAAGACTAACACCCAGGACATCAAAAATGACATCACAAATGTCATTGATGACATCACTGATGACATCACATCTGCATTTACTTTTCATGAAAAGTCTGGACAAGGGATTCTTATTATAATGTTGACAAAAAAGTGGCAAGGATCATTGGAATAGATATCATGAGCTACGTAGTGCATTAAGCAAAGCATTGATATAAATAGCATTCTATTATGAAGTTCTTTCCAGTATACTAAGCTACTCATGTAGAAACATAGGCATTGTATGCAGCATACATGATGGAGGTGCAATATGCATAATCTTGCCATGTTGAATAGTGAAATGATAAATGCTTTCTTATTAGAGTTTTGCGTACTGTGAAACATGTAATAAGTAGCTAATAAAACCCACTCACTACATAATTGTACTACTACACAGAAAACATAAACAGACCACAACACATACAAATATGAGTATATACAGGGAAAGTGAAGTAATCAAAAAATCAGCAGTTCTACCAGAAAGTGTTCAGAACCTAACTGATTATCTTCATGCACAGAAATGATTGTGCTATTTCAAAGCTGCTACTTCCCCTATGTATATGTATCACATGATGTGACTGGACCCTGAGGAAAGTAGTGTGAGTACAATGTATAAAAATATGAACATATACAGGGAAAGTACAGTAATAAAAAAACAGCAGATCTATCAGAAAGTGTTGATAACCTTACTGATTATCTTCATGCACAGAAAGGATTGCTGTCTTTCAAGCCTGTGTCCTCCCCTATGTATATCTTTCATATAAGTCTACAAATATAGTATATTTTAAATGTTTAGTTCCTGACTGTTACTGAAAAAAAAACATGCTTTTCTTCATGTTTTCCTCTCAACTACGGAGTTCCCCAAGGTTCTGTCCTTGGCCCCTTTCTTTTCTCTCTCTACACCGCATTCTTAGCTCCTATTATCTCCTCTTTTGGCATCTCGCACCATTTCTATGCTGATGACACCCAGCTCTTCCTCTCCTTCTCCTCCTTCTCTCCTGACATTCATGATAAACTCTCTTCTTGCTTTTCTGCTATTAAATCCTTGATGTCCTCTAACTTCCTTACTCTGAATGCTGATAAAACTGAACTCCTTTTCTTCCCCGCTAACACTGTTCCTCCTCCCTCCCCACCCCCCTTCATTCTCTTTCCCCCCTCCCAGCTCTCCTTCTCTCCCCATGACCGTTATCTTGGTCTCCATATCGATCCTCACCTCTCTCTATCTCACCACATTTCTCTCTCTGCTAAATCCTGTCGCTTCCACCTCTATAACATTCGTAAAATTCGACCCCTCCTTACCTTTCATGTCACTAAACTTTTAATTACCTCCCTCATCTTCTGCAGACTCTTCTACTGTTCCTCCCTTCTCTTCGGACTCCCCTCCTCTCATCTCTCCCCTCTTAAATCCATCTATCACTCTGCCATCCACTCCCTATGCCTTCTCTCACCTCTTGACTCTATCTCCTCCTCCTCACCTCTCTAGGTTGGCTCTCTTTTCATTCCCAGCTCAAGTTCAAGTTCCTCTGTCTTGTTTTCAAGTCCCTCTATGGTGTTGCTTCCCCCTACCTCTCCTCTCTTCTTTCCTTCTACACCCCTTCTCGTCCTCTCCGCTCTGCTGATCTTTTCCTACTCTCTCCTCCTTCACCCTGTGCCCCCTCCCGCTTCTGCTCCTTCCAACTCCTTGCTCCCTTCCACTGGAACCGCCTCCCACTTCACATCCGCTCTTCTCCCTCCTACCCTTCCTTTCGCTCTTCTCTAAAATCTTACCTCTTCCACTCACCTCCCTAACACCCCATGTTCCTTTCCCCCTCACCTCTTACTCCTCCTCTTCCTTACCCTCTCCATCCCTCCTACCTCCTTCCTCCCTCCCTTCCCCCTGCTCGATTCTAGTCTCTCCTTTTCCTCTATTCTTCCCTCACATTCCTGCATTCCCTCTTTCCCCCATTCTTACCTCCTCTAACACCTACTACTCCCTTGCACACCTCTCCCCTCCCACACCCTCCTCACTGCTGCAATATTCTAAGTTGTCCTTTATACTGTTTTCAGGTTGTGGTTCAATTGTCATCTGATGCTTGCTGTATGTTTATTTGTTCTCATGTAAAGCACTTTGGAGTAAAGGGCTGTATCAATTCAATAAAATACAAATACAAATATATGTGGCCTAGATATGTCAGTAAAGGAAAAAAGAGGGAGCCAGACATGTGATGTCATCAATGACATTTGTGATGTCATCTTTGATGTCCTGGGTGTTAGTCTTAGCAGTGCACGGTGGTGGCGCGAGTTATGGTTGTTTAGCTTACCATAACTGGCGAATTTCAGAGGTTTTTCGGTTTTACTTGTAACCATAACGTCCCTTTAACAAAGTTTTTTCACTGAATTTCGTAGGTTATTAGCAGCGCTTCTTAACCATAACGTCCCTTTAACAAACTTTTTTCACTGAATTTCATAGGTTTTTAGTAGCTCAACTTAACCATAACACCCTTTTAACTAAGTTTTTTCACTGAATTTCATAGGTTTTTAGGACCACAAAAAATCTGACACATGCAAAGTTGTAGCGATCTTATCTTTCTCTGTATCACTTGCTGCACACCCATCCAGATTGACCCATAAAGCACACTCGCTGCTAGCATTGGTCAATGCTTTTATTTCTTTCTGGGTGTCCCCAGTCAAGAGGCAGTTTGTACTGCTCTCCATTGGAAAATATATCTTGGGACGCTGAGGCAAAGGCACATTTCTCTGCTTTCTATCTTTCTATCTTATTTCTATGCTTGGGTGCTTTCAGGCGTGGATCCTTTGCATTGCCCTATATTTTTGTGTTTCTACCAAGGTTTTCTCAGACATACGCCTCTAGCCTATTCCCAGCCCTGGTGTTTTACTCAAAGGTGCATGGCCCTGCTCCCTATTGGCCCATAAATCTAGTGTTGTCAGGCATAAGCGCATAGCACTGCACAATATTCATTCTGTGCCTAGGAGTTCTCAAATGTGGCACATCATCACACTGCTCTAAACTGCACTTTCTACCTTTGAGATCCCAGACATAAATGCACTGCAATGCTCTTTATTGTGCCTGAGTCTGAGTGATCTCGGACATAAGCTCATCACATTGCCGTAGACTGTAAGTCTTATATCTAAGTGTGTCTTGTGTCTGGATGCTTGTCTCAAATTCAAGACAAAGGCATATTGCACCGTACTATACTGTGTTCCCTGACTAGGTGCTCATAAACATGGGTGTACCACACTACCCTATATTGTATTTTCCATAATCAATAGACAATAGGGCATTGCATTGTTCTATAAAGATGAGCAGCTCACATAGCTCAATTGGGGACCCCCTTCTGAACAATTAACACAATACATGCTGCACTACGCTGTATTAGATCACCCGGCTGCATCATGCGTGGGCCTGCATGCAGGCCAGTGCAGCCAGCCAGCACGGAACTGATTCCAGAATCCAGCTTCGACCACAGACCGGCAACAAGCAGCAACAATGATAAATATTGGTTGCTGTTCCGAGGTCCAATTATCAAGCAATTGTCATACAGTTTATCTGGGTTATAATGATGTGTGTATTTTTTAAAGCGCTGCCGCAAAATGGAAGATTCCTGCCTCCAAACCCTAAACACGGTTGGTAATATTAACCCACTGTGCTTAATTTGTCTATCTCCCAAGAATGAAGGAAAGGGGCAGGAGGAGATTAACTCAGTGGCGGGCAGCACAGCACATGTTCAACCAATATGAGTGACTTTCGAAGTTCTGTGTTAACAGCTTGTAACATTGAAGCTGCACTAGAATAATAATATTACAGTGTGCAAAGAAGTGAGATGCCAATGCCCCCACACACAAGTATGTTTGCCCCTCTCCCACAGTCTCTGAAGGTAGGGCCTCACCCAACATATTAAGGGTTAGTCCCACCCCCAAAATGTTTGCCTCGGTGCACCTGGTAACATTTTAGATTAGGTAGCATTGGCAGGAGCAGCTGAGAAGCTGCAGATTATATCTGGAACGGTATATTGTTCTCTCTACAGCTGAACAATGAAAGACAACCAGCAGGGAGTGTAAACCCTCAACAATCTCTTAAAAAGCAATTTAGCTTTCATTGCCAGAGTCACGGGTGTGGTAGCCCATTTCATTGGGTAGGCATGTAGGCCAGTAACAACCCCCCACATGGAATTAAAGTCCATTTGGACCACGCTTTCCTATGGCCCACACTCCTGGGTCAGTGAGTCTCGGCGTGCGTGGTGTTATTTATCTTTTAGCCAGGAGATTACACAGGGATATATAAGTGATGGTGCCCAAAAGCAACTGACACCCAGGAGCTACTTCCTGACCCCCTGTCTAATCATCAAACATTTAAACTGACCGTTTATGTTGTTCACTTGGCCCCCTCAAATTGAGGGAACTTAAGTCCTTTCTGCATGAAGTAAATATGGTGTGGTGTTGAACAAATGATTCTTCCATTTTGATGTTTGCTTTTTAATTCCAAACGTTATCTTCCAGACATGCATCTTCTTGTGGGAGTTCCTTCCTTTCTGTATTCTCAGACTTTAGTAAACAGTACCACCATTGAGCAGTTGCCATCCAGCCATATCTGTGACCACAGTGGGAGGTAAATGAACATGAAGCAAGTTATTGAAAATGGATAACATATGTTAATGTTCTGTTAGTCCTTATCTATTTATGCATTGCAGCCTTGGCATAGGTGTTCCAACACTAAAAATTACTGCATCTCTTCCAATGAATCCGAGAATGACAAAAAATTAACTTCAAACTGGTATGCCACTAAAGACATGTGTCACTTCAGTCCACTTTCAGGATCTAGAAGTTTCTTCTTTTTAGGGGCAGAGTTTGAACAGGTTACAACTGTTAATCTCTCAAATCTAAACTATAACTCCGGCAGATAGGACAGGCATAAAAGTAAGCTGCAAAAAGAAAAATGCTTGAAAGCACTGTGTAGGTATATACTAGTGAAACATAAAAATGTCCTTGTGGTTAAAGAGTGTTTCATATATGCCAGGGAGGTCAGCTAAGGCCGGTATGCAGGCCCATCCAGAATACCGTTTTGCTTACCTTTAGTAACGAAACTCAGACCCCTGTTTGTCACAAGCTATCTTATCTGTCAGATAATTGGGTCATGATGGGGTTGGGGTGCTGTTAAAAGATTTTATAAACTTGAGGTTTGTGGGAGGGGAAATTAAAAAAAATTAAATAAATTTGGTATTTTTCGGGGTTTTGTCTGCAATGAAATGTACCACTCTAATTGTGGTCGGCAAGATCACACATAACCATCTCCTCTTATTTGATATGCAGCAGAAGCGGTTTCCCAACGAAGAGTGAAGAACAAAACAAGTGGGGATGACACCCAGGAATTCATCAGTTGCTTGAATAATAGCTTCTGATTTAGCAGTACTAAAAGAAAGAAGATGGCTACACCTATAGGAAAACCGAAGGATCCAAAACAGAGGTCAATACTTGAGCTATTTGCTCAAAAAACAAAAAGAGCTGACACTACTACAGGCTCGGATTCAAGCAAGCAAAAGAGGCCTTCTGATGATACCTTCAGTGGCAGTTCAAGCACAGCTGTCAGTTTTGTCCAACCATCGGCCAGCACATCAACTCTTGCTGGCAGCGGAGATACTTATTCGGGTACAGACATTGCATCAACATCTACTTTTTCTGACATTGGCCCGTGATCTTCAGATGCTGATACTTTGCTTGGAGCTCCTTCTTCCTTGGCTGACATAGCTTCTCCTTCATTTGCACTGGACACTGAAGTTTCTTGCGTGATGGTTTAATGTGATGCTGACCTAAGCAATCTTTCATGTTTCCTGGATAACACAGAATGTTCTTTCCATCCTGATATTGAGGATTGTTCTTCCCCTGTTGGCATGTTTGAGGATCCCCTTCTGTTGATTGTTTTCCTGACATTTAATTCCTGGGGGAGAGCACAGGCAGCTCCCGGTTGCAACGTGATGAGAGTATGCAGAGTCGTCAAGCTTAGGAGAGCATTCAGAAATGATCTGTAGCTCCCAATTTAGATGACAGTGTGGTGACTGATCTGTCACCAAATCAATGCAGTGACTCTGTACAGCAAAAACATTCTGCTTACCCTGTAACTGGAGGCCGTAAGTTTAATGGAGACTTCAAAATATATCTTTGGCTGGAGTATTTCGTTCTGAAAGCTAAAGTATACTACTTTGCATGCAAACATTTTGGTGCCACCTCAGGAGGAGGGGGGCACGTGTGTGGCAATGTTCCATTTGTTAAGATCGGCTTCAGTAAATGGCAAAAGACAGGTCATGTTTTAAAGAAACACTCAGAGTCTGAAAAGCCTAAATCTTCAGTTGTAGATTGGGCAGACTTTATCAACAGACTACAAGCCCTCAACAGTCCATTGTTTCCAATGTAGAAAAGGTTGGAGACCAAGAGATTGAAGAGAATCATCAACATGTGCTGTAGTTATTAAAGGTTGTATGTCTCTTGGGTCATCAAGGGCTTGCTTTCCGAGCCACAGACGAATAGCAACTTCGCTAGAAGATATGGGGACTACACATCTCCAGAGTATCAAAATGACATGCTCTAAGTTGTGGCAAATCTTGTACGTCTGAATATCATTAAGAAAATGACAAAGGACTTTGCGGTGTCAGTTGGTGAAACCAAAGACATTTCACATAAAGGACAATTGAGCTTTGTAATCTGGTTTGTAGATAAAGATGGGAACATTCTGGAAAAAAACATGAGATGTTACCACATGGAGAGGTTGGATGCCTCTAGTTTAGCTTCATCCATTGACGATTCTGTACGCAAAGCTTGCATGGACTGGAAGAACTATGTGGCACAATGCTACGATACGGCATCTGTTACAAGTGGCTGTTTCAATGGAGTGCAAGCCAAAATCAAACAAATTGCCCCATAAGCTATTTATATCCACTAGCATGCATATCGCCCGAACCTTGCATTAGTGCAAAATATCACTAATGTAAAAACTGTAAAAGATTTTTTCTCAACTGGCTGTTTATGTGTTCCTTTCACAAAGTTCTCCTCAACGCAAACTCTTCGTAAAAGCTCAAAAAGAAAGTGGTCTGATAGCAAGATTTAGAATTAGGAAGACTTGCTGGCACTAGATGGTTTTATTGATATGCTAGTGTTTGAAAAATACAGATTCGATTTGAGACCATTGTTGTTGTACTCAGTGCAATAGAATCGCAACAACATGACAAGCAGTTTAGTTCAGAAGCCAGAGGACTTCTATGAAATATTTAGAGCTTTCAGTTTTTGCTTAATTTTCTAAGTATGGAAGCGATTCTCCAAACGATGAATGTGTTATCTGAAGAACTTCAGAAAAAAGATCTTGAGTTTCCAAAAGTGAGTGAACTAATTCAAGTGGCGAGAACTGACCTTGTCAACCTTTGACAAGAATACCATTGGATGCAAATCATCAATGACGCAACAGGATTGGCAGAAAAATGTGCTATTGAAACAGTTTAAGACCACAACCAAAGAGCTTTACCATTAAGGCAGCACCAACTGAGCAGCAGACTAGCAGAATACTTTTTTGGTACTACTGTAGGGAAGAAGCCTGTCCATTATGAGCACTCGAAGGATAGAATGCCCCTGACTGACCGGTTAAAGCAAGAGGTGTTTTTCTCCACCATAAATAGGTTTGTAAGTGTGTTGGACGCTCGTTTTGCAGATAACATTGAGCTTATCAAGGCTGCCGGCATGTTCAATCCAAGGACTACTCATTTCTTGGACTCCTCATCTGCAGATGTCCTTGCGAGCGCTACCAAGGGGGCCCAAGTAAATTATGTTAACTTGCATTCAGGCCTTAGCACTGCAAAGAGCTTTTTATCTGACAAGACTATGACAGGTAACCACTCTGTCAGGTACTATCTCTGTACATCATCAGAAGGATATCCTGAGGTCCTAAACCTGTTGAATCTGGTCTTTGCATTGCCGATTACAACTGCAACAAATTAGAGGTTCTTCTCCCATTTGAAAAGAGTTTAAAACTATTTGCAAAACAGATGTGGAGACAAGAGACTTAGGGCCTCATTACACGGATGGCGGTGAACCATGGCGCTATTAGCGCCATGGTTCATGCCGGTAAAATACTGGCACCACCTTGGTGGAAAGGGGAATTACCGCCCTATTCCAAGGTTGGCAGGGCGGTAATTCCCCCTTCCACCATTGCCCTTCCCCATTCCCATTTTTGCCCCATAGGGCTCTATGGGAATGGGGAAGGCGCTAATTACGGTACCGCAAGTTGCGGTACCATAATTAGCTCCCTGGTCCCTTTGCGGGTTGGTTTTTAACGCCTGCAAAAAGCAGGCGTTAAATTCCCCAACCCGCAAAGGGACCTCGTAGTAAGGCGGTAAGGATTTACCAGTACCGGTAAAATACCGGTACCGGTAAACCCTTACCGCCATCCGTGTAATGAGGCCCTTAGTCATTTGCTGGTAATGGCATGTGAACCTATGGAGGTTGACAATATAAATTTGAGTGATGCCATTGACAGATTTGCTGACATGCGGCACATGAGGTATCCTCTGAAAAGATCAAACATTATCGTCTTTGACACTGCTAGGTTATAGATCACTTTTCCAGTTGCATACTTCTTTACAAGTCATGCAGACCTTATCAGCACCACTGTCTTCAAAACCATCTACCACCATCCTACACTACACCACTTCTCATCATGAAGTTAGCCATGCTATGTCGCTGATGCACTACAATCAGTTTCTGTATCTACCTTCAAAACACTGTCTGCTATGTGGTTTTCTTAAGCATCCAATGAACTGAACCCAACCAGTGATATCCATTCTTTATAGAGCTGCAGCAGAAGCAAATATAATACACCTCTCCTCTGGCCGCAAGCATGGCTACCCACACATCATTATACAGCAAAGAACGCGAAAAATGTGGCTGTGCTGTCCACATAATCTCTGCAATTTCTGCTGAAACATCTATTGGACTCCTGCCAGACCACCAGAGACACGATTCAGAGCCTCAATGTTCCCTCACCCGAGTGTGAGACCAAATTGACGAAGACAACCCGATCGGCGATATACATTCTTTACAGAGCTGCAGCAGAGGCAAGTATAATACACCACTCCTCTGGCCACAAGCATGGCTACCCACACATCAGTATACAGCAAGGACCATGAGAAATTTGGCTGTGCTGTCCACATTATCACTCCGGTTTCTGCTGAAATACTAGTGGACCCTTTTCCCGGACCACCAGAAGCATGATTCAGAGCCTCGAAGTCCCCTCATCTGAGTGCGGGACCAGATTGATGAAGACCACCCGACCGGTGATATACATTCTTTACAGAGCTGCAGCAGAAGCAAGTATAATACACAACTCCTATGGCCGCAGGCATGGTTACCCACACATCACTATACAGGAAGGACCATGAGAAATTTGGCTGTGCTGTCCACAGAAGCTCTTCGATTTCTGCTGAAACTCTAGTGGACTCCTGTCGGACCACCAGATATATGATTCCGAGCCTCAAAGTCCCCTTACCGTAGAGTGGAACCAGATTGATGGAGGAACCCAACTAGCGATATCCATTCTTTACAGAGCCACAGCAGAAACAGAATTAAGTATAATACACCACTCCTCTAGCCGCAGGCATGGCTAACCACAAATCAGTATACAGCACAGACCATGACAAATTTCTCTGTGCTGTCAACATAAGCTCTCTGTACGCTTACACTATGCCTCAACACATCTGACAGCAGAATGCATTGTAGACCTAGGCACATTTGGGCATGCTGAACACATAGTGAGTCTCTAGCACTCCCCTCAGCACCCATCCACTTGCCTGACCACATGGGTTACTCTACCCGAGCATGGCCAGCCCTGCTAAGCCTTTTTTGGCCAAATGTAAGCACGCATATTAATCGTGCCCATGACCTCCAACACTCTGGACTTTGATCCCCCAATGGCGTTCCCATTAACAGTGCATTGAATAACTATGGTAGCACTGATGCTATACAAATGAAAAGTACAATACAAGTCTGTCAAGCCATTGCTCTGGTCAATCTGGTAAGAAACTACATTTTAAGTTTCATGATCAGAACAATGAAGGAAGAAAAACTGTTGGGCAGTACCCATAAATCTATACAACAGTGTTAATTGTTGGAATGTGTACCTCTATGGAGAGGTACGGGGTGTGGAGGATCATGAAAGTATTGTAAGAGAAACATAGGCATATTTACAGTGTTGATGAGTGTGATAGTGATTCAAAATGCATCCAGGAATTTATTTTCGTAAAGTATGGGAGCATGAGTCTTGAGGATTTTGGTATTGTGAGATGTTTTAACACACTTTCTCTTCTGCTATGCTGCATCACTGTTTTATGATGGTGCAAGGAACATCAAAAATGGCTGCAAAACCCTTGTGTGCGCCAAAAACTCTGAAAATCACACTTTGCAATGCCCAAAAAGATGGCTGCCCATTCTGCTACGCATGTTGTCAGTGATGGAACATACATCTCACTCCTGGAATATGTCACTGGGCTCCACAACAAGTAAAAATGGAGTACAGAAGGAAAAAGCAGTGTTGCAAATGAAACCCCAAAATCTTGCTTTAAATACTTTTTTCTTTGTTACTGAAACTGCAGAATGCCGGTGCAAAACACTCTCAAACACCTAACATTCTTGATGGGTGCTACAATTCACTTAGTTTAAAAAATCTATGTGAACTTGCAAGGTCCTGAAAAGCTGAAATCATAAAGGGATTTCAACAGCAAAAGTGGCCTGTCTGTGGATGTCAACATGTCTGTGGAGCAAAGGACTGCAGGGATGACAGCTGTCAGGAGCCGGCCTGATTAAACTTAAACATGTACATAAACTGAAACCAAATGTTTGCAATCTAAGAGGCCTGTTACTGAGAGTGACACACTGTTTTTCACCTCCTATCAAGGCAGAGAGGAGACACTGACCCAATCGCCTGCCAAAGGGGCAAGCTTAGGATAAACCAGCCCACACACCCCTTTATCATAGCATAAAAACAGACAGCTCACCACTCAAAAGGACAGACAGATTCACCCACTATCCTGATCCTGGTGGAGTACCCTGCTGCTGAACCCTACATCTTCCTTGCTCCAGACTCCAGAATCTTGGCAAAGCAGAAACCCATTGCATAGCTGAACCATTTTCAGCAAGGCCTCAAACTCCAGAACCAGAACCCAACAAATCTAAGGGGAAGCATCAAAATACAGCCGGGCTGCGCTGTACTGATTGCCTGCTAAGATAATTATCATCAGAACCAAGAAGGGCAGATCCAATCCAGTCCTGTGCCGTGCTATGACTAGAGTGCTTTGCAGATCCATTCCAGTCCTGTGCCGTGCTGTGACCCGAGCGCCTTGATGATTGCAGATCCAATTCCTAGAACCAGATCCAATTTCCTAGCCAGAATCTTGATGGACCAAAATCCTGATGGTTCTGTTTAAAAACATATCTAGTGACTATCTATAGAAAGAACGGTGTCAATAGAATATGTACTTTGCTTAGTTAATCCCTATCTTAAACCCATCCTATCTTGTATTCAGAACCGGGATTGTTAGGAGTATTTTTTAATTGTCTGAACTCTTTCTCCAATCCCTCCTATCTTCCTCCTGTGCTAGTATTGCTAAAACTATCACTGCGCTGATCTTTTCTCATCTGAAAAAGGCGAGTTTCCTCTGCAGGCAGTCATTCTGATCAAGTGGCTGTGTTCCTGTAGGGTATTTGTTTGTTCATAGTCATCCTTTAGTGTAAGAAATCCTTTTTGTCATTTTAAAAGTGTATTTCTGTTTTCCCTTATTGCGTCTATCTCGAAAAAATGACCTCCACTAAAATGCCCATAACTTCCTCAGTTTTTGTGCGGCTCTTCCGTTATCGCGATTATTGAGCAGTGAAAAGTTTGCCACAAATTTTGGGAAATTCTGATACATGTAAAACCTCTTTGATTGCTTCCGACTTGAATTTAAGATTCCAAATTGTTTCCGGGTACCAAATCACTGCTTGTGTTTGTGTGCAACTATCCAAAGCGGCTCTCATAAGAATAGATAGTAATTTCAGCATTTTGTACCATATTGAGTGTTTTACCCAGTTCATTCTAAGATAACTCTAAAAGCCATTCTGACAGCTTGACAGTCAATTCTGTTTTTCTCTTGTGTTTGCTGGGGGAAAGTGGGTTTGATATTTTGTGTGAATTCTGCCATTCCTGAATACCTGCTCTCTCCTCCTATCTCTTTACATTGCCTATTGGGGGGTTGAGGGGTGTGCAGGAGGAACCTTTAACCACAGTGCTATCTGATCTGAACACACACACACAAAAGTATTATTTCTGTGCTTAATTGTTTGCTCACTATTACTCCTTGTGTATAAAAGAGATTATTCAGTGTTACATCACCCCATGTGTGATGATTGTGTACCCATTAAAACACAGAGTGATTAAATTGTTAATACATAAATTAATATTTTAACTTTGCAAACCAGCCTGATTCCAGGTTCAGTGTGACCGGGGGTGGGAGGTGGGGGGTCATGTTTCAGGAGAGGGGCATGATATGAGTGGTATATCGTTCAGAATAAAGAACTTAAAAAAAAATAAGGATTTCATTTGTGCATTACACGCTAGGCATTGACTTGGGTGTGTGCCGGATTGAAATCACTTACAGCTTGGGGGCTCGTCACGAGTTCCTGAATTAGACATACCACTGGTGACAGTCTAACACAGCGTGCTAACTGACGGGGTACATACACCTTGTTAGGATACCATACTGTGCTACAATGTAAAAACACCCTTCAAAAGAAATACTCAAATGATTTGGGCCTCTTTTGAAAAAGTAAAAGTAACCCTGAGATAAATCAGAAGGAAATTAATATTTCCAGAATGGCAACCCTCATGGAAATCAATATGGCAAAATAACACCTACTGCACAAATTGTTTGTCAGGGGTGAATGGGTAGAGCAGGATGAGAATGTCTGGCTGCAGGAAATCAAACAACAAATCACTAACATAGAATTAGATATATGGCAGGACCAGGGTCCATTACACCAGGCACTTAGTGAATTGCATATGGCCCCAAAAGTAAAAGAAGAGCAATGTAAAATTGCCAAAATAGTGGCTTACCTATACCTTCACATTGGTGTAATACAGGAAAAATATGCCGAAAACCTAGATCTAGCAAAGAGGCAAGTACAATCCCTAGAGAAAACCCAAACTGATCTGGACTCTGCAGAGCAAAGGCTACAAAAGTGCCAAGATTCAGAGAGAGAAACCAGACAGTACCTGACAAAATTGAAGGAAGATCTGGGTCTCCTGCAGCGAGAGAAGGTAGAGCAAGATACCAAATTACTGGCACTGCAAAAAGAGTGTCAAGAAAGGTTGGGCTCTTTAAAAAAGAGCCAACAAAAACTGGTGAAACAATTAACGTTTAACAGAGCCTGTGCAGAACAGCTCCACGTCTTACAAGACCAGATAGACCAAGTAAAAGAGGAAAATAAATTGATTATCAAAGACCTTGAATCCCAAACAGAGTTTGATGAAGAGCGCCAGAAATCTGGGGCATTTAAAAAACAAAGGGACAACCGGACTGCAAAGAGGTGCACTCTAATTCAAGAAAGGGGTGCTTTAGGCCAGGAAGTCAACCATTTAAAAATGAAGGTGGAAGAAAATCACATGGCCCTTCAGGGACTGGGTGAACTCAAAATGGACTATGAAAAGCTATTAGAGCACACAATGAGGGTGGAAGATGCTCTGGCAAAGAATGATCAGGCCAGTAAAGATAGAAATCAGGAGGTGAGTCTCCTGCAGCAAAAGTTGGCCAAATACTCCCAAAGCAGTCCAGAAGCACAGAGAGACAATGAGCCTCTCTGTGAAAAAAATGACAGGCTCCAGAGACAGATAGCCATGCAGGAACAACTAATAGAGACCAGTTATGCCTTAATAGAAGAACAAAAGGGTCAGGTTCTTGCATGTCAAAAGGGAGTAGGGGCTGAGAGAGATGAGGTCAGATGGGAGAGGGAAACCCCTGAGCATGACCTCAGGAACTCTGTTCTCGCCAGAGAATTTAATCCATTCAATTCCATGGACTCTGCCACCCCCATGTCCACTGGCTCGCATGAACCAAGGGCCACGGGGATGGTAGACTTCAACCCAATGGTAAATATGGGGATAATAGGTCAGTGCCTCCCAGAAATGGATGGGCAGGCATCAATGTACAGGTTACCAAATGCTAGGGCCATCTTCTCTGATCAGGGAGACTCCAGTGAGGGGAGAATCAGAGAAATGGATACTCAGAAATATAACCTACCAAGAGATCAGACAGTAAAATTTGGTGGAGAATTCCACAAGACAGGCCCACTAAGAGCATACTAAAAACCTCTTCCCAGCCAGGATGTTGGTGGGGGTACTCAACCAATCCTGGGAGCAAGGAAGAGTCAGAAGACTCTTCTGAGATCCACAAGTCCCAAGAAACTAGCCCCCCACATTCTGCCAGCCATTCCCAAGCTCACAAAATCTGGGAGAGTCCAGAAGACCAGACAGCCACCTCTGGTAGCAGTGCCTCTGAGTCAGAGGATGAGTGGACCAGGGTGACCAGAACTAAGAAGGCCAACAAAGTTAAGAGGGCTTTACTCAAGGATCCCCTGAAACAAATAAAAGCTATTAGGAGCGTCATCACGCCCTACCAATAAAAATGCCAAATATTCGGTTTGGGAGCACCTTGAATTATTTGAGCAGATGATGGAGACTTTCCATCTGAAGGACAGCCAAAGCTGTATTCAGTATGTAAAGTGGACGTTTTCAACTGAGTACTCCAGCTTGTTTGCGGGGCTGGAGGATCAGAACCATTCCAGACGGTCCACCTATAGAGCGGCCATCCTGAAACATTTTTACATTCATAGGAACCCGCAAGAAGCTCGCAAGGCAGCCTACAACTTACAATGTGGGGAAGACCAGGCCCCACAATAATTTGTTCAGGAATTGAAACGTGCCTTTGCGCAGACCACAACAAGGGTGTGCACTGACATTAAGGAATTTGTGAACACCTTCTTTCATGCTCTCCCGAAATACACTATGACCCAGCTAGTGAGGGACTTTCATGAGAAAAGATCTCTAGACTGTGTCATTGAACAAGAAACGCGCATCCATGAAGTACAGAAGCCGTTGGAAAGTAAAAATCTTAGCAAAAGCCCCAAACCAACCAACACCCCTGCTGCTGCTAAGGTGGCAGAGGTGAAGGTTGCCCCCATTTTAGATCTGGAGATGTGGGGGCCTAAAAACCTTCCCGCACAGAATCCGACCAACCCCAAAACCAGAAGGACCTTGGACCAATCCCCAACGGGGAGCTCGGGAGGTAACCCCACAAATGGGACCCCGAACTCCCCTGATTACATCAGCTCATGCTACAAGGGAAATAGACCCATCCTGGGCTATGTGTGGACTCCTCCAGCCCAAAGGGGGGATCCAACCCGAAAGCAGGAAACCCAGGAAACTTCCCTCCTCATTTTTCCCAGGAGGGCAGTAATCCCCCAAATGCCGGACCAAATTTCTTTCCCCGGTACCCACCAAACTTCAACCCCCAAAACAACCCTTCTTTCTTTCCCCACTTTCCTGAGCCTAGACAGCCCAATCCAGGAGAGGGGAGGCCAAGGGTGGAGGGGTACCCAAACTTTCCGAACCAGGGGTATTATGCGAGAAGGGATAGCTACCCTTCCAGGGATCAACCCAGGGTAGATCTGAGGACCCTGTACCAGCCAGAGCAGGTGTCCCAACTAGAGCGCCAGGTCCAGAACACAGCACAGGATCTGGGTCGCATGCTGAGGGCTCAACAGAACCCTCAGATGAGCATGGTGGCTCAGACTCCTCAAATCCACGGTCTGTTGCACCAGAACAATGACGAGGGAAGAACCCCGACAACCCACCGGTTCCCAGAGAGGAGGCACAAGGGGAAGGGGAGTGTAAAGCCTTAGAGGAAGCTTCCTTCCCCACTTATGGAAAACCCCTGGAAACCCCGGAACCAGAATCTCCTGCCCCCGGACGTCTTCAACCCAAGGAGCAGAGGGTGGTGTCAGGTTTCATGGGGTTTGGTTGAATGTGGTGGAATGAGTGTATGATTAACATAAAGTATGGTTTGGGCCTTAACTTTTAGTGCAGAGTGTGGAGAGCTTCCCAAGCCAAAATGGAGACTTCCAAAAGGATCAGTGATTGGTCAGAAGTAAAAGAAAGGCATTGTTGGAACGTTCTAAACAGCCTTTCATTGTCAGAAGCCAAGCTGTAAGGTCTTATGCTTGAAGCTCTTTAGATTTAGAAACTTTAGCTAGGTCCTTGTGCCTAGGATTTGTTATTTGGATGAGGAAAGTGTTGTAGAATTTAAGAAGAAACTCAGAAACGTTCCTGTAAAAGAAAGAAGCAAGTTAAGTGACTTTTTTATTTTTTCACGGAACTTTGTGAAATTCAAGAAGGAGTTAAATTTCTATATCATTTATTAACTAGTTGCTGTTTTCTTGTTCTTTGTTAAAAGAATAGTTCGTTTTGTTCTTTTAAGACTTTATTTTTGGATTTCTTGAACAGTACTCTTATTTAATGAACTGCGTCACATATTTAGTGCGTGGCAAGTTGGTGTGTGGAGGTCTGTTCATCGTTTCAGCGTCGTGTGTTTTTTCAGCCGTATAAAAATTATTGAGCATTGTTCCTTCTAACGATAACAGTGCTTTCTTTTAACGTCGGGCTAGCGTTAGAAATCTTACACTGTCTGCGCAAGTGACAGTGTTATAGATACGTGATCCTGAAACGTTATGTTTTATTTACTAACATTCTAACCGGGCGCGCGTACCTCATTAAGCTGCCTCATCAAGGATTAGTGCCCGGAACAAAGTAATTTCCTCTTTCCTACTTGAACAAATAATATTAAGGAGAGAGAAATACTGATCAACTACGCATGCGCATATGCCATATTTTTACTCTATTTTCTGTTCCTATGCGTACACAATTTTAGAAGGAATAGGAATATCTTCACGCATGCGCATAACTCTAGTCAAGTGAACGCTTCTTTGAAGAGCGATATTTTTACGCAAGCAAAAGATCCAATTAGTGAACATCTCCTATCTTTCCCCAGAGTGTCATATTTGGAATTTGTGTTAAAGCTAGAGATTCACACAAAAGACGGATCTAGCATTTCCAGATGGGCGTGTGTGTGTTTTGGAATTTGAACTGCTAGAAGATTAATTCATGAAACAGAGAAAATGAGATAAAGATAGCAGTTTTCCAATACTGAATTGAAGAAGTTAGTAAGAGCATCAGAGACTCTATTTTTTCTTCAGTAGAAAACAAACACTTCCTCTAGGTTATTCATAGAGGATATTCAGGTATGGTGGTGTGTTTATTACTCAATTTGATAAAGAGAAGTCAGAGCCTAGGAAAAGAAATGTTAGTGACTAAAGTGTATTTGTTATTTTATCTACAGGTTAAAAGATAAAGAAGCTGAGCAAAACCTGAAGTTTATTATTTTGTCCCATTTTCCCCCTTTCCCTTGGGGATGCTCTCAACGAAACTGTTTGTTACCAGTTAAGAGGTTAGCATCCAAAGGGGACTGCGGGGGTTCAGCAGCTTCCGTGGACAACATCCTGATTGCAGATAAGCCTGACAGGTGGGGAGGAGAAATAAAGAGCCTAAAAAGGCCCATTTTGTGGTGGAGGTTCAAATCTTCCAGTTTGAAGGAGAGGGGTCCTCAGAGGATCCTGGGAAAAAGATCTTCTCCTTCAGGGATGGGGGAACTCCTCCCAAAGAAAAATGTGTCCCAAAGGATCCAAATCCAGAATGGGTAGATGTGGGGACCGAGTTAAAACCGCCCATCATCAAACCCCAGAATGACCAGCACGAAAATCCCCTTGTTCCAACCCATTCTGGTGACTGCCTCCAGAAATGGGGGGGGCAGCCCAGAATCAGAACCAGGGGAACCCAAAACTTCCCCCATATCTAGCTGTCACCTTTTTCTTACAGGTTCCCAAGATCCCAAACAGAATCCTGCCCAAATCACCTCTCTGTCAGTATCCAAAGCAAGGAAATTAACCCACCAGTTGGCCAAAAATGTGCATTATCTTTGCCCCTTTGAGGAAAAGGAGGGAAGATTTTATGCCCCTGTCCAAATACAGGGGCAATGTACAAATTCGGCACTGGTGGACACTAGATCCCAAGCTACCCTTCTGTCAAAAAGGGCCTTTGATCAGTTGAATTCGGAAAGGGGGGAGAAATAGCAAATCCCTCTCACCCATCTTCCTGGACAACTTCAGAACTTCGATAGGAAGGAAATTCCTGTCGAGGGAACTGTGGATTTAGACATTAAAATTGGGTAACACAAGGTGAAGCACCCGGTCATAGTTGTGACTCCAGAGGGCACACCTTGTTTACTAGAGATTTACATTCTGCGTAGATTGTTTCCCCTTATAGATTGCGTAAACAATGTCCTCTGGACCCAGACTAAACGACCAATAAAATTTAAACAGAGTGTAAACCATGTTAGTTTAAATGGCACATGCCACATGGTTGAACAAAAACCTGACCAAATTGAATTTCATTTCCAGAATAATCAAATCCCAGACGTGACAGTAATTGCAGTAGGACAACAAACTGGTGATGAGGAGTCCTCTCTATTTCTGAAAATCAACCTTCCTTCCAGGCTAAGGTGGCATTCCACACTGGAAGGAAACGCTCTGAAATTCTATACAAATTCACAATCAGAAAATCCCATTCCTATAGTCCAAAAAGATGAGAAATCAGCTCAAAGCGTGGCTGATAGTCAGAAAATTGGGGGGGGCAGTGCTCATCCCTATTCAGTTAAATGAGGGGAAGGACTCTGTTCTCGCCTGAGTATGTGTGAACAATGGTAAGAGCTTCATCAGCGAGGCCATGTTCCGCAAACTCCCAAAAGATCCAGCCATTCCCACATTTAAACTGGTAGACAAATGGGAAATGGACCGGGAAACACCCAATTCCAAACATCTCCTGCCTAGCAGGTGTATGCTCAAAATCTCCATAGGCAAGAAGAGCATTGTCTATAATTGTTGAGTCGTGCGAGATATCCCTGCTATATTTTATTGAGGCAGTGACATTCTCAATAGCTTTGCCATTAGTTTGGACCTAATAAACTTCAAAGCTTGGTCCCGATTAGCGGGTAAACCCATGGACTTTGATGACCCAGAGAAATCATTTCGGTCAGCTCAACTGCTGCCATATGCAGTTGAAATTCAGATTGGAGAGGAAGTCACCATCCCAGAACGGATCCGACAATTCTCACTGGAAGTAAAAATTAAAAGAGGTCAGAAACTGAAAAATCCTGATGCCTATGTCAGCTTAAATGCTCATTTCCAACAGCAAGGGTTGGGGGTAAACCCAACACCACTACTCAATATAGAACACATCACCATTCCAATAGAGGTGGATAACAGCGACCTAAAGAGTATCACTCTGGGCACAGGCACCATTATCGGAATGGCGGTTGATGACCGACATTTTTCCATAGATTTAGTTAATGAACTGTTAGGACCAAACCCCAAGGACTGTTTTGACAGCGATAGCGTTGATGATTCAACACCAGACAGGATCTTCACCCGGCATGGGGGGAATTTCCTGGTGCACTCCTCCGGTCCTTATGGTAAGGAAGATGTGACCTGTGACTTCAGGCGGGATGATGTGATCTTTCAAGTCCACAAGGACTGCCTCCCCCACCTGAAGCCATCAGTCCAAATAAGCACTCTGACCAGGGATTTCTCCACCCAGCTGGAGGAGGCCGCTGAGATAGCCAAACCGCAAGTCTTTCCATGCTTCAGGCAGATAGTTGAAGGGAGAGTCAACCTAGCTGATGCCTGTGAGACTCTGGAGCAAAAGCAAAAATGGAAACAAGTTTTCTTAGATTTTCAAGATCTCTTTGCGGTGGACTCATATGACTGTGGTCGCACTGACATCCACACAACAATAATTCCCACAGACCCTGGCATGACTCCAGTGTTTGTGAAGCAATATCGCTTGCCTCTCGCATCAATGGAGTCTCTTACTGAAATAATTAAGAACCTTGAGTCCTGTGGGATAATTTGTCCAGTCCACAGCACCTTCAATAATCCGGTGCTGGGGATTTTGAAACCTAATGGCCAGTGGAGACTCTGTACTGACCTAAGGGAGCTCAACAAACGGGTCCATACTTCCCAATGGCCTCTTCCCTACATTGACCAAGGGCTGGCCCAGATCCAGGGGTCGAAAGTATTCACTGCAATTTACTTGACCAATGGGTACTGGACTGTACCTGTCAGAATGGAGGACCAATACAAGCTGGCCTTTACCTTCGGGGGGCAGCAGTATACTTGGACCTGGACTCCCTTCGGATACATCAATTCCGGCAATGACTTGAACATCTTTCTACACAAGGCCATGCCAGACTTGGGTGAAAGGGGTAACCTGGCCTATGTAGCCGATGTTCTAGTCAAAAGCTCAACTGTGGAGGAACACATAGCAGAGATCCGTTATGTCCTGACACAGTTGAGGGCTGCCGGAGCAAAACTCTCCTTTCAAAAGGCACAGTGGTGCAGAACCCGTCTCAATTTCATGGGGCATGAGATAACTCATCAGGGTCTCTGTCCCCAGGAAAAGAAAGTTGAAGCCCTCCAGAAAATAAAAGACCCCACAACTCTGCGGGAACTAAGGAGCCTCCTTGGACTATCTAATTACATCAGAAAGTTCATTGAGGACTACCCAGAGATCACAAGACCCCTGATCCATCTTTTGAAGAGGGGGTCAAGTGGGAATGGGGTCCAGAACAAGCCGAGGTAGTAAGACAACTCAAAAGAAGCCTCTCACCAGCACCTTGCCGAGCTTACCCTGTCAAAAACAAGGAGTTCTTCTTGGAGACAGGGTTCTCAAATACATGCTTGACTGCAGTATTATATCAAAAGCATGACAAGGTCAATAAAGTAATCTCCTATGCGACTAAGACTTTATCCTCTGAGGATGGAAAAAATCAATGATTGTGAGAAGGCACTCCTGGCAACAGTGTGGGCATTGAAGAATTACCAGGGGGAAAGCATCATAGTGGATACTCCACACCAACCTTTGCAATATCTTCTAAGTGATAGAATTTGTGCCGGAAATGTGAGTAATTCCCGAATTACTACCTGGATTCTGTCAATGCAAGGCTTTCCTGTGGAGGTCAGATATGGCCAAAACAAGAAGAGTCCCCTAGCGCAAGGTATGGCTGACTTGCATGATTGTTCCAGAGAAAACTGTCTCGAGGACAAAAGTCTTCAAATCAAGGACAACATGGAGGCATACCTTAATTCCCCACACAAAGTCTATGAAGAAGCCCAGTGTGAGGGAATTCCCACCGTCTATGTGGATGGGTGCTCCTACCATGTTGACAACAACAGGGAAAAGGAACTTGTGGCCGGCGTAGGGAATGCATGGGTGAATGATGCCCCAGAACCCTCCGCTGGGTACAAGACCAGTCCCCGAAGTAGTCAAGTGGCAGTGTTTATGGCTGTGCATCAAGCCATCCTCACTGCTGTCCAACAAAACTTCACGAACTGCTCATAATCACTGATTCAGATTATGTACGGGACAGGTTAGTGGAGCACCTGGTTAATTGCAAAACCAGAGGCATGCAATGTGCTAATAATAAACTACTGAAACATGGAAAATTAATACAAAATATTGATGATCTGGTCACCTCGAATGGGATGACCATCTACTGGAAAAAATCAAGGGTCATTCTAAAGTGGAGGGACCAGACAAAACTGGAAATGTCCTAGCTGATCAGCTGGCCAAAACCGGAGCCATCCAAGGGGATCTACTTGAGATCAAGTCCCTGATGGGGGAAATCCAGGTCACTGCTATCACTAGGTCCCAGACAAATGATCACAATGAACTCTCAACTGCACAATGGAGTAAGGAGATCCAAGATGCTGATTTGATTACAGCTCAAAAAGGGGATCCAATAATTGTTAAGTTTTATCAACACATTGAGGATCCTGAGAACTTTCCCCGGACCGATACTGATTGCATAGGGAAAGAGGACCTCAGAGTGCTGATGAAATGTCCAAAAATGTTCTGAATCCAAGACCGTTTGTTGGTGAGGAGATCCATAGCTGGCCATGACCAGTGGGTGGTCCCCACCTCATTCCAAAGCCTGATGCTAAGTCACGCCCATGATGCAGCTACAGCCGGTCATCGGGGGTTTGATACGACACTGGAAATCTTGCCAGAGGTTGCATACTGGCCCCACATGGGGCAGGACCTCAACCAATACTTGAAGGGGTGTCTTGCTCACACACTGTGCTCCCCTCCAAAAGAGGGGGATGACACTGTCTTGGTCAGATTTTCAAGTCGATTTCATCGGGGCTGTGATTAGCTCCTCTAGGGGGAACAAGTACATGTGAGCCGTAACATGCTTGTTCACTAAATGGGGGGAATGTCTCCCGGCCACAAATTGCAAAGCAGAAACAGCAGCTACCCATATGATCAATCACATCTTCTCCCATTTTGGACTACCGCAAAGGATTGAGTCAGATCGAGGTAGCCACTTCACTAGCGAAGTGATGCAAAGATGTGGGAGATACTTGGGGTCAAAAGGAAACTACACATTGCCTCCCGGCAAGCCTCTAGTGGTGGAATTGAGAGATACAACAAGACTATTGTGGGCATATTAAAAAAGTTTGTGGCAGATTCTGGGCCAAGTTGGGACATTCGATTACCTCTTGTCCTGATGGCCATCAGATCTGTCCCTTCTTCTGCAACAAAAATGTCTCCATTAGAGCTGATGACTGGATGAAGGATGGTACTACCCCAGCATCTGCTCTACAGAACACAAGAGCAGACCTTGATAAATGCCTCCACAACTCATGAGTATATTGAGAATCTGAGAGAACACCTTCAATATGCTTTTGCCTATGATCAGTGAAATCTAGAAAGATCTGCAGACAGTATGAAGACCCACTGTGACCTTAAGACAACTAAAAAAGAATACCAAGTAGGAGACCGGGTCTACTTGTACAATGTCCAAAGGAACCAAGCCAAACAGCGCAAATTCCTCCAACCTGGCTGGGCCCTTTTGAAATTGTAGACAGAATCTCACCAGTCGCCTACAAAATCTGCATCCCGAAGGGCAGTTTGGCAGAAGGGGAAGACAAGTGGGTCCACATCAACCAGCTCAAGAGTTGCCATCCCAGGCATACTTTGCGGCAAATAGAGGAGCCAACCAGAAACCCAGAAGGGGACATTCCGGATACCTAGAAGAGTCCAACTGTTGAAATCATTAGTAAATATAGGCGGGAAATATTGTAAAGTATATTTCAATGTATGCATCTGCCCCACTACATGAGTAGTAGTGAGTAAATTTCCATAACCATGCTCTGTTCTGTTTCATAGCATTGGAACCAAGAATTTCTAATTACCAAGGAGGACCACTCGGGGGCTGGGAGGAAAGACCCAAGGAGCCTGGAGTATCGCTCCATACTCCCATCCAGAACCGGCGAGGAGAGCATGTCGATCCAGTACTGATGGGAGAATCAGACTACTTTCGCCGCCTGGTCCCCAAAGAAAGAAAGAACATCCCAATCTCCCGACATCCCCTTGACAGGTGGTCAAACTCAAGTCGTGAGTGGGGGGCTCTGTGGGATGTTTTTATCTACTTTCTGCTCTGCTATGCTGCAGCACTGTTTTATGATGGTGCCAGAAACATCACAAATGGCTGCAAAACCATTGTGCACGCCAAAACCTCTGAAAATCGCGCTTCGCAATGCCCAAAAAGATGGCTACCCAATCTGCCACGCATGTTGTCAGTGGTGGAACAGAGATCTCACTCCTGCAATATGTCACTGGGCTCCACAACAAGTAAAAATGGAGTACAGAAGGAAAAATCAGTGTTGCTAAATCAAGCCCCAAAATCTTGCTTTAAATCCTTTTTTCTTTGTTACTGAAACTGCAGAATGCCAGTGCAAAACACCCTAAAACACCCAAAATTCTTGCTGGGTGCTACAATTAACTTAGTTTAAGAAATCATTGTGAACTTGCAAGGTCCTGAAAAGCTGAAAGCATAAAGGGATTTCTACAGCAAAAGTGGCCTGTCTGTGGATGTCAAATGTCTGTGCAGCAGAGGACTGCAGGGATGACAGCTGTCAGGAGCCGGCCTGATTAAACTTAAACATGTACATACACTGAAACCAAATGTTTACAATCTAAGAGGCCTGTTACTGAGAGTAACCTATGTTGTAATTGTTGGATTCCATGGTTTAAAATCTTTAATGAGAATTCTAGCTGCTATTTTGAAATCACAAGTTTGTTTTAAGCTAAGGAAAAATGCAACAGAATTAACTATGAAATCAAGCCTGGCTAAAGCTAACCAAACTAAAATAACAGGTTTCCTCACAGAGGCCTTTCCCTTCAGCAGGAAATCACCCCAAACGATAATTATAGGGTTTGGAGAGAACCTGGTCTACAAAGGCATTGAACAGCTGCTACTGAGGAAATGAAGCGTGTGTGGACAGTCGTAAATGGCCTCTGCCAAGAGCAAACAGGGAGAAGATTGCTCCTGAACTGCATGGAGACAGAAGGAGGCGATCCCAAACAACCATCTGTGGCTGAACCTTCACAAAGAAAACTTTTTAAAAGACTTATAATTTGCCAGTGAAAATTGTATAAAATATAGATGGAACAGATTTGTGAATCTAAATTTTGGCTCCACGTTTCAAGAGGCAGCAGCAAAATTGTGTGACATGTTCTGGAAAGAAACGGCAGAAAATGTGATTTTACACAAAATGTATTACGGCTAGAAGTATGAAACTTTATACACTTATTCCCATGTTAAACGTGCATACTTGTAGAAAATTGCTTAAAAATTGGACATTGTGTTCCTGATGAAAAGGGCAAAATTCTGTGAAAAGCCGAGACAAGATCCCATAGGCACGGGGTTTTGAGGGATAGCTGCTATATAAAATATGTGATCTGTATTTGTGATTATTATAGAGGTTGCACATGTGTAAATATGTATTGTGCCAAAAGTAGATTTTGTGTTCAAGGGGTGAGGGGTGGATTCTCAGCCTCATAAAAGCACACCATAAAGGTGACACACTGTTTTTCTCCTCCTATCAAGCCAGAGAGGAGACTCTAACCCAATCACCTGTCAAAGGGGCGAGCCTAGGATAAACCAGCCTACACACCCCTTTAACATAGCATAAATAGAGACAGCTCACCACTCAATAGGACAGACAGATTCACCCACTATCCTGTTCCTGGCGGAGCACCCTGCTGCTGAACCCTACATCTTCCATGCTCCAGACTCCAGAAACTTGGCAAAGCAGAAACCCATTGCATAGCTGAACCATTTTCAGCTAGGCCTCAAACTCCAGAACCAGAATCCCACAAACCTAAGGGAAAGCATCAAAATACAGCCGGGTTGCGCTGTACTGCTTTCCTGCTGAAATAATTATCATCAGAACCAAGAAGGGCAGATCCAATCCAGTCCTGTGCCATACTGTGACCAGAGTGCTTTGCAGATCCAGTCCAGTCCTGTGCCATGCTGTGACCAGAGTGCCTTGCTGATTGCAGATCCAATTCCTAGAACCATTTCCAATTTCCTGACCAGAATCTTGACGGACCAGAATCCTGACGGTTCCGTTTAAAAACATATCTAGTGACTATCTATAGAAAGAACGGTGTCACTAGCATATGTACCTTGCTTAGTTAATCGATATCTTAAACCCATCCTATCTTGTATTCAGTGGGCACTGTTAGGAGTATTTTTTAATTGTCTGAACTCTTTGTCCAATCCCTCCTATCTTCCTCCTGTGCTAGTATTGCTAAAACTATCACTGCGCTGATCTTTTCTCATCTGAAAAAGGTGAGTTTCCTCTGCAGGCCGTCATTCTGATCAAGTGGCTGTGTTCCTGTAGGGTATTTGTTTGTTCATAGTCATCATCTAGTGTAAGAAATCCTTTTTGTCATTTTAAAAGTGCATCCCTGTTTTCCCTTCTTGCGCCTATCTCTAAAAAACGACCTCCACTAAAACATCCATAACTTCCTCAGTTTTTGTGCTGGAAACATTTTCGCGTTCTGCTTGTAGCTAACATCCACAGCTTTCAATTGCATCTAATACTGCTTCCCAATTCCATATGGTTCTCCCGTTATCGCAACTATCACGCAGTGAACAGTTTGCCGTGGATTTCATTTTTTGGGGAAATTCTGACATGTGTAAAACCGCTTTTGATTGCTTCCGACTTGAATTTAAGATTTCAAATTGTTTCTGGGTTCTAAATCATTGCTTGTGTTTGTGTGCAACTATCCAAAGCGGCTCCCATAAGAATGTATAGTCATTTCAGCATTTTTGACCATATTTAATGTTTTACCCAGTTCATTCTAAGATAATTCTAAAAGCCATTCTGACAGCTTAACAGTCAATTCTGTTTTTCTCTTGTGTTTGCTGGGGGAAAGTGGGATTGATATTTTGTGTGAATTCTGCCATTCCTGAATACCTGCTCTCTCCTCCTATCTCTTTACATTGCCTATTGGGGGTTGAGGGGTGTGCAGGAGGAACCTCTAACCACAGTGCTATCTGATCTGAACACACACACACACAAATGTATTGTTTCTGTGCTGATTTGTTTGCTCACAATTACTCCTTGTGCATTATTGTGTACCCATTATAACATAGTGCGATTAAATTGTAAATACATAAATAAACATTTTAAGTTTGCAAACCAGCCTGATTCCTGGTTCAGTGTGACTGGGGGGTTTCCAGGAGAGGGGCGTGATATGAGTGGTATATCGTTCAGAATAAAGAACTTTTAGACAAAAATAAGGATTTCAGTTGTGCATTACATGCTAGGCATTGACTCAGTAATGCACTGTACGTCTTTAACACTTTTTGAACTATTCTGTTTGCTGCCAAAATCACACAAGTGTTACACGATTAAGACTCATGAGAGTACAAGGAAGATGATCTTGATTTCTGTTTTACAGATGTGAGTATAATACCTACCCATCCTTCAAATGTGTGCTGAGCACGGCGGGTTTGAATGCAGAGTACTGCAAGTACTCCCCTTTTCAGATTTTGGGTAAAGATGCAGCACTAGACTGGTAATGCATAAGCCCATATAAGTGGAATAACAGGTGTTCAATGTTGGCAATCAGGTTTTGTAACATGTTTGAAAGCGTGAGAGCGTGATACTAGTAATGTATAAGAACTTGAAATGTTTTCTTACTAAGCACTTTGAATAGATACAGGAAGATGATCAGGTAGCTGTATTTGTCAATGCACTAATGAAATCATTTTAAACTTAGCTGTAGTTTCTGAAGGAGATGAATATTGGATATGTCTGGTTGTTTTGTGCAGGAACAATGAGTCCATGAAACAACTGCAACATGTCTTATTGAGACGTAATCCTGAAGGCAACTTTTGAAATCATAAGAAAATGGGGTCAATCTGTATCAGAACAGTGAAGGAAGAGCAACTTTATAACAATATGTGTTCTCTGGTGAAATATTCTCCATCTCTCCCCTTCTATCCTGGCTTACCCTTATCCCTGCAACCGCCTGTCCGCCCCTGTCCCTCCAGAATGTGATTTTGCTCTATAGTCATGTTGAAATAACGGAGCGGATCCACATAAAGAGGGGATTTGGGTTCATACACTTCCGTGGTAACATGGGCCTTGACACACTGCTACATATGATTATGCATTATTGTATGAAATGTATGTAATATTACATTGATATCGTAACCGCATTTTTCGTAGCATACTGAGGGATAATGCTTTAGGATGCCACTTCCGGGGTGGAGTCAAATTACATTCCTTCCTGTTATGCCACTCGGGGGCAGGGCCAAACGACATCATGTCTGGTGATGTCACCCGGGTTTAGGCGTGTGATGTCACTCCCGCAACCCTGGCATTTTGGTGAAATCACATCCCTGCTTGAAACTTAAGTCTGCTCGGAGCAGAATTTTGCCTCATGCACTGGTGGCCAAGGAGATATGGGGGGCGATTCATGGAACAAACGTGCGCCGAAAATCCCAGCGCCTGACGACCAGGTCTATGGCAGGTATAGGTTTCCATCCCGTATCATCCTAGACCTGGTCAGGGAGTGGGAAGATGACCTTACATCCCCCACCCTCTGCTCCCAAGCATTGAGCCCCTTGGAGAAGGTGCTCAATGTCCTGCATTTTATGGCCACTGGGTCTTTTCAGCAGACTACTGCCATAGTGGGGGGGGGTCTCACAGGCCACGCAGCCACGCTGCCTACACCAGGTCTTGGCAATCATGACAGCGCGCCCCTCAGTCTGCAGGCACATATACATGCCCGGAACACCTGCAGAAAGGCAGGTCGTTGTCCAGGACTTTTACAGGGTGGCACACTTCCCCAAAGTGCTCAGTGCCATAGATTGCAACCATGTGGCCCTACGTCCACCTAGGGCCACTGAGCACATCTACCGAAACCGCAAGCACTGGCATTCCATCAATGTACAGGTGGTATGCGATGCAAAGGGAATCATCACCTCTGTCTATGCAAACTACCCTGGCTCCACCCATGACAGTTTCATATGCAGAATGTCCGCCCTGAGCCGGGCCCTGGAAGCTGGGCAGCATGGCGACATATGGCTCCTAGGTGAGTACAAATGCCCGTGCACATGCATGCATGTCACACACACACACAAATACACAAACCCCAATAATCACAACCATTGTCACCTCTCCAAGGGACAGTGCCTACCCTCTGAGCAACCACATGATGACGCCAATCTGGAACCCCACGCAACCACCCCAAGTAAGATACAACGCAGCCCATATTGCAATCAGGGCCATAGTGGAACGCACATTCGGAGTGCTCAAGTCACGCTTCTGCTCCCTTGACCGCTCTGGCGGGCAGCTACTCTATGCACCCCCATTAGTGTGCAGGATCATTGTGGCAGCATGTGTCCTGCACAATGTTGCAACATGGCAGGGCGTACCGGTGGACATGGTGGTGCCCCCACTTCCCCAACCACAGGCACAGGCGCTGCCCATGGGAGGGGATACGGCACGTGGCGAGGAAGCCCGGACCCAGCTTGTGGCCACATTTTTCACCTAAACTCCCAACCCTGCGGAGTGTACACAGGCCTGGCACATACCATGTGACAATCGATGATGACAAAGAGACAGTCAACTGTCACAACCTTACCACCCTGAGATTGTTGCCATGGAATTGCCACATTGTGTGGATCCCTAGCTACTTAAACACAAGCAATCCTGTGTGACCAAAAGGCACACATGCAAGGTGTGAATCACACAGACCTGCAAAACGGGCCATGACTATCACTGGTATGTCACTCAAACCCTCCCAAACCACAACATGACATGGCAAGCAATAGCCATACACCAACACAGTACCAATAAGGTACACATTGCCATGTGAAAATTGTAAATTGACATCACACAATGATGCCTGACATGGAATCAGATGAATTGACTGACCAACAACCTCCCACCCAAAATAAATCATACCCAAATGCATTCCAAAAGTTGTAGTTGTAACAGAACAATGAGTGCCTGTCTACATGCACAATGTGTATTGCAAAATCAACACTGCAGCTTCTGTGTGCCGTGTCCACCTCCTGCAACACACTGCTCAGCGCACAGCACAGTGAACAGCCATTGTGTGTGATGCACACCCTGAACATCACATCTAAGCGACAAACTACATCAAAAATCAAATTAGGCATGTACAGGATCCACAATTGGTCATAGAACATGTGCTGCAGGGACAGAGTGGGCACCAGAAGGCAAACAGAGTGTACACGTGGACATGGAAGGGTGGTTGTACATGTAGTGGATTATAGTGCGAGTGTGTGGGTCAGTAGGGACATGCACTCAGCATATGCATGTGCAATCAAGTGACCATCAGTGTCCTCTACACATCACATGTGAACATTCACCATGTGTATACCCCAGCATGTCAAACCACAACTATCCCCTCACACCTGAAAGGTAAACACAACACATGAACAGGCATTGATCAGCAGAATACATCATGTACATAGGATACCACAATTACAATGTCAGGGTGCCCATCACACTGCAGGTCAAGGCAACTATCAACAACAAAACACCCCCCCTCCCTCACAAATCACCATGACCCACTGAACAACTGCACCTGGGTTATTCAGCCTTCATCCTTTAATTTCACCTGGCCACAGCATCACCCTTCCCCTATGTCACCATCTCCCAACTTGTGTGTAAAAAGTTGCCAGCACCCTCAGAGTCCACCTTGATTTGCAAAAGCACCAAATGCAAGAGAACTCAAAGCAGGCCAACACAGAAGCCAAGCAAATAGCCTGCAGGCAGTAAAACAAACCGGAACAGCCTCCAGTAGATGACTTGAAGTAGCAGTACACCACAAAGGCCAAGTACTACCACAATGATGTTAACAACCAAGGTAGCACAGTAAAACAATGTCCCAACAGGATGTGTACCATGTGTGGTACATAACATAGAATGATGCACCACGAACGGATGTGTACTGTCACAGCTCCCGTGTACAAGCGCAGGAGTGACACGAACCAACCACCCCCACTGTGGTTTGGGTGCCTGCAAGGTCAAACTCACACAGGCCTCTGAGACCCTGGTGGGGAAGGAGGGTCAGGGATATGCAGTCGGGACAGGCATTAGCATACTGGATAACCAGAATGAGGGGCAGGAGAGGGGAGTAGGATTGACACGGGAAAGTAGGGAATGCACAAAAATTGTAGTACTCACATTAACACATACACAATTAGACCAAACTTGTTCATCATGCACATAGCAGCAAATTACTCAAATGGAAGTCAAAGAGAAACTTATCTCTGGGGTGAGTGCTGGCCTCCTGCCTGCGCACTCTCAGATCCGGTAACAGGAGCAGTTCAATACTGCAAAGAGAGCCACAGTTGATAATCTGTGCGTGCCCAAAACACACAAACACACCACCAAATATGCCCCAAAGTAACAAACTACTCTACAAACAGACAATCTTGTGTGGATGCTTCGTGCCCACACGTAACATTACCCCTGTGATGGTTCATACACAGTCAATGCAGTAAGTCAGGTGCCGGTGGGTGTGTGGCAAATGTAACACCAATGTGTCACGATTCACACAACATGCAATGTTCCCTGGGTAAGCAGACAGACGCATTTAGCAAGGTATGACTTCAGAACAAGTCGTGTACCACCATGACCAAAATAAAGTAGGCAGTGCATGTTTCAAATTCTACTTGGAAATGAAATGCACTGCACCCGAGTCTGTCCCTTGCTGTCTGTCCCTGTGAGCTGCTTCTTTCCATGTCTCGGAACGCTACATGGCTAATACAAGTGCCTCAATGGACTATGGTGGACCGGAGGGTATGTGCCACTGCCCCTGCAGGTGCCCCAGACAACTTTCCCATCAACTAGCCATCAGTCTACTAACACATCTGAGCTGTATTGTGTGCTTCAACACAAATATTTGTCCAAGCTCACCATCAGTGCTGCTACTAAGCATGCATGTGCAACTGGCCTGGTGGAAGGTTTGCTGTGTTGTGACCCTCCTGTGCTGCTCACCTTGCCTGGAGTCTCTTGAAACACGTCAGCAGTTTTCGGATGTATGATCGCAATCCCTGTGCCTCTGCTTGCACACACATGCGCATGTCGGCACCACCAAACGTGTCCAGATTACAGACATCCAATTGCCCATGTCTGCTGGCAAATGTGGTCTGGAGGCTCATCCCCCTGCAGAAAGGCCATGAAACACATGATTAATGCTTTAGATTCATCTATGTGTGTCTCTTCAGGCATTTCATGACTGGACCATGTCAGAGACGTACATCAGAAATCACACCATCAGTCCGTCTTTCACAGCCAAAGTGTGGAACACACTATCTACGGCATGAATTGCAACAAGCACATGTACAGTAAAGATAAGAAACATACTACACAATGCATATCAATGAATGTACACATGAATCATGAAACACCCCATCTAGCAAAAGAAGAACAGTGGTCAATTACACCCCAATCATCCCCACTAGGGGTGTTAACTCACGTTCCACAGCAGCAGATATGCCACATATGTGACAGTCCAAAGCCCTTGTGTAATAGGCTGTTACACCGAACCATCCTTGCGAGCCCATGGATAAGGGAAGCAGTAGTGGCATATGTGAGTCAAGGACCTCAAGCAGCAAACACATACACAAGACAAGCTTGAAGGGCCCAGCTGGCACAGACAGTCGATGCTTTCAAAAGCCACAAAGCACCACACCGTCATATCTAAGCACAATAGACAAGCAATTTTAAACTATATTAACTAAATACACTAACTATGAAAAACCTACAATACCTATTTAAACTAACTATCAAACAGAAACTTAACTAACTAACCTAAAAGAAAAATCAAAAATGGCCACATATGACCTGGGGGGGGGGGGCACTCAGGAGGGGGAGGTACAGAGTGCTGCTCAACACCCACATTCGATGATGCAGAGGAAAAAAAAAACTCCATGGGCTCAAAGCCTGCACAGCCCGACCTATGTGGGAGATTGTCATCCGAGTCTGGCTCTTCCTGGAAAGGAGGACGTGGCACAGGAGCATGACCACGCCTAGCCGCAGCTTGCCTCTCGTCGGCAGCAAGTCTGCCGGACGGGTGAGCCTGGTTCTGTGTGGCGATGACACATAGGTCTGCATGCAGAACCTCCCAAGATACATGTGCTTCCTCTTTCAAGGTAGCACATGTAACACGGAGTTCCTCCTGCAAGGCCTGGCTGGACAACCGCTGCACCTCCCGGCAAGCATGTAGCTCAGCCGAGATGGTACGCTCAAGCTGTGCAAACCTCTCCTCTGCCCGCTCCCTCTGGGGCATCAGAAGGACACCCAGAGTGGATCTGAGGGAAGCATACTCCTCCCTCTGGGCCCTCAGGTGTGCCTCTGTGTGAGCAGCAATTGCTTGCCGCAGAGCCGACATTTCAGCCTGGCGTGCCCTGTCTGAGGCCACCATGCCCAGCCTGAGCGAGCGGGCCGTGGACCGTGCCGCCTGCTGCTGGAGAAGCACGTGCCTAGCAGCGGGGAGCACGGATCAGGCCACACGCTCCATGCTCTCAGTGATGTTCTCCATTGCTGCCCCCTGCCATTCAGAATTGGCAGTTATGTCTTGCTCCCACTCAGTATACTGTGGTTGCGCGCGGCGACCGCGTTGCTGGGCTTGACCCCTGCGGGACCCAAGGACTGGGTGTCCTCGTTGTGTTGGCACCACCCGCGGCGGCACGACTACATGCCCCCGTCGATGTGATGTCCCAGGCACATCAGTGACTGGTGTGGAGGGTGACCCTGCATGCTGATCCACCACGGGCAGAGGTTCCAAGACTGTCTGACCCCTCAGTGCACGTGTCGCGGAAAGAGGAGTGTCCACATCAGAATCACTCACCCCTTACATATGGACCTGATGCTCATCCAACTCGACATGGTCGTCAGGGTGTTCATCAGGGCTGGACTCATAGGCAGCCAGAGACAATATGGACTGTAGCACTTGGGGGTTTTCGTGGCCTACCACCCCACAACCCCCACTTGTGCTGGGTTGATGTGATAACAACCCTGTGCCTGGCATGACAACACCATCCTCCGGCTCCAATGCGTCATCATCTGAAAAGTAGAGAGGAAAAAGGTCAATACACATGTTAGAGGCGCACAACACACACACACACACACACAGACACCAAAAGCATCAAGCAGACATGTCACACACAAAATAAAACCTGCCATGCATGCTGGGTCAACTTGAAATTGCTTCCGTGGTTAGGCATGTCGAAAGGTATCAGTTTGCACTGAAGTGGGTCGATGCAGAGCAGCAAATATGTATGTTACTCACTATCTACATGTACAAGAACTTCATGATGTGTGTCAGAAAATGTGAAGGCAGTGCAAGGTCAACTTGCAATGTGCATTCAATGGGTAGCATGTCTACAATCAAACCACCCCTCCCCCAGGTGCAAATGCAGGGATGGCTAGCATGGTATCAAAAGGCTGATCATAGACCTGTGTATTGATAGTGTTGACTAGCATCAACTGCATCATGTGAGTCAAGTGACAACACAGAAAATGATGATGGGACAGTAAGCAGGACACATGATGAAACCTCTGGAGTACACCCACGTGTGAAGAAGACACTACACCAGTTGGACAGAGTCATTGGCCATTAAACAGGCTGAGGCCTGTGACCCACACAGACTGTCACACCCTAAACATGTGTATGACGCAGGACTGAGCCACAGTGGAACTGGGAAGGCTGATGAATTGCCATGCAATGTAGGTCCCCCTGGACTCGTACTACAATGATCATCCAGTCAAGGACACATAGGGGCATGAGTGGAATACACATGGAGCATGAATGGGCACTCATGTCCCTGTGGGGCATCTGACCTCTGCACAATCCAAGTGAGACACCCTTCATCAAGTACAAAAGATGTACCACACAGCATATGTCTGGCAGATTGGCTGCTGGAAGTTAGCATGTACACAGGACGCATGAACAGGGAAGTACTCAATGGCAAAATTGAAGCATACCAATGGAATTGGGGTGCAGGGGGGGTGGAGGGGCAAGGGAGCATGCCTACATGGAGTACCCGCATGCAGGCACAGGACACATGCACGTCAGTCATGCTATGACATAGTCCCTGGGCTGAGAGGAAGGTCACCCCATGCTACATGCAGAAAGGCCAGTGAGCTGGAACATGGACTTGAGGGGCATCCTGGTGACCAGCATGTGAGTAGGGTGCAATAGTGGTGATACAGACAGTCCCCGTCCACTCCACATGTCGACCATCCAGCAGAGCAGACATGCATCAGGGAAGCATTGCATTACTTGCACATCAGATCCATGTACATGTCACATGTAGTGGCAGTCATGCACAACACATCCCACAAGTGAAACACACATGTCCACAACAAACACGCATATTCTCTTTTTTGAAATTATGCTAGCTGAATTTTGGGTTGGTTGCAGCCGACTTGAATCCTAGGGGATGGGTAAATAAGTCTCCACAGGCAGACTTTGGGTGCCCAGATGATATTGTGGGGAGTCTATTTTTAGCCACCTGCAAAAGCCTTCTGTTAATCTGTGGCAAAGTTGTGGTTTTGCACTCTTTCAGTAATATAGCTGCAGTATTAGCACGTGACGTTTAGCACTTAATAGCAGACTATTCGTTTATTAGAATGTGCATTCATTGTGATAGCAGGCTCCCACACCTAGCTTGAAACTTAACCCATGGTGTCATACCTCCCGTCCCCAACGATGTTAATCAAACTCATATCATTACTGTAAGACTTTTTATTGTTACAATGCATTATGGTGCAGCATAATGCACAATATTAAGGTGGGCTTTCCTCCTTTTTCCCTTGCATTGTCAATCTGTTCCAATGCATTGTCAATCTGTTTAAGTTGCAGAATTTCAAAGGTCACCAATGGTGTATTCGCAACCCATTTGCTGGAACTACACATCTGTAATGAATATCTATGCAATCTTCACACCTACTGATATTTAGTAAACCAACAATGTGTTAAATAAAACTGTGCAGACATCTGTTTGCAACCAGTATTTTAGCTCAACAAATCGAATATTAGAAGCCTTTTTACCGTTTTGATGTCTATGAAATCATGCAACTGTCTTAGCCATGCCTCTAATTATACTGTAGGCATTACTATTACACAAATGAAAGGCTGTTTTCCCTTTTCCTTTCCCGCAAAGGGCTGATGCGAGCTGTAGGTTGCATCATATCATGGCCCACAGGTTGGATCCTACAATCATCTATATTCATAAATGTGAACATTTGTGGGTTTTTGGTAAAGTGTTGTTCCTTATACAATTACGCACTGTTCCACCAATCTGCCCCGAATTTTGCATAGCTACCTGTTAGGACCCTCGGGATATTACTGGCTAGATGACATGTAGACACCCCACTCCTTTCCCTGGATTTCAGCACAAGTCAAAATCTGTTTATGGCTTGGCAAAGCATTGTTCCTTATACAATTCCACACCATTTCACTAATCTGCACCACATTTTATACAGAGATTTTTGGTTACATGACATTTGGACACCCCACACCTTTCTCTGGATTTCAGCACCTTCCCACACGGTTGCCTGAAATTGGCAAAACATCAATGTGGTCCTAAAAGTACCGGTCCTAATCCCTAATATGCACGGTTTCTGCAACATTTGCACCGCAATGCACCACAAAGAACAGAACCATGCCAGGGTGGCGCAACAGGTAGGGAGAGAGCACAGTAGGTCCCAGTATGCAGAAGCACACCAACTCTCGCCTCCCCTCAATGTCTTCCAGCCACACATGCCCATTCACAATGCAGTATACTTTTTTTTGTTATTGGTTATTTATAACACGCTTAATACCCAGAGGTTTCTAAGCACGGACCCGGGGATCGAACCTGTGTTGCTCCGCATCGTCTTGCATCCAAGGTGAGCATGTTGCCACTCAGCTATCCTCCCAAGACTTCAGAGTGCAAGGCACATCAAGCGATAAGCCAATTCGGAACAGCAACCTACAGGATCATTGATTTTCAACAATTGATGAGAGTGTTATCATGTCTGTCCACAGAACCTTTTCCAAGAACAGGTACTTCAATGGATTTCTTTTCTCCCGTAGATTCCTCATCTGATAGATATTCCATCCAGCTTTGTTGCTTTGGACATTTGTTTCGACAGAGAGTGTAGTGGACCTCGACTCGGCCATCGATCGTCGACCGGCCTTGCTAGGTACTCGATCGTCCGCTCCGGACAGGACATCAGGCATCGTATACAAACTCTGTCACTACGCCCCATACCACAGTTCATTTTTTCTGCATGCTAACACACTGCTTGGGAACACAGGTCGAGTCTTCGACTTGTTCAACATTTTCGTTAGAAAACGTTGACTTTTTTTCTAAATTCCTCAACGCGAGATGTTGGTCGCTCGGGTTTCCTGCTTCAAGCGGTGTACTGATTGGGCACCAAGATGTCCATCACTGACCCACACGAGCTGTGTCTCTGGTACCTCGGCAAGGGTCACAGGATGGAAGGGTGCACATTGTGCACCAAAATGCAGCTGAAATCCATTCACAATCGGGTTGCTAAGCTTGCGCTTTGTCGCCACTCTCAAAATCTCTGGCGGAAACCGAGGGGAACACCCCAGAGAAAGAACATTGATTGAAGAAGAAGCAGTCCCACTGAAGGAACCATTCATCCTCGTCCTTGTCCCAAAAGAAGAAAATGCATTACTGCCATCATTGGGACTCGGATTCATCAATGGAGGGAGGAAAGCCATCAGCAGGGCCTACCACCTGCCAAGTGTGGGAGGATTTTAAAACCTCCATGCTCGAGATGTTTAAAAAGCATGCTCCAGTAGGCGCGGTTTACAGCCCCCACAGAGCAGGCCTCAGAGGCAAGAGCAGCACTTAGCATTCCCAACCCCTAACATGCCCCAGTGCCATCACGATCGGCCTCCATGAACCATTTGACATCGAAGCAGGTCTCAAGGCCCTCGATGCCGGGTCCGTCCCAAGTTTTCAAAACTATCGATGCTTCGGCATCAAGTCCTCGATCGACATAGATGGCCACTCTATCAGCACCTAAAAACAAGCCATCGGCGACAGTGGTTGTCTTACACCCCGCTCTCCCGGTCTATTTTTTTCGGCACCATGTCTAGTATTTTCACCGCTGATGACACAGTTGACCAAGGGGATGTCAACCCTGTTTACGTAGGACCAGGGGGTGTTGCCTACTTAGAGGACCAGAATCAGCTGCTACAGCTAGCTCGGGGCCTTCATGAGGCCAGTGGTTTGGATACCTCACCAACCTGGAATTTCAACAAAGCCAGCCCTATACTCATAATTTCTCCAAATACAGGGATTTAGTAGAAAGGGTCATTGACACCTTAGGATTGCAATCCTCAGCAGCGCCAATTCAGGGGTACGACTTCACCAATATTTTGGTTGAAGGTCCGATTACAGAGCACAACATGCCTCTAACCCTGAAATTGCTGACCCTCTAACCTCTCTGTGGGAGCATCCTTGTTCTAGTCCATCGGTTAGTTCCACCATTTCCGGGAATTATAGGCCAGCTAGAGGTGACCCTTCATTCCTCTCTTCTCACCCTTCTCTGGAATGTCTTGTTATGCAAGCTGTTACAGTCTCCTCCAGACCAGCTTCTTCAACTTCCACTCTACCACCGACATGGAATCGAAAAATGTTGATGCCTTGGCTTAAAAGGCATTTACTTTGGGCGGTATGGCCCTTAAAGCTACCAATGTGGCAAGTAGCTTTGCTAAATATTCATTTCGTCTTTGGGCAGCAGTGGAAAATGTTGTGCAGTACGTCCCTGAGGGGGATATGTACAAGGGCTTCCTGCAGCTGGTTGAGGCTGGGAAAGAGGTGATCAGGCAGTTGCTGCGAACGTGCCTGGACATCGTCAACTGTATGGGCTGTTCTATGGCATCAGCAGTAACGCTGAGGAGGCAGGTCTACTTGAAATCTTCTGGCTTTTCGCTAAAGTCCAGGCAAAATTGCTGGATATACCCTTCAAGGGCGATTTCCTGTTCAGCCAAAAGACAGACGATTCCTTGGAGAAATGTAAGGAATCCAAAATTTCTGCTAAATCTTTAGGCCTGACTGTGCAGCCAGCCAAGCCTGCCTTCAGCTTCACCTCTAGGGCAAGGGGTTACTGGAATGTGCAGCTCCCACCAGCCAGGCAAGGGCAGAAGCATTTATAGCACTCCAGAAGGGACAGGGGGGCTTCTAAAGACCAGCAAGCAGCAACAGCGGTGGGGGCAACACAGCTTCCTATGCTGCTTTGCTTTCCCCTCTCACAACTTACCAGTTGGCAGAAGGTTAACGGAGCACAGGCTCCAGCATCAGGGAATTACTTCTGATGCCTGGGCTCTACACCTTGTTTGGTGGGGTTATTGTCTACCCTTTTTAAGAAAACCACTGTACAGACTCCACCACCTCTGATACAACCAGGGCAGGAGCTCCAGGACCAGGAAGAACTGTGAGCCCTGTTGTTGAAGGATGTCATGGAAGAGGTACCTCCCGAACAGAGAGGTTTGGGTTTGTATTCCTGGTTTTTCCTGGTATCCCAAGAAAGGGGGAAGTCTCCGTCCCATTCTGGACCTCAGGGCCATGAGCAAGTTCCTGAGGAAAGACAAATTTATGATGGTGACTTTGATAGAAATACTCTCAAGCTACAGGAATGGGTGATGTCAAAAGATCTACAGCACGCTTATTTCCATTTGCCGATTCATCAAAAGCTCAGGAATTTCCTGAGGTTCATCATAGGGGACAAGCACCATCAGTTGAAGGTGCTTCGCTTTGGTTTAACCTGCGCTCTAAGGGTCTTCACCAAGCTCATGGCAGTAGTTGTGGCTCACCTCAGGAGATCCGGGGTCCATGTATTCCCCTATATGGATGAATGAATGATTCGAGGGAAGTCAGTGGGGCAGGTCTATCTCATCTAGAGGACACCTGCATGCTACTGCACAGGCCGGGCTTCTCCCTGAACTTGAAGAGGTCCGAAGTGACACCGGTCCAAAGGCTCTAGTTCATCGGGGTAGTCCTAGACACTCGGCTTGGGAAGGCCTTCCTTCCCGAAGAGAGAGTTAATAGCTTGGCACAGATGGTCGACTTGTTCCGGAACCAAGCCACTCTAACAGCGGCTTTCTTCCTCTGCCTCTTAGATCTCATAGCCTCCTGTATTTTTCTAGAGCCAGAGGCCAGACTGCACACATCACAGTGGCTCTTAAGGGATCAGTGGTCACAGTACCTCAGAACTCTCTCGGATCCCCTCAAAGTGTCCGCAACTGTGGTCAATGACCTCGCCTGGAGGGCAGACTGCTGCAATCATATGGAGGGGGAACCTTTCAGGCCTCCATGGACTCAGGCCCAAGGTGTCACAGATGCATCTCTGAAGGGTTGGGGCACTCTCTGGGAGGACTTGCAGGTTAACGGCCTTTGCTCAGCAACGGAAGCCAGGAGGCACAACAACAGTCTGGATTTGCAAGCCATCAGGTTAGTCCTGAAGGCTTTTGCTCCATCTCTGGAGGGGAAGCATGTCCTGATTCTGACAGACAATATGGTGGCTATGCAATACCTAAACAAGCAAGGCGGCGTACACTCCCTCCCCCCACTGCAAAGAGGTGATGCAGCTGTGGTTCGGGCTATTGGAGAACCGGATCTCAGTCTCTGCATTTCATCTGGCGGGGACAGAGAACAGTTTGGCTGATGCTCTGAGTAGGCAGAGCACTGTCTTACATGAGTGGGAAGTGTGCCAGGAAGTCCTAAAGGAGGTCTTCTCTCTCTGGGGTACCCCAACAGTGGACCGGTTTGCTACAGAGTCCAACAGGAAGTGCAGACAGTTTTGCTTGAGGGAATTCCTAACGAACGGTGTGCTAGGGGACGCGTTTCTGGTGGATTGGACCTTCCCTCTCCACTACGCATTCCCTCCGATTCCTGTCATTCCTTGAGTTCTCAGTAGGCTCAAGAGGTTCCGAGCATCCATGATCCTGATCGCACCGGCCTGGGCGAGGAGGACTTGGTACTTGGATCTTCTGCATCTGGACATCTGCCCATATCTGCGGTTGCCCCGGCGGCTTGACCTCCTAACCCAGTCGGAACGTCAGGTGCATCACCCAAACACAGAATCCTTCAACCTATATCTGTGGCTCTTGAGAGGATGATGGAGAGGATGATATATGGTGACTGTGGGTCTTATCACGAGTTGGGCGGTACCCCGACTGAGATACCGCTCAACCTTATTTGCGTTAGCACCCAACCGCACAGCGGTATTACCGCCGGATCACGGCTTGGGTGCTAACCATTACTCCCCATTCCCCATTGGGTCCATTGGGGAATTAACGACAGGCATCAGGGCACATTCAACTAGGGGTCTTGGTGTCAACTGCACTACAAAGGGGAGTCCCTTTTAGAGGTATTTTTGTCGCACAGCAACATGGTCATCCCTTCATACTTTTGCTAAACACTATAGTTTAGATGTTGCAAGCATAGCTGATGCGTGTGTTGGCAGGGTGGCGCTACAAAATCTATTAGTCTAACTTTCTGCCCGGCTCCTTCATCTACTGCTTTGGGAGTCTATCAGATGAGGAATCTGCGGGTGAAAAGGAATCCATTGAAGGAGAAACTACTTACCGTAATGTTCTTTCTATGGATTCTTCTCCTGCAGAGTCCTCATCTCCCCTCCCATCCATCCCCGCTCAGAAAGTCGATAGTTGGTGCGTATTTTCTTTTTAACAATAGCTTGGTGATGGTCCTTGGTGACTTTTTCTGTCTTTGTGGCCACATGTTGTTTCTTTGACAAAAAAAATGTTAAAGCTTTTCTGACGCTACTTATTGTGGCGTCTGTCACAGGTTCTTCATCCTTCTGAAGTTTACAGTTATTTTAGTTTTTGTGGGCTTATTAGCCCTTTGTTGTCTCTCTGTTTTCTTTTGCAGCATGCTGTTCTCAGTAAAAAAGAGGGAAACTGAGGCAAGGGGCATAGTGATGGAGTTTATATACGATGCCTGACGTCACATCAGAGCAGATGATTGAGTACCGAACAAGACCGATCAAAAATCAACGGCCGAGTCGAGGTCCACTATGCCCCTTGTCAAAAATGTTTCCAAAGCAGCACAGCTGGTTGGAATATCTATCAGATGAGGAAACTGTGGGAGAAGAATCCATAGAAAAAACATTACGGTACGCAATTTCTCCTTTTTGCTAGTTTGTACTAGTATCTATTAGCGTGAACTTCATTAATTTTCAACTGCGGTTTATTAACAAACAGTTCATTGATGTGCTCAGACAGGAATGAAGAGTGTTTTTGTATTCTTGGTTTGCAGTTGTTGGTTCATTTCACATATTTAAGATACTAATAAATACATATATACAGAAAATAAAGACATATAGTAAATGCCAAAACAAGCTTGCATTGATGAAGGGGAAGTTCTATCTGTGGGGGGTTGTTTGTGGTTTTTCTGAGGGAGTCATTATGTGTTGGACGTAGGTGGATGTCAGTACCACTTGACTGATGAAACAGGAGAAGAGAGGGAGGAAGGTGAGTGGGGATACAAAGACTGTGATGGATGTCAGTAGATAATATACAATAGAATGTAGATTATCAATAGAAACATAATCCAAAAAGATTAACGAATATTAATCTTGTCCTTTATTTGTTGTGCACATAGGTCTCGTTTGCCTAAGAATAAGAGGCAGTGTCATGGATTGAACAAGGTATCAGATTAATATCCCTCTAGATATGAAAAGGATACGATACAGGTCATATGACCATCTTAAAGAATACAAGATGGAAGGCAGTCTCCTGGTCTTGAGGATTCCGATTACGGTCTCGGATTGAACAAATCAGGTCAGTGTAAGACCTTCCAATTGATGACACTATCTGACCGTTAATATTACAGCCAGAGAGAGGAATCAATGGAAAGGGCGAGGAACGCAAAAACAATCACCAGACTGTATGAGAAAAACAAGACTACGTCAGTTATATGCCCTATTCTATTAAGACCCATCATATAATATAGCACATTAACCTGCTGGTTATTGTAGATTGAACAGGTACTGTCCAAGAATCACCAGGTAAATCCAGGTAGGAAACAACTACAAAGGAAAGGAAGGGTTAGTATAGGAAACTAATCCCAAATTGAACGAGGGTCACGCTAGTACCGGGTTGGTGCACTTCTGGATAGTGTCCATAAAGTCCTGTGCATGTGTAGTAAGTAAGAAAAGAAAAAGGTAACCTGGTGTACTGTTAATTGAACAGGAGAATTAATCCAAGCCCTTGATGTCAACAGTGGAATATATTATTTGTAGTAGCCCAGGCGCTGGTAGTTGTAAGTAATGTTTGTAGGAGCAATTTCGCTTGAAGCTATCAATGGGAATTTCCAATCCGCTTGCCAGGGGAGCAAAGATGATTCCCACAGTTCTATGATGGAAACTTATAAGACAAAATGTATCCTTTAGAGATAAAACGGCTTATGAAACCCAATGAAGAAAGCCGTGGAGTACGGGGAATACCAATCCGCTTTCGAGTGGAGTAGCAGAGATCCCCACCGTTCTGTAATGGAATGTAACAAAAGCAGACTGAATCACAGTGGCTAATGGAAAGCCGGAGAGAAATGCAGAAAGCTGCGGGACACGGTGAAATCCCAATCCACTTACGAGTGAAGCGACAGAGATCCCCAGAGTTCCATAATGGAAGATAACCAAGCAAAATGTATCAAAGTAGCTGATGGAATGCTGGAGACGATTGAAGAACGTCGTTAAGCAAAGGTCTGAAGAAACAGGAAACAGGCTTGAGAGATGTCGTAGTAACAACCAATCAGAAGCAGCGAGCACTGTTCAAGCGCCGCTGAAATACGTACAGCAAGAACACGTGACCTAATGTGAACCACGTGATACTAATGACGTAATACTGAAAACGTTTCTTCCCAGGAAGCGTATTGAACAATCTCCAGCACGTGTAGAACAGTCTAGCCATTCTATATGCACAATGGGACTCCTGGTAGCGTGGAGTCTTAGGGAGAATCACACCAATAGAGGCAGGGATGGTTTATTGTATGAGTCATTAAAGGTGACTTTCTTATATGAGACATTCTTGATACTTTTCCAAAAGCACCATGTGTTTGAACAGTGCGCATGCCATTTCATCAGGGCTGGTATGTACTAGCAATGACTTGCCCACACTTCGAGGGATGCAATGGGTGATTAGTGAGGAGGCGCCAGTGCTTTTATTCCTTAGCACCAGAGGATGAGGGAATGGGATTCATATTAACATGGGTGCAACTGTGGAAGGGGTATCAAACATCAATGGGGGTTACTGCGGTACAACAAACAGGTTTACAGTGCTCTGAGGTAAGTAAGCTGCAATGGGTTAGGCTTTCAATGGGATAGGCATTTTGAGGGTGGATATAAGTGGTATCCCAAGGGAGCAACCCCTGTCCTGCTTGTAACTCCTTACTGAATTTGCTCCCCAATTGTAGCACTGGGGCAACAGTCATGGTGGGTGTTGATGAAAGAATGCGGTGCTGTGGTGATTTGTTGTGGAGGGGTGGCAGCACAAAGAATATTTTAAAGTGTTGTGTCACAAGTCATGAAATGTCAGGGCCTTGTTTGTGGCTAAAGATGCATTTCTATGATTTGACTGATTTGATTTATTGGATATTTGTAAGGTGCCTATACAACAAATGGAGTTTCAAGGCGCAAAAAGACAAAAAGGGGGGGTGCAGGGGTAAAGATAAAATAATTGGTCCGACTAGGCCTTTTGACATTCGGCGTGTGCAAATGCAGAACAAGAAGTGTGGAGTGTGGGGGGTAAGTGCCAGTCTGCGCAAAACAAGTGCTAAGATGGGAAGGGAAAGGGGTGAAGAAGTGGGGTGCAATTGCTAAGTGGAGGCCTGAGGGGAAGTGCAAGGAAATGCAAGTAAGTGAAGGGAAGGGTGGACTGGGTTTGTGGGGTCTGGCACCCTGGAGTACTCGTAGGGAACAAGGCAGCCAGTCAATGAGACAGAAGAAGGTGTTATCAGGGCAGGGTGAGAGTGAAGGGGGAGGAGAAAAGAAGAATCTTGAGGAGATTTCAGAACTTAAGGAGATCCGGCTCAAGCCTAAGAAGGGCAGGGAGACCGTTCCAGAGGGAGGATCCTGCATAGGAGAGACATCTACCACCCATGCTTAGTGAAGCACCTGATTCGTAGAGAGTTGGTGTCATGAGCACTGCTCCCGAGAAGCCAAGTCAAGCCCAGCATCCCCGGAAGCAGGCTCACGACCCTCGTCCCCGGCTCCAGCAAACCCCTATTGAGGCCCTTTGGATCAGTCCCGGCGCCAGGGGCGCCGGGCTCATAATTCTTGCAAAGGTGCTTTGGTGGACCTACCTGTCGCAGACCATGTTGCATACTCACCTTTGCAAATGCTGGCAGGATGAAGTCCCCAGCCTTCTGCTGGGAGGAACTATTCCCTGAACTGGGACTACTTTCTTACCTGGGTGGGGCTGGTGCCACTCCTTAGCTCTGGAACACAGGAACTCTTTTACCTAGGCGAGGCAGAGGAAGAAGACACCCAATCACTCCAACACTATTTAAACCACACCCGATTGGGAAAACGTGCTTCGCGTTATTCTGCATCTGCAGCAGGACGCTCACCGAGTCAGCTCCAGCATTCTAGTGACATCTCCAGCTTCAGCTCAGCAACCTGTGGAAGAAAGACACGAGAGCTATACTTACCATCCAGGAATCCAGACACCGGCAGAATCTGCAAGCAAAAGAAACATAAGGTTAGCAAGTTGCAACACGTTCGCAGCCGCGCTCGCTTACCTGATCCATCTGTGCTTTCACGGATTCTTCGCGGCCTTCTCTTCAGCAGCCTAACGGCACCTGTAAAGACAAAGAACATTGTTAAGTAGGAATCGGGTGAAGGCGGCCGCATTTACTTTTCTTACCTGCTTTTGTGCGCGTATTACGATCTCTTCAACCGCAGCAGCCCGGCACCTGAAAACAAGAAAAGACATTATTTAAGTGCCATTAAAGACTGCAAGAAAGCCTAACACTTACGTGTTTCCCCACGTGCATCCGCGACTGGGAAAACACCCGCAAGGTCCCGACACCTGCAAATAAGAAAAGAACATTGTTAGAGGTGCTATAAAAAGGTCACAGATCATTATACTCACGTACTTTGCACGTGCAACGGCAATGGACGAACAACGCCCGCAACCTCTCAAGACCTGAAAACAGAAAACAAGGGACATTATTGAGGTGTCATTGAAATTCCCATACCTACGTACAACCGCACGTGTCGCGCTCTCAGTGACCACGCCCTCAGCATCCAGGCACCTGAAAAAGACAATGCAAAGACTTCATTAAAGGTGCCCATCTCTTCAAGACTATAAACTCTTTATACCTACTGGCATCCGCTCGTGCAGTAACGGCGGCATCACCTTTTGGCATCTCAGCACCTGTGCCACTTCTAAGGCCACAAAAGACTTTGAGGACCTCCAGTGACGTAACTGGAACCCACGCACCCCTGCATAAGTCGCAGGATGGAGAGCCCAGCATTTATACGCCTAAGGTGAGAGCTCACCAGGACATTGGACTTTCGGAGAGTTGGCGATTAGTGAGGAGGAAGTCCAGCCAAACGGTCATTAACCCTTTTTTTCTTTCGCCTGCAGAAACCTTACCCTGCAAGCCAGACGGTCAATAAGAGGAAGCCCAGTCCAGAGAGTCATCCGAGCTCTACTCTTCTCAATTGAAGAGACTATAACAGTTCAGCCGGGACCAGCGCCTCCGTGGGAATCAGGTGAGCGTTACAGTTGGAGCTAGCAGACCAAAGAGCTCTAGTGGGGAGGTATTTAGGGAGAGAGAGTTGGATGTAGCAGGGTCCCACACTCCAGAGAGCGTTGTGTCTGATGCAGAGGGTCTTGAATTTTATCCTAGCAGAAACCGGTAGCCAGTGAAGAGAAGTTAGGGCTGGAGTGATAAAGTCCATGTGTTTCAGGCCAAGAATAAGTCTTTCAGTCGTATTCTGAGTTAGTTTCAGGGGACGAAGGGAGGAAGAAGGAAGCCTGAGGAAGAGGCTGTCACACCAGAGCTCGCGAGACCTTGTGTTTCTGGTGGAAGGTGAGGAATGGGAGAATACCTCTGAGGAGGTGCAGCTATGATATAATCAAAGTATATTGTTGTCACATGCTTCTTTTGAAGCCTCATTAGGGAGGTAGACATTATTTCTTAAGAGGCTAAAATCTGAACTGAAAGAATTGAATAGAGTGAATAAGCAGCTGTAGAGGTGCCTAGGTTCTTTGCATGGGATTTTTTTCAGGCAACTGAAGTCAAACCAGCATCATCATGATCTACTCTGCAGCTCCCCAAGACATTGAGATCATGGGCTGGTTCTGAGCCATGCTCCTTTCCCCCAATCCATTGTGTGAATGTAGGCAGGTGGGTCAGGTCTGTGACTTTTCACCCACTTGAAGGTTTCCTTCAGCGGCAATGGCTCATCCATGGTGGCGTTTAGCACTGGCAGAGATGCTGGTATTAAAGAAAAAGAGCATACAGCATGATAGTATTTTGGGTTTTCACACATGCAGGGGACACATCTACAGATTATAAAATCCATCCAATGCCAATAAAGAATGATAGTAGCACAATACCTATTATCTTCGCAGCATATGTTTCCGAAAACATGGCTTAGGTATACTGTAAATGCTTTGGCGGACACAGCTGTCGATTTAGATCTGCTAGTATAAAATCCTGATTGTGCTAAAACAAAAACGTATCAACATGATCGGATCATGAATCGAAGCCGATGTTTGTCATATAAGGATTTTAACACCCTATTGTTCGGCAACAAAGAAATGTGTGTAATGGCTGACTATTTATCTAAATGTCCTTCTCCACAAATACGAACCCAATACCTCCGATTTAGGTTGAACCTATGGCCAACGCAAGATGTGTTGGCTAGAAGAAAACTAATATCGCCTGAACAAAACTATTGTCGATTCTGTAAAAATCTAACAGAGAAAGAAACACTCCGACATTGTATTGTTATGTGTCCCGCGTTAAAGGATAATCGAGAAATACATATTAAGAATCTTATTGTTAATCACTGCTATATGGAGCTAGATGAAATATGGTACTGTCTTTTTACAAATATGACATTAGCTGTCCGCATTGCGATAGCTCAATATCTAGAATCTTGTTTCCTAAATTACCATGGTAGTACAATTAAGATCTGTAGTGATTGTATTATTGTGGAAATAACGCTGATACAAATTCATGTAAGTTTTAAACAAATTTATGTAAGAAATTAATTTATTTGTTGATTTAAATGTAAAGTATATATGTGTATTTGTTTATATTGTTCACGGTTTGTATGTATATTTGAAAGGGTGATTTTGTCAACCAACCAAATAAAATAAAATAAAAAAGAATGAAAGAAACACTTGTAACTGAAAGGACGCACCCTTAATAGGAACAACACAGCAGACAGCATTGAAGCCCAATACATTATCAATCCCTTTTGATGCCGATATTGACTGAATGACACTCTTGTAAAGTATGAGTCACCACTGTACCTTAAAATGGAAATGTCAATGGGAAAAGTAAGGCTTCAGTTACAAAGTTCAACACCTTACCTGGGCCACTGAATCAGAATTTCTTACTCACTTTTAGCATTAAGAATTTTTGACCTTTGGGGTCATAATACAGTTCACCGTCTCTGGTCTCCTCTTTCATAAGTGGCTTGTGATGGCTCACACCAGGGTCATCATTGAAGGAAAGCTAGTGTGTCATTATTCTGCTGCTGGCCGTAGAACTTTCTGCTCTCCATTGAGAGATCAGTGCAGTTGGATTGGATCAGGATCTAGCAAAGATTGGATTCAGAAGTGCATCAACAACAAAGATAAACGTACCAGTCTCTTCCTATCTGTACGAGCTGCACAGGTCATCGTCATTCCTGCAGATGTTTGGGTCATCAAAATGCCTTACTTGTTTCTGTTTGAAGTGCTGCCATGCAATACCACTGGAGAGGGTCTATTCACACTCCCTCATGACAGAAGGTTCCCATGATGGCCTTTGATGCTGAATGACTGTGGGTGGAGGCGGGAAGGACAGGGAGGGCAGGGCACCTTCATGTGAACAGCAATTATGAAGAAGCTGGTGCTGGGAGAAAAGGAAGTGGAGAAAACGGTCTCATGATCCACATGTTACACTTTGTGCAAACTAATATGTTACATGCCATCTGGGACATGTAGTCCTCTGGTGTTAAAAACAGAAATGCATTAGTGAGTGTCTGTATCTCCTAAACAAAGAAATAATTAACCCAAAATAACAATGTGTACTGAAAACACAGCGTGGGATAAATGAAAACAACAAATAAACAATTAAAAGCAAGGCATAAATTAAAATAGTAAAGAAAAAATAGATAAGAAATGTGTAAAATGTACGATTGAAAGATCCCTTCTAAAATAACAATGGTGGAGCAGATCAAAACCTGGAACCTAGTTGATTATGGAACACTGAGCTGATGAGGCGTTCACCCATTAAAAGCAAGGCATAAATTAAAATAGTAAAGAAAAAATAGATAAGAAATGTGTAAAATGTACGATTGAAAGATCCCTTCTAAAATAACAATGGTGGAGCAGATCAAAACCTGGAACCTAGTTGATTATGGAACACTGAGCTGATGAGGCGTTCACCCAGATGCTGAGGTGCACACCAGATTCAAGCCTTGATCCCCAAACTATCACAGGTACACAAAGTAGGCACTCAGCCCTGCATCCTCTGCTGCTGAACAGCGGCCAACTGATTGCATATGTGCTTGAAAGGATGTCTTTATCACACTCGTCCTCCACACAGTGCCATTGTCAACAGGGCTAGTGCACGAAGCTGTGGGTGTGTAAACGTTCATTGAATGACAAGGAGCAAACCAGTATTAAAATGACAAATGGGGTTTCAGAAGACCGTATCTGGCACGCACTGGAGATAAACATTGCCCAAAATAGTGTTGTGATGTGCTGTTGAGAAAGCTGATTCATTTATAAAAAACACCCTTTTCCTTAGAGTTTAATCTCACAAAGTTCCAGTGCTTTATCTACAGGGTATTGGCTCATTTTGCTATCACTTGGAAGGTATTTGCAAGTTCCTAAATGGAGTCTTTAGATTAGTAGCTGTAGCAGCATGCGTTCATGCAGTAGTAACATGAAGTGTGCTCTGAGCTTTTACTGTGAGAGAAGGGCTGCTCTGGCATCACTGTGTGAAGTTCTGCTGATTAGCCCAGGTTCCTCAGCTAAGGAACTGTAGTTGTGAAGGCGGGTCAAGCTCCGATAAGGCATCACAAGTTGAGAGGGTGCTGCAGAAAGCTTCTGCTCCAGAGCATTGCACTGTTGCTGCCACTTTCTGCAATCCTCAGACCTGAATGCCAGCAACCCCCACATTGCTCTCTATTCATGGTGCATTCTGAAGACTACTTACTGAAAATAAAAGAGCATCTTTGCAGTTTCTGTTACAACCAACAGTGCCTAAGTGCTGGACAATGTTTCATTAAATCTTTGTAGACATGCCATTGAGTTGGTCCACATATTTGTGTACCCCGTGTGTGATGCAAGCATGACCTCCCTGGGGCTCCTATAGTGCAACAGCGCTTATGACCTCAGGGGCTATCAAGCAGCAGCTCCGTTGGTGCCACATGTGGCTTCCTGGTGATATACGGGGGCACCTGGAAGCTGTTTGAGCAGAACATATATGAGTAGTATATGGGGCCCCCTTTTTTGGTATGTTACATTTTTGACACGTGGGAACCCCACTTATGTGTCCTTAGTGCCCCACCACCCTTGTGATATGGGTTTGATATCAATTTAATATACATTTTTTATATACAATTTATATAAAAAATGATTTCTATTTGATATCAAATTTATATTTTTTAATATAAAGTGTTTTTGTAGTTTGATATTAAAAAGGATATGATTTATATCGGTTTGATATAAAGTGAATTTAAAGTGTATATAAAAATGTGTCTGGGAGTGCTTGTATGCGCTGTTGCCTGTTGGAGGGTTAAGCGAGTTGGGAAAAGAGAGACTTTACTTTAATTATATTTATATAGCGCACCATAAAACCCGGAGGCATGAGGGCACACAAAAAACAGACAGGGGGCATCCTAAACAGCAGAGAGCGGCAGTAACGAATGTTAGGGTTTGGTCATGGTGACGCATTGATGACGTGGGAGTGGGTTTGGTTTTAAAATATAGGGCTGATGCCATGGTTTTATAATAGTTTTTATACAGATTTAATATAAAGTTGGCATACATTTTATAAGAGTTTTTATTTAGTTTTAACATAAAGCTAGGCAGAGTGGCTGACGTCATCATTTTATAACCCTTCTTCTATAGATTTCATTTTAAAAGGAGGTTGTGTTTGTTAAGGCATGCCGTCTATTTTTTAAATTTAAATGAGAGGCTTGATCTATAAAATAGGTTAGCGCGGGTTGTGGCATTTCAAAGTGCATAAAAGCAGAATACAATGTATAAATGTGAATACAAATGTTTTCCTATTAGGTTGAGCAACAGAGGACATGCCCGGGCATGTCCAGTTTTGGAGTGGGCATGAGATTAACAGCTAGTGGCGTGCATGTCTGAAAATATAGGATGATAAAGCAGACCTATAGGTATGAAAACAGCTAAGTTGCATGGCCTGAGAATATATATGTTATTAACATTATACTTGATAGAATGAAAATAAGTTTTTTTAAAGTAAAAAGTGCAGAGCTAATGCTAGGCAAATGTTCCATGGCTGCGTGTTCCATGGCTGCAAAACAGTCCTGTTCAGTCAAAAACAAAATGACAGAATGCTCTCTGGTACTGCATGTTTGCCATTTAAAAACACAATGTTCACAAAAACAAAGCATCATGCCCCAAGGGCAGCCATGAAAACCATTACAAATACAGAATGGATGACAAAGCAGAGCTATGTGTATAAAAACATCTAAGTTGTATGGCCTGCGAATATATATTCTAACATTATACTATACTGCAAACAGAGTTTTAAAATGAAGAATAAGGCTTAGGATCCAGATAACCCTTACTATTTTAAAAACACAGTGCAGCCAGCAACAAAATGACACAGCAAGGGTTGATTTAACAGCACCTAGACAACAGTTGAAAATAATCAAAGATTAAAGATCCGGACAATACTTGGTGCAGTTAAATGAAGACCATACAAATGGCCATGATCTGAAAAATGCAGCTGGTCTTTCAAACATATGGCATTCTTGTCATTTTAAAACACAGTGTTTGTTATACTTGACAGTAAAACTTACATACATGTGGCTGGCAGGCTTACACATTACAGCTGAGACAGTGTTTTCATCTATGAAGCTACCGCCATCAGCTGTCAAATTTGCTGTGTCACTTAGCCGGTCAGCTGTGTTGTAGCACAAGCAGTAGAATGATACTGTGACTTGCAAAAAGAAATGGATTTCTCCACAATGTGTTAACTCTAACTAGTAAGTGTTGTGTAGGCTTGTCAAATTTATTTTGAGCATCCCAATTTTTGTGCAGATTAAGCATGAATAACGAACTTGCAGAAGGCCGAGTCATACATTATGTGCAGAATATGTCAAGGTTTAGGCTGCTGATAACAGGACACAGCGAGTCTGGGGGGAGCGGGGGTCAATTGTAGGTGTTTAAAAGCAGATTTTCGGAAGCCAGCCAGAAATACTGCTTTGACGCTACAGAGGATTGTGGCTGCCCTGTGTCCCGGAGCATTGGAATTCTGCTAGCTGCAGGCCGTTTTCTAGTAAAGGAGATAAACAACATTAAGATAAGATGGATTTCATAGTACAAATGAGGGGCAAAATGTTTTATGCATGCCTATGATGTGTTTCTATTTAGAGTTTGAGAGCGTCTTGGGAAGATTTAGTATATCTGATAAACTTGTATTTAAAAAAAAATTATTTACATTCATGCACAGGGGGGCGAAGGCATGAACAGCTGTTTTTCTGACATTACAGCTTGGTTAGGATAATGCGTATCAGGGCTCATAAGTGTGAAATATTTAGATGGCCTTTAAATGTAAAGAACATTATCTTTAGTGCTAAGGTGTTTCAAGGTGCTAACATGTGTTTTCGGACTTTGCATGCTGTCTAGTGTAAGGTTTAAACATGTCTGTAAGTGTTTATAGCTGGGGGGCTGCATCATATTTTTTAAAGAGATGCTTGGTGCGAAAGCCTGCTTATTTAAAGTTTATGTTCTAGCTTCTGGCATTGTGTATTTTTAAGTATGGAACTGTTTGAAAAGAGCAAAGTGACACATTGTTGCAGCGGTATAACTGACACGTGTGCAGGCTGGTGTTAGAATAAAAGGTTGCATTTTTATATATGAAAGTTTCAAACATGGAGAAAATGTTCTCTAGTCATTATAAAATGTAGACCTGTGCTAAGATGCAAACCTGAAGCTGTTTTAAGATGCAAGGCAGTTTAAATATTTTTATTCTAAACTATATGAATAATATTCACGTTCCGGCTTTGTAATGTGTCTGGCGTGATAGGTCAGGCTCACACTAAAAACTTGTATGTTTTATAGGGTTCTGGCAGCCTGCAGGAACAGTGCTAAGCCTTATTTTGTAGATTTAGAAAATGTCTTGGGTGTTATAATGCACACCAGTAAATAGCCACGGTGTGTTTAGAGGACCGCACACAATATTGCTAAAAAAAATGTAAATTACATTTTTAAACCTCAAATTATTTAAACTTGTTTTAATAATGATGAGGCCCGACTGGAACTGTGCACATTGTGCTTTTATTCCTATGGCAGAAGATGTGTACAAATGTTACATGAGGCATTGTGAAGTGACAGACAACACATGGGTTATTGTTAAACACCACATCCCATGGAAATAATTACTAGTTTTTCTTTCACACAGGCAAATGAAATTGTTGATTTAAACACTTTTACAAATGCATTCAGGGTTTGGCCATGGATGAACCAGTTTTAGAAGAAAAAAAGATATTGACAAAGTTAATTGCCATGGACTTTATATAGATATAGTGAAATTTGCTCAAAGTAACCACACATGCATGGAGAATGTTAGACACATGGTTTATTTTATTTTACAACAAGTGTATTTTGAAGTAGTGTTTGCAGGAGAATTGTTATAGACTGTATTAAAGTCTCTGGGCCTCATCACAACCTTGGTGGTATCCCAGCAGTAATTCCGCCGGGATAACACCAACGCAAATAGTGTTACCGCTAGTGTTACAGCTGGTCTGGCTGTAATTCTCCATTTTGTTTAAGCGTCCATAGGACACTATGCAGACTTTTGGCAAAAACGTCCAAAAACGGGCGGAAAGATGGAACTTTCCACCCAACTTGAGATTGAGCAGACCGTTAAATGCAGAGGTAATAGATTGCTTGTATACGCCACCCCTCAACAATGTAAGGCCATTCTAGCCACATGCTGCAACGATTTGTTGGCCGCTATTTCAGAGATTGCTCAGAACACTTTAAAGGGACACATGCCCCTAACACACCGTCAAATAAGTGTGTTGAAAAAGAACGTCATCAAGGAACTGAGCAATAAGCAAATATCGCTAAGGGCTAAAAGAACTCTAAGTGGTTTGAACCTACACGATCTAGTACAGGGTGTTACAAATCAACACCCCACTGCTACAGTAAATGCCCCCATCGGTCGGAACAAGTTTATGCAAGCAGTTGCTGATTTAGATATTCTGACTTTGGCTGTCGCCCAACAACACCTTCTACAGCAGCTAAAAATTGGGGCTCCCACAACTCCTCACCAACAACAAAGACCCCTTTAATCACTCCTATAAGCAGTCCCTACTTCCCCAGGTTTTAGGAATATTTGCCCACCCCCATCATGCATGACTCTGAAATGTTTAGTCCACACCGACGACGCAGCAGGCCGATATGGTTATCTGAATATGCGGGAGCCCCCATTGCTGAATGTATATGTTTCTTTTTTGCTATATTGTCGTATAGCATTTTATTCTGTATTAAACATGTCTTGCTTTTTAATTAATAAATGTTTTCAATTCATAAAACTGACTGGTTTCATTATGTTATATTATTTACTATGTATAAATAACACACAATGGTTGTTTAGAAAATGTAATTGATGCATGTATCACTGTATAGATGATGCACATTTACATTTTTGACAAACTGTAAATATTTAGCGAGATGTATACACATCTTGTTAACAAATCTGGTTACCATTTGATAATTTTGCATGCGATTGCTTGGATACATTTTTAAAACAGCCGACAACAATCGCCATTCTGACATTTGACTGAACGTATATACAGTGATGCTCGCAGGTCATGGCTTTAGAGTCTTGAACCGGTACAGTAATATAATGTAAATACTTTGCTATGCTTCTTACATAGTCCGTGAAATCCTCTGGCATATATGGTGTGTTGCGGGAAGTGTGCCAAACTGTCAAACGGCGTTGGCACATCTCCCTCCAGCCAAAGAGATATCCAATGTGTTCCACCCCAGGCCTGCGGATCAGTGTTCACCACCAGCTAACCGGGCGATTTCAGGGTAGGTGCCTGGGTCGTGTATTGTTGGCATACACACCGTAAAATGTTTTTCTGAGCGTGTCTATGCTTACGCATAAATTATAATTATCTGTGGAGTATCAATTAAATATCAAAACATATGTTTCTTTGTGTGTTGGTCTTGAGAACGATATTGAAAACGCTCCACACAGTGCATAGGTTTCCTTTCCCCATGAGGTTGAAATGCCCCGCTGACGCGTTATCAGGTCTTAGATCAAAGGCCAGTAGGGTATAGACGAGAGCATACTTGTTTTGTGTGAATGAAACCAGTACATCATGCATCTGCTTTCCCGTGACAGTCACCAGTCCCAGGTATTCTCTGATTATGCTCAGAAGTCCAAAATTGGGAGTATATGCTTTGGCAGGACAGTGCTGCATAGTTCATGTTACAGAGTTTGAACTCAAATGGGTTTTTATCATATGCTCTGCTAAGGGCAGTTGTTGCAACAATTCCCATGATTAATATTTTTGGGAGCAACCGCAAAAATAGGTTGCCTTGACTGGTACCCCTGCTACTGGTGGGAGTGATGGAGACTTTAATAGTGACTCTCTCTACAGGATACTTTACGTTAGATATCTGCAGTGCAACTGCATGCACCAGTCTAATAGTCGGAGAGACTCCTACACATTTAATGAATAAACTGCCCTATATGATGACTAGTTTGTGTTGCTCGGTGTCCCCGCTCATGAGGCAAAAAGCATCTGTGTTTAGTTCAACGCTGTTGATCAATAGTTTATCCTGGAAGAAAAGATGACACTAGATGACCTAGTAAATCGAATACTCTACTGGTTCTGGCGTGAAGGGCTCTCGTTGCATACCCCTTGTTATCGCCACCCAGAGCTGTGTTGTTGAAATGTCCTGACTTATCACGATAAAAGAGGCCTGCTGAAAGCTGCTTTTCCAGGACATTGTGGCCATAATTTAATAGGCACTCTATATAGGCCTAGCAGGTGTACATATTATCACTCTGCGTTATCATTCTATCACCCAACGTCAAGTCCACCTGGTTGAACATTTTGGCTATTGCGATCGTGCCCACTGGTGCTTTGCCTGTGATTTTGGTTCCATTCGCATTTGTTATTTTACAGGTTAGATTTAGCAGCATATCGTTTAAATTCAGATACATATCGGTCAAACCCGATACAAAAGATTCTATGGGGGCTACCAGTGATAGAACCGCCAGAGGCCAGACCTCAATAAAGAAACTGTTATCAATGCTAGTTTGGGTCGGGGATATGCTAAAGAGACCAAGCTCCGATTTTACACATTTCCTGGAGGACCTGTGTAAGAAGCCATTGTTCTTTTTAAAATATTACTGTCCTTTAGAAATAACATGCTTCTTCTTCCTATTCGACTGTGCACATCAGGGTTTTGATCCGCATTTCCTGGTGGATTTCGGGGGACCATGCAGCAGAGATGCAGACCCCTTCCTCTTAATGTTCCTACATGGTTTGTAAATGAGGCCTGATCCATCTTGCCCCTCATTTTTCCATTCGGCGAGCCACTGAGCAAGCATAGTTGTCACGCTTCCCATGTCTTTTGCAATATTGCTGGCTGCCGTTTTCACTTGCTGTTAAGCTAGTTTGAAGCTGTGACATAGAAAGGGCATTGTGCATCTAAAAAGACTTTTAAAGATGCCACTGAGACCTGCTCAAATGTGGCTGATCGACTTAACCGGCCTGGGTCATATAATATTCCATATAGGTCCTGGGGTCTCCATAGTTCTTTACCACAGCAATTCTAATGCTTTTGTATTAGTCTTTCAGCCGGAGCATCGAACGTGCAACCAAAGCCAGATTTTTCCATATTTAAATGATACAAACTGTCCTTGATCATCTGATATCGGTATGTTGATGTTGTCAAAATGTTTTTTGCACACAGGAACATAATCGGGTATGTTGTAATGAATGTTCACAATATCATTGTTGTTCCCTTTAATCTTCCCGGTTCTAAGTAGCAGGATGTAGCTATCCCCATACATTGATATTCCATGATATTGCTGTATAACAATAAGCTATAAAAAACCCTGTTAATGTTGACCTATGTATTACCCCATGGTTCTTTACTTCCAATGTGTTGCACAGTCTCCCCGCTGTTGAAAACCTAACAGATGGGTCAGAGCCCTGTAAAAAAAAAAAATCCTGTTTTGCGGTTCTAGGTGTAGCGTTCTATCCCTGTACTCAGGTATATTTGATACAGATTTGTTGATGACTCTCACAAGTTCCTGTATTTTTGCATAATGCCTCTCAGGAAATCCACCTGGCCAGAGCCTCTGAGGGTTTGCTCATTTTGAGATAAATGGGCTAGAGTATCCCACGATCAGACGTACTGAACTTCAATGAGCAACACTGCCCAGTGACCCTCCAAATGTATGGGTTTGGCCCGATTTACAGTAAAGTAGGATATTTTGTTGCTGTCTCGGCTGAGGCGTTGCTGGGAAGCATAATATAAAAAGATGCAGACTAGGTTTCAAACCCACCGCTACACACCCATGGTCTCTAGGGAACCAGCTTGCACTCAATTGTTTAATTTGTCAGCCCACCCCAGCCATTTAACTAGATAGTGCTTCTTGAAACTACAACATTTACTCTGTATGACTTTTTTGATTTTATAAACTCGTTGCTGGTCTTTAATGACTTTCTGGACATTTTCCCTGTAAAAAATACCTTGACGAGCCTTCCGGGAATAATCAATTAATCTGTATATAGAAAGACCCTCCTGGTGAGCCACTCTATCTATAAAAACAAATCTGCTCATACCCCTTTGTAAAGATGTTGTTGTGTTTTGAGATGAGCACATGATCCCCCTTTTTAAGGGGTGTACATTTTGTCTTTTTAAAAAGTCTTTGACCATACAGTTTTTTCCAGACCTCCAAAGAATTCAGTGGTGTTACACCAGCTGGGATTGTTTTAAAAGATCTATAAAGCGTGGTGAAATACACGTTTATAAATGCAGACAGCACCTCCCCATATCTATGGTTGTTTTTAGCCAAAACAAATTGCCAGAGAGATGTTTTAAAGATGCATATAAAATGTTCTACAATAGAGGCTTTAACTTCAGAGTGTGCAACAAAGTGATGCACCCCGTGTTGCATTAGAAGATCGTGCATCGGCTTATTTAAAAACTCCTTACCAGCTTCGGTCTGCAGTTTAGCAGGGACTCGGCCTTTGGTAAACATGCACTTAAAAGCCATTGCCATGTTGTGGCCCGTCTTGTTCTTTAAAGCTTCAACATAGGTGTATTTTGATAGAACGCAGATGACGGCTAGAATATAGTGAAAACCGTTGTTATCTTTGCAAAACTGACTCAGATCCATATTATCTGTTTGACATTGTTGATCGATGTAACATACTACAGTCATTTGCGGTTTAAAATGTTTGCGGGCTGGCTTGTGTAGCATATAAGCCTCTTCTCCAGCAAGCCACATCTTGACGACTCCCTGTGACACCTTCTCACCATAGGCTTTGCAGTTTACGACTCAGGCTGTCAAGCCCTCCATAACTACTGACACCTCCTTCATCATAATATATTTTCGACAGCGTCAGGCCATACATGTTTGCCCATAACAGCTCAACATAAAGACAAAATCAGTTTTTATAAACAACAGCTTTGTATTCACATTTAAAACAATTTGTATTCAAAATATATTCACATTAAAACACTAAAGCAATCGGCCCTGTTCTAAATTTCATAATACATGCGAATACCGCACAAACACATTGCATGCCACTGCTTTGTTAAGCAACCGTGTTACCCTCAGTTAGGTGCTCCTTTATGTATACTTTATCCCCGCCCAGTTGGGAACTGTTTTTTCAATGATGTTTCCAACAACAATCAGACACAGGCGTCTAAAGTGCTTCATTTTTAAAAGAGGGTTATTTGCCGAGATAATAGCCCATAATGTTTTAGATACAGATCGTACAGTTCCTGCACCAATCCTTATCTGTGTCATAGGTTGCGTGAAGCACATGATTTCTACAATGCATTTAGGGCTCAACATGAAACATATTTTACATAGTGAATTATACGCATAAGATATTTCCCAACATTCATGAGCATCCTGCTGGGGTAGTTAATGTAATGTCCGTAGCACCATCTGTACAAGTGTTGTTTTAAACATGCCCCAGTCACTATGGCCGTAATCCCTTGGTTAGCACAAATATAAGTCCGAAGAGCAGCGTCATGTCCATATCGGTTGCCATTAGCATAATACATTCCTTATACAGACTGTTATCCACGGGCTTTCAATTAGTTTTGAACAAGTGTGATGCTGGAAATGCATTGGAGGGACAGGGCCTCCGTATCCGTGTCCTTTACTGCTTTTTATCGTGTGTTCTGTTGTGTTGTCCATGCAGGACTCCTGGCGGTGCAGCTCTCTCTGCTTTGGTTTGGTGAACAAACCTGTGGGATACCCTTATGGCAACCATGGGTAGGGGTACAACCCTGTGCCCCAGTGTATGTTTTTGGGCACCATGGGCTGGTGGCAGCTCCGTGCTGAAATGACTGGTGCCCTGAGCATGGTCCATTTTGGGATGCCCAGGCCCTGTCATTGGAATCGGTAGATTCCTGATGGAGATAAAATGGCCCCCATGGCCTCTTGCCTTCCGTCACCTGTTATCACCTGTTATCCTGATCTTCCCGAAGTCCCGGGAAGCCATGCCTTTGTCCCTTCCCCCTGACTGGCTGCTGGCTGTTGGGTGGAAGTTCTGTATATGGTAGTGTGGGGAAGTGCTGACTAGACTGGCTGGAGCCTTCTCAACAACCGTATGTTGTGGGTACGCCTGTGGGTGGGACCTGGGTGAATGGAGTGTGTGACGAATATACATTCTATGTTGTGACTGTCTAGTATATGGTGTGTGACACAATGGTTGAGACAGCCCTGCCCGAAACCGGTATGAATGCAGCTTGGAGTGTTGAATGGCACGGTACTTGTCCCAATACACATAACTTGTTGTGAGTGTCTGGAGAGAAGTGAATGGCCTGAATACCTTGTGTGCCTGATTGGCTGCCTGCCTGCATGAATGCCCATAGTCGTGATTGGATGCTTGAGTGCGACACAGCAGAATGAATGGGAGATCAACAGTATATCTGGGGACCTCTCACTGCTAGGAATCATGTTCAGAAGCTGAAGTCCACTACCACGAGTAACTGGAGTGAAGCTTATCCTTGAGCCCTGCTGGACGAGAAGAATTGCTGTTGCTCTCCTTCGCAATCTGAAAGCTGCTGTGCTTCAAGAACTGACCCAGAGAGGACCTGGTAAGGCGCCCTCTTCCCGAGCTACGAGGGACCATCGTGCACAGCTGATCTTTGCCTAAGCTCCCTGGTAGACAGACCTTCGACAGGCTGCCGACCCGATACAGGGACTGCTGCGGAACTCCAAGGAGAAGCGCCCGGACTGTTGTCCGCCACTGTCGTCGACCGCCATCGCCGACCGGAGCCGCCGTGGTCCCGTTGCCTAAGAACTTCATTGATCCAAGGACGCTCTCATCCGCATCATCGCCGCTGTATCCTGCTGGAGAAGGCCTGACCGTTGACGCGCCGAGGAGAATCCACCAGTGGGTTTCCTGCCACCCAAAGACCACAGAGAAGCCGACGACTTGACGCCCTTGCAGGGCCACAGTTCGCCAACTCTTTACGGTCCAGAACTATCGACACCGAGGTGCCCCGCGCGCCTCTTCCTGGCAGGACGTTTATGCTTCCCCATCAACGAGCACCGCTAGGAACAACGCAGCCACTTCACTGTCGTAGCTCCACCTGTTCTCCGTCAGAAGTTCAACGACCCGTGACTCCTGCCTGAAAGGGAGGACACTCAAGAAGGGTTGTCTATTTCCCCGACGCGGAATGCTACAACACCAAGGTACTTTAGGGTTGCAGAACTATTGGAAAGTCTAGTGTGAACAATATATGTACTGGGCTTGTATCTTTCTTCTACAGGTTGCCCACATGGGGGGATCTTCACACAGAACTGTGTCTAGGTAACCGGGCCAGTACTCTGCCTACTGTTCAACCATCTTGCTTTCCTTCCTCTCTCTACTTCTGGTTTCCTCTTTATTTTTATCTGTCTGTCATTCTGACCGTATGCACTTGAATAAGATCTAATAACATTAGTGGTACCACTTTAGAATTGTACATATTTACCATTGTAGATTTTCGGAGTACAAAGTGAGTTATTGTTATTGTGTATATGACCTTAAATATGAATTATATAAAGACTGTGTTTTAACCGATATAGTGTGTGGGCATTCCTTCGTGGATGCTCGGGGACTACACTGTACTTAAGAACCAGCTCGCATCAACTCCCGAGAAGCTAGGCCTTGATTGCTCGACCACAACTACCAATACTAGAGAATCTTGGCAGGGGTCTCTGTGCCTCCCCTCTTCCATCTAGAGAGCAGAGGTGCAGACCTCCCCCCTCCGGTCTTTACAATAAGCACAATGAATAATAGCATTGTCTTTAAGGCTACTGTCCCCATCAGCCAAAGACGGACCTTACACAGGCTACTTTCAAAATACCCATGCTTTTCAAGCAGGTTTGAACAGAAAGCACAATAACTATTAATAGTCTCTGCCACAGTTTGGTTCTCCTCACCCCCGTACGCATGACCCTGTTTTTCATCAAGGCTCTGGGGTGGCCTCATTGCTGCATCCGCCTGCAGAGCCATAGCAGCACCGTCCTTGTCTTCCGAGCTCGCATTGGGTGCAAATGGCTGCTCCACACTGCATCGTCATTGCCCCAAAACTCTTCGGGTTCATAGTCAGCCATAAAATCACAAGCATCTTCCATCCCATCAAACATCATAAAATCAATGGGGCTTCCTGGGGATGTTCTCTCCTCTTCGTACCTGTAGCTTTTCATAATAGCTTTTTTCCGAATAGGCCCTGTAAAGCTCAAAAAGCGACTTGTTCTTCAGCCCGCCGCAAAAGCTATATATCCAGTTGTAAAGCCCCCCTCCTGACGCCATCACAGTCTTAAGCAGGCCCTTTCAATCAAAATGTATATCAAACATTCTTGTAATTCTTAAAACTATATCCATTTCATATAAATGTTACTAAAGGTTGTATCAAATGCACCCACACTTTATATAAAAAAAAAAAACACAACTTTTATATTAAATTGTTAAAGTGTCTATCAAAGGTCTGCCTACTTTATATAAAAATAATATAACACATATATAACATTTATATAAAATTATTAAGGTTCTTATCAAATGTACTCCAACTTTATATCTGTTATAAAATGATGACGTCAGCTATTGGGCCTTTAATTATATTAAAGCTATATAAAAAGTATTATAAGATCATGGCGTCAGCACTATATTTAAAAACCAAACCCATTCACGCGTCATTAACGCGTCACCACGACAAAACCATAGCACTTGCAGTCTCGCTCTCACAACTCACTTTACAACAGGCAGCAGCGCACACGAGAGCTCCCAGACACATTTTTATATAAACACATTTTTATATAAACTTTATATCAAACTGATATAAATGATATCCTCTTTCATATCAAACTACAAAAACACTTCATATAAAAAATATACATTTGATATCAATTTTATATTAAATGTATATTAAATTGATATCAAACTCATATCACAAAGCGGCATGACTAAGGACACCCACTGCGCGTTCCCACCTGTCAAAAATGTAACATTGCAAAAAAGGAGGCCCCATATAAAAAAGGGGGCCCCATATACTGCTTATATGGAATGATTAGGGCTATTGGAGTTTTTGAATGTATAGCTTTTTTCTACAATGATCATATATGAAACACAATAAAAACAGCATGCCACGATAGTAATCCACCCACTGGTCACCAGAGTACTTAATGTCATTTCGGAGATAACACAGCCATGAGGAAATCGAAAGCACAGACTAGAAGGAGAAAAGGGAAGTGACTATCAGGCCAAGGACTGTGTGGTCATATCATGAAATCCCAATGTTATGAGAAAATGTGGGAACCGTAAGAACCCAGTCAACCAGCTCCTAATATTTACCAGTAGCATAGGGATACATTCTACATACAGATAACATAGCTAAGAAAATAGGAAAGGTCAAGGTGAATTGAGGAATACGACTAGCCACATGGGGGCGTGCACTCATCTGGACTGTTTTGACATTTGTAAATGAACGGAATGATGGTAGACCGACCTCACGAAAATGTGAGGGGCAATTCCACACACATTTTCCTATGATACCACCACAACAAAGCCTAGATCTGTGTACTCTGGCATGGACACAGCCTACAGGCACAGTCCGCCCTGTCATATTTAGTTGGAATCTGTCTGCAGAGGAGCGCACAATGTCATCCCAAGGAGGGGGGGGACAAAACATCCCCCTGCCATGCGCAGCCTGATTAATTGGCAAAGGCTACATGAAACTGCCCTGGTGGCAGCGATTAACATACCAACAGGTACTTCAAACAGGTCCCCACAGGATCTAACTGCAGATGATGACAAAGGAAACAGGAAACACAACGACCTTTCATATGTAACTGTCAACCTGAAGCCAGCTGCCATCCTCAGTATCAATGACAGTGTACTGACACGTTTGTGTCTTTTATTGCAGTATGCCACCCACACTAGGATACCAGAATGTGGTTTGCGGAAACCAGAGAGTCTGGATTCTCAGCATCTTAAAGGGAGACCTGCCCCTTTAATCAGGAACCACAGGGAGCTCCATTACCAGAGAGACTCTTTAATCACAGCAGACAGACAGATGGTTGGGATTTAGTATCACAAGGGAGTGAGTCCAGAGGTCTTTCTAGAGAGAGGAGGTTTCCGTCATCTTGGTTCTGGGGCACCCCTGGTTTATGTTTCATCCCTGTCCCTTTTCCTGTTGGAAAGCACTCTGGTTATGACCTCACACCCATATACAACTGTTGGTAGGGACCCCAGGATGTGTTCATTAAGGTAGGTTTAGCCTACCCCAATCACTGTGGCCCACTTGGCTTTAAAAGAGGGCTGGAGACCCATTTTAGGCAGATCATCTGAAGACTTCACAAGTATTATGAAAGAATAACTCATCCTTGGACCCTGGCCGAAGGTGCAGTCTGCATGACAGCTAAGGAAGTCCAGGAGCACCCAAAGAGGGAAGCAAGATCCATCCCCTTAATTTCTCAGAGGGAACAGAGGGAGAAAATAACTCAGAGGACCAGCCAGCCACTTCAGAACCAGTACCCAGCCATCACACAGCATGCTCTGCTAGGTTCTGCAGCAAGCTTCCTGGATAGAGAGTGTCAGAAAGTCCCTGAACTTGAAACCAAGGACAAGGCAGCTGCCTGCAACACACTCCCGAGCTTTGGGCTTTAAAAGACGACACAAGCCTATTGAAGAATCTGGAAGAAGTGCATCAACAAGCATCTACCACCATCTGCTTTAAAGGACATTTTTGAGCCAGTCAAGTTCCTCGATCCGCAACCGACTGCAACGCTGAACGGATTAGCACTAAGACAACGATTCCTGCGCCTGAGTCTCTGTATAGGCCTGAGTCAGAACCAGTTGACTCACATCTCAAATGGATCGCCGAACCAGTTGACTCACATCTCAAATTCGGTCACAGAAGCCTGCAAGGTGCCCTGAAGCTGACTCGACCCTGTCGAGCACCAAGAACATCTACAGCAAAAGGTACATTGTAGTTCTGTCCCCCTGGTCCCTCCCAGAAGGCCCCTGGAGACATATTAAGAAACTTTTCCCCTTTGTGCTGCAGCCAAGAAACCTTAAACTGTTGTCGTTATTAAACATACCGACTACCCTCCAGTCAGTATCCAAAGTGCATCCCTTTCCTTCTCTGAAACTGTCCTCTGCATTCCTTTACAAGGTGGGTTGTATTTAGAAGTGTGATTAGAGTGTCTGTTGTGAAAACAATAAAGTCGATATTTGTATACAACCTTGACTGGACACTCCTTTTTATCATTGGGTAATAATTGTATTTTCGCTATTTTGCAAATAGGCACAGATCCACAACCTTTCGAGGAGATAAGCCTTCTCTTCCGTCCACATTACCAAAATTGAACAAGGAGGTTTATCATTTTAATTGTATGCTTATTTAATCCAATCTGTTCAGATCCATTCTGGTGTATTAGAGGTGTAGGGCTGATTGATGGCTTAGAAACCCATATTCACCCCTGCACTACTAGTACACCGGAATTCAACTTGTTACAGTGGACCGTTCTAAATTTAATTAAACCCGATTCTCCACTTATCCATCACATCTCGCTAACACACAGGGTGTAATTATTCCAGCTGGACCTATCTTGCTTTCTGTCTTGCAAGCACACATCCCTCTCTGATGGACTTCAACAAGGGGCTCAGTTTGCATTCGGCGTGTGTGAGAAGATTCCTGACGGTGACTTGCCAGCGGGGCTGCTCTCTGGTGACTGAGGCCGAGTTGCAATGATGGCCACTGAAACATCGCAACAAGCTCCTGCTCTTTCCCTGACCCGTGGCTTCACAGTGGGACATAACGACAGCCATCTACTCAAGAGCTCTGACAGCTTTCCATTTGACGGCTGCTCACAGTAACACCAGCAGTGAAAGCAGGAACAGAGAGAATGTAATATAGGTTTGCAGTGCAGATGCGCACATGCAACACAACATGGTTTAAAAAATAGGCAATTTTTCGATTTTAAAAATCCCAAAATCTACTTTGGAAGAGGTGGTAGTGGTAAGGATACTACGGGTGAAATAGTAGATTACCTACTGGGATGATTGCCATTTTGAATAGGTTTGCAAGTGGCGTGTCACCATTCGAAATGCCAAAACATGCATTCGATGTATGTGGCCTTTCAGTTAGCCCAAAATACATGCATGTGCTGGTGGAAAGGTCTTGTAGAGCGTTAGCAGAAGAAAACAATTGATCAGGCCAATTTTACTCAGAATGTGTACTTTCTCCAAAATGCGAATTGCGATGTTTGGGCACTGTAGCCTCGGAAAATATGCAATTATGAGGCCATTGAGGACATAGTACACATGTTGTAACACAATTTTTATTCCTGGTAAGAAAACAATTGATGTGTGGCAACGAAGAGATTTTTGAGAAACACAAAAATATTGTGAAATAACAAATTGCCGAAAACATGAGTACGATAGACTCGCCCAGTTGGCAATGTGGCAAATCACCAGTGTAGGTGATTATTCGATATAATTCAAAATTTACCTCAGGCAAAAAAAAAAATGCTCCGACTCCGACATGTGTGCATTACTAGGCAAGCAAGTATTTGTGAAGTGCAGCAAGAACCACTTTAATGGGCTTTTCGTTAGATTGCCAGGGAATGAAGGCGTCTTTTAGGTCAACAACTCAGTTAACTCTTGGTACGAGAATCTTAAAAGCAGAATTATTTTACATTTAAGGTAAAAGTGACGCAAAAGGGTGAGCTATTCAATCAGAAGTGTTGTTCAAAGGACAACAACAGGGAGCGGAGTAGCCCCTTTGTGGGGTGCTTAACAAGGCTCAAAGTGATAGGAGAGCAGGTAATGAGCCGGTTGGTGCAGGGAAATATTAGTGCAATAAGACTGGAGACAACACACACTGACCACATACGTTTTGCTCCCGATATCGGCAGGGATATGCAGTATGTACAAGAGGGACAGAGTGGGGTTTCCAGAGCGACAAGCAATGTGCTGTCTTAGGTCAGGGTCCCCTTCCAGGTACAGACAATGGAGTTTTAGAGCATATTTTAAAGCATGGACAGGAGACAGGTTTTTGGTAATAGGGGAGGATGTTTCAGTGGGGTATAGAAAGGGGGAGAGTAGAAGCAATAGGCTGCAACAGGGGTAGGGAAAGAGATCGAATTGGAGGCCAAATCAAAGGGCACTGGGGTGGGGGAGTAGGAGGTACTGGAGCTAGTCAGATGATCGAATGGCCAGACCATGAGTTGATTTAAAGAGGAGTAAAAGGAGTAAAAGGAATTAGAAGAATTCGGTGATGCATGGAGCCAGTGGACAAAGACAAGAGGGCAGTGGGGGTAAGAACAGACAGGAAGTAGCAGCATTAGGGGGATTTCTTTTTTTTTAACAGTCAAAGGAGTAGAGAGGGAGGTCCATGAGGAGTTTACAGCAGTAATCAAGTCCACTGAATAGAAGGATGCTGATAAGAGATTTAGATGAGTGGTAGGCTAGGAGGGTGGGATTTTCCTAATGTCCAGGTTATTGAGCATTGAAGCGCTTGCAGCAGAGGTGATAAAATGGTGGAGTTTTAGGCTGCTACTAAAAGTTCACCCCTTCACATTCACAAAGTTGTATTTAAATTTGCCATAAATCAGGAGATCTCATTACTGACTTTCTTTCTGAAACCAAAATCAGAGCAAGAAGCACTCTTCCCAACCTGCATATACTAAATGCCATGAGAGTCTACTTAGCATCTGGTACTCAGGCCCTCTTTTCTTCACCTATTGGGGACACCTCTCTTGGCAAGCAGACAGTGGAAGCATGTATCTTGATATAGATTGGCACTTGAATGCTAGAATGATACTCCATTCAGGGGTTCCCTGCTTCAAAAGGCATCCAAAGCAAAGCAAATGCAGCTCAATGGTACGTCAGAGGCCTGCTCTCTGGAAGTCATCAGCAGAGCAGCCTCACAGACCTCTCCCTTGATTGTCGGTTAACATTGCTGTCTCGTTCAGGCTCAAGAGCTGATGCAGAGTTCTCCCTTGGGGTCCACAAGAACATGTTTGATTAAACTGCGATAGGGGCTAGCTCCCAATTTCAATATTTCTTGGTAGTCTACTGAGTGTATGGTGGAAATTGGATGGCTGTCTGAGTATGAAAAGCTACTCACCATAATGAATAATGGTGTCCCTGTCCCCACGAAACATAGTTCAACATGATGGTGTAACTTGGCAGATAGCAAAGGACTGTGGAAGAACCAGGTAGGTGGAGCCAGGGTGGACAAAGCCAGACACAGCTTTCTCCAAGCCTGCACACTGGCTTCCACCCTCAAAAATATCTCTGTTGCTTTACAACATGCTCCATTCCCATCCCATTGAGGCTCACATCCCAGAATTATGGAGCAAATCGGACTAGATACTGGGAGTACTTTAGCAGCTGTGTTGAATAACGTTTTCATAGCGGGTCATACTGCGCACAGTGTTAACTCTGTAGAGTGTTATTGGTGCACAACATAAAGGTGCACCTGTCAGCCTCGGGGAGACTGAACAACTTAGTGGAGCGACAGAGTGAGTCTAAGAATGAGGAATATGCATGACTAGAAGTCAGGCTGTTGGCAATATTATCTTAACAGTTTGGCCTGAGCAAATGGAGACCAGCCCGATTTCTGGCACAAGCCATGCTCTTTGGTATTCCACAAGGGGGATGCATTTTCTCATTATGGAATATGTATTGGGAGCAGCTGGATAGCGCCTGCATACATTCCCCGAGGACGGTCTCTCATTTGCATGGGCTGTTTTGCATGCACATTCTCCCTTTTCCCTGGGGCACGCACCGACTGCAGAAAATAGACCAGGGTTAAAAGCCATTTGTCTAGGACACAAAGCCTGAGGCACACAAGAGGTTTATGTTTATTTCAGTGTGTTTAATTGTATGTACCTTAAAGAGCTGTCATTGATTTCTTGTCTAGTGTGCATTCAGAAGCCTTACACTCTTAAGATCCGACTAAACGATGTTCACTGGAACAATTTAGGAGATACCCTACAAATCACAGATGTGCTCCTCTAACTCATACCTGATCCACATAGCCTAAATCTAAAGGAAGGGCACAGATGCCTCCGAAATGTCTGAGGTGCATTTCAGCAAATTTGTTTTCATCATTTGCACATGAACAACTCAAAGATACCACAGGCAGCTTCAGATTTGCTCCATTGTTACGCTTTGTGAAAAAAGTTATGAAGTTGCTGGAGCAAATCTGTGATTCTCAACGCAGCGCCTGTTTTTCTCCAGTGGGAAATATTGTTTAAACTGTTGGAAAGACTGATTTCCCCCCAGCAGCCAACTGAGAGCTGAAACCAAGCCCAATATCCCAAACACACCCTGATGGGAGCTTGGACTCTCAAGAAGGTGGATTCAGAGAGCACGTTATCTACCCAGTCAGGGAAGCTTCTAAAAATCAGGAATGTTCTCTTAGCATGAACAAGATGCATGCTATTCCTGATCATCCATGTTTTCATAGCGTGGATCACATTGGAACACACACTGTCTATGTTATGCATCGCCAAAGCCCCCATGGGAAATAGAAAAGGAACAAAGGGCGAAAGAGGGTTCCAAGGAATCGTCACTCGCCTCGCCTCATTAAATGAGAATGCGTTCCAACATAGCAACCTTGCCTTGGGGTAGGGGGCTCTTTAAGGCAGCACGTCAACTATGCAGAGTCTAGCTATGAGGCCACAACAATGCAGTGGCAATTTTCTCAAAGCTTCAGGAGATTGTGGGGAGTTCTATGATTGAATACATCCACCCTGTAAGGGGTCCTAAGACCCCCCACCCCCTTTAAAAGCTATGGGGGGAGACAACTTTAATGAACAAAAAGACCCAAGCAATTGTACAATGTGATGTGCACATGCACTCCACCTTTGTGAATATGTTTGCACAATAGCACCATTCAGGGAGGATGGTGAACATTACCATGCTTAACTCTGCACAAACTGGTGTAGCCAAACTATTTTAGACTTTTTGTATACTTATCCATATAGGAACAGAAGATACAATCACACAAGGCGGGATCCTTTGATAGGATGGCTGTTAGTGGTGTCCTTGTGTTCATATATTAAGTGCTTAAATAGCCGATAAAGGCCACTTCAAAGTGATGGTGCTTCAGTGTGAATAACAGGTAAAGGTGAGGAAATGAGAAAGTGGAGTAAATGATCAGCACAGGAACAGGGGAATCTCCAACTCTCTTTAGAACATCATGTGTTCTAATTCAAGCCATAAGTGCAATAGTTGAGAGTTCCACAAGGAAGAACCTTGATGATTGAGGCATATACACCCACAATGAGCATAATGTGTGTGAAGGAACCTGGTAGGTTATGGGAGACTGACCTTAGGCATACAGTGAAATGGTAGAGTCTTAAAAACTTGGTGGCATTGAAAGGCTCCTCGCCATAAAAGGTTTTGTGGACTAGATGCAGGCTCTTCAATCTGATATGTTGTTTGATTGGTAACCAGTGATGCTCCTTCATAAACTGAGTGAGGTGAACAGCATGATTTTTCATTTTAGTTTAGCTGTTCCTATCATTTTACCAGGCTGCCTATCACGGTCTCCAAATACTCTATTTCTTTGGCCATGGATTTAGAAACCAGTGCCGCATATTGTTACATTAGAGTGAATAGCTTTGTGGTAATTAACTTTGATGCAATGACTTCCTGTCCAGGTAATTTAAATATGTGTCTTTGGAGGTAAGGGGCCTTGTTCTTTCTTCACTATCTTTTCTCATGGACAGACCTTACATGCTGTTCCACAGAGGCTTTGGGCCATCTGGACATAAAACTTATCAATGAGCATATGAAGGTTCATACTTTACATGCTAAAGACACCAGCAAAGGTAAGCTATTAGGGTAAGTAAACGCCTACTGGGAATAATTTGGCTTTGGGGTACCATAGGTAAGTGCAACAGAATATGCATTTTTATGGAACCACTTGAACTCATGAATCTACAACAATGAATCCAGAACCCTCTGAATCTAAAAGAATGTCTCTCTGGGTCGTTTTCAAGCCCAAATGAGCAAAGCTGTCTTTCTCTCACACATGGCCTTCTAATCCTTATTGGGTGCACATGCTGTAGTTCGGGTATGCTGAACAATTGCTAATATTGACAAAGGTGTCAGTGTCCAGCTTTCTTTGGAAATTATTGTTGAAACACTTACAGTAAATGGGAGAACTCTGTTGGAAATGAACAGACACGAATCACCCCTTTAAACACATATTTAGGTCTTGACCCTTGTGTGGATAATAAGCAACCTCATGTAGGATCTCCACTGACTGTTCACAACCCCTATGACCAGCTGTTACTGCATCACGAGCAGGATTTACAATTATGATTGAATGAGGGTAGGTACCACCCACTGATCATGACCAGATTGTGTTTTCCTTACCAAAAATCCATCTTAAATTTTGAACATCTTCTGGAATTTCATTAACGTTTGCAGATCTTCCTTTCTCTGCCAATCCGGTTCAGCTATGGGAAAGCTTTCCGAAACTTCTAAATATTGATAGAATCATCCTGCAATGTAATTATCTTTCTGTGTGGTAATTAAATCCTGGTCTGGAGTAGCTCTACTCCATAGATGAATAGAAAGCTCACTTTCAACTTGTTTGGTTTATTGAGCATCATTAAGGCACTTTATACAACAGAATTGTGTTTCAAAGCTCCACAAGGCTAAATGGGAAGGGAACAGGGGAAGTAATAACCGTGGCAAAAACAGTAATGTACAGTCGTGGCCCTACTAGGCCTTGTGGTATTCGGATGCTCAAGTGCATTGAGGAGAAGTGCATCGGATGGGGATGGAAGGAGGAGCAATTAATGAGTGAAATTAACATGTATCATGTTTATTGCAAAACAATTCAATGTAAAGAAAGACACGCTAACTTCTTCTCAAAACATTTGAAAGCAAAAAAAATGCAAGACCAGTTTAGCACCGATAGCGCGATGATGTTACGCCCACCTGGTTCCCACAGGGGCGTCGGTTGGACACGGACAGCTGCGGTCTCCACCCACGTGATGCACAGTGCAACGATGACTGACTGGATCTGCCCTCCTAATCTTGTCTGCTTAACCCGTAGAAATATTCTCCTGCAAGTGGAGAGATGGATTTAGCCACTTGTGGATTCAAGTGATGGCACCCCCACAGTCCTCCCTAACTAATCACTTCCGAAATGCCCTCACAGCAATCTCACCTTATATTCTTGAAAGATGAGCTCTCCATCCTGCGTGGATTTGCAGGGGCGCGTCGATTCCGTTTACTTTACTGGTTTGAAGGCTCAGGAGAGTTCCGAAGAGTATTGACTCGGAGGTTCCTGGTGAGGACCAGTAAGTATTAAGTTCATAGAGTTCAATTTGTCCGATGTTCACTCTTATTCCCCCCTTCCTTTCTTGTCTTGCAGCTGGCTCGTGAAAAGATGCTCTTGTGGCAGCTGGTGGCGCTCAGGTAAGAGTCTGTATTACCCGGCGCTGTCCGGTAAATGTTGCACGAGGAAAACGTGTTGTTTTGTCTCTCTTTACAGATGCGGCACGTGAAAATATGCGCCTTACTATGAGGTCCCTTTGCGGGACCCGACCTGAAAGGCTGGTCTAGACCAGCCGTTAAAGTAGGGACCCGCAAAGGGACCTTGGTGCTAAGTACGGTACCGCAATTTGCGGTACCGTACTTAGCGCCTTCCCCAGTCCCATTGAGCCCTATGGGGCAAAAATGGGAATGGGGAAGGGCCAATGTTCAATGGGGAATTATCACCCCGCCAACCTTGGAATGGGGTGGTAATTCCCCATTGAACATTGGCGGACTCGTTACGATACCAGCACCAACCATGGTGCTAATAGCGCCATGGTTTAGCGCCAGTATCGTAATGAGGGCCATACAGTGTAAATACCCCTCCCCTTGGGAAATGGCACACTTAGATTGGCCCTTAGTGTCAGGAGAAGTGGTGAGCCAATGGAAGGGGGGCAGAAACAGGGAGGGGGTAGTATAAAAGGGAAATGGGTGAAAGATGTTCAGGAGCGGTCATGTTGACCGAGAGAATAGACAGAGAATGGACAGTTCAGCGGAGTACAGAACAGCGTGTAGTGCTGCAGAAGATTGTTACATGCAAAGTGTCGATAGTGAAAGAATAGTACAATATAGTGATATTGAAGGCTTAAATTAATGAGCACCTGCAAGAGTGAGTGTAGTGGGGTAGTGAGTGGGTGGGTGCTGGGAAGGAGGGGTGAGGAAGATAAATTCTCTTTCCTTCTCCTATTTCTGCCTCCCAAATGGCTGCAGTCTCTCCTCCATTCTCCTACTTGGTCTCTCTTCCTTCAATCTGTTATCTTCTTCCTCCTTTTGCTCCCCTCTCTTCTCTCACTTCCCCCTCCTTCCCAACACCCACTCCCTCACTACCCTACTACACTCTCTTGCAGGCGCTCATTCATTTGCAGCTTCAATCTCACTATCTGGTACTATTCTCTCTATCAACACCTCACCTGTAACAATCCTTTGCACCAACACAAAGGGCCTCATTACGACCCAGGCGGACTTCGCGGTGCTAAATGCACCGCGAAGCATGGCGGAAAGCCGCCGATAGCGCCATGGGGGTTGGCGGATTTACCGCCCCATTCCGACCTCGGCGGAGCGGTAAATCCCCAATCCCCATTCTGCCCTTCCCCATTCCCATTTTCGCCCCATAGGGTATAATGGGAGTGGGGAAGGAGTTAATTACGCCACCGTAAAATACGGTGGCGTAATTAACAACGAGGTCCCGTAGCGCCATGGTTTTCTCCGGCTGGTAAAACCAGGCGGAGAAAACCTCCATGGCGCTACGGGAACTCGTAGTATGGCGGAGAGGTACGCCATGCACTACGCTGGCGTAACACCCTCTCCGCCAGGGTCCTAATGAGGCCCAAAGTCCTCTACACTCTGCTCCATTATCCGCCCTCTTCCTGCTCTTTCTGTCCACCTCCACTCCACCTGGTCCCACATGTGAATCGTTCACCCAGTCTTCCATTCCTTGCACTTTTTCACTCCTCTCTTCCTGTTTGTCTGTCTTCCTTCCTTCCATTGGTTGGACATCCCACCTGGCACTAACGGCCAATCGGGGTCTGCTCATTGCCCTGGGTTGGATCTTTACAGAGTACCTCTTCATAAGCCCGTGTTGGCCCCACTGACTTTTTCCGCACAGAATGTTTATGTTTTTTGTTGCCCCCATGTTTCCTGGTGTTCATGCTGGATTGCGGTCTCCATTCGCCAAGGTGAATGCAGTTAAGGAAAAAGGAGAATGCAGCGGTTTAAGAGTTTGAGCTAAGACTGCCCGTTTACCCCTGCATTCCGCTACATTCTCCAGCAGTTGCTGGGCATCCAAGTACTTGAATGTCTGTAATGATATTCAGGCTGGCATCAAAGCGGTAAGGCATTGGGTTTAAAAAAAAAAAAGGTACCAGTGGTAGCAAGCATGGCATGTGTGGATGGCAGAGACGTGAGCCATCTCAACTCCCTTACCCCACCTCTGGAGGACTGGCTCTGGTAAAACGCTGGTACCTCTGCTGCCCCAGGTTGGGAGAGGTCCCTGTTCTCTAATGATAGGTCAAGTCTCTGATGCCATCACATATCACCTTCCCTTCTTCAGAGTCCTCTTCCCCTCAGTCTCAGTAGAGACATTGAGGTAACTAGAAAGAAACTCTATATTTCCCTGGTTCTTCCTCTCTCACTGTTCTATGGAGAGGACATTACATTCTAAAGCCAAGAACCATCAAAAATGCAGGAGTTCATGCCCTTGTTCCTAGCCATCCACACCAATGTGGCATGGTCAGTAATCAGCTTACATTTCTGGACTCTAAGCTAGTATCTTAAACTGTGGACTGCCCACTTTACCACCAGCCAAACACAATGTGAGAACTCTTCGCCCTGGGGAATAATGTAACACCAATGAAGAGGTTGGGTGTTTCTTTTCCATTTTCGACTTGATAGGACTGGCACTAATCCAACTGGGTATGCATCCCTTTGTAGGAGAAACCTCTTGGAAATATCAGGCATGGTGATTACCGGGATACGACAGAGCCTAGATTTTAACTTATCAGAGGCAGTCAGGGTTTCCTCCTCCCAACAGACAGGGTTTGGGTGTTTTTTTTTTTTTTAGAGTTTTGCCATCAGGGAAGAAGCAAGGATAGAAAATTAAGGAATTAACTGTCTAAGAAATCCCTCAAACCCATGCAAAGATATACGTTTCTTCTTAGGCAAGGAGATGGGTTATTTTTCAGTACGTCTGCCTTGCTGTGATGTGGTAATATGAGGCTGTCCCATAATTGGAAGCCAAGGTATTTAATCAGGGTTTGGGCAAAGTGGCATTTCGAAGTGTTGGCTTTAAGTCCCACCTTCCTTACGCACTAACAGACGTGTTTGAGATGTTGAAGGAGGTCCCCCCAGGTCTTACTATGCATGAGTGTCATCCAAATGTGCTACTGTGAAGTGTTATCGGGCTCTAGCCCTGATAAATCAACCTCTGAAAGGTAGCTGAGAACCATAAAGAGGAGGAGCCATTTTGAAGTGAAAAAGATGGTTGTATTCTTAGCCCATGAGTTTAAGGGGACTTGCCAGTAACCTTTGGTCGCGTAAAGATATCATATAAATCGGGCACCCTGGGTTTCCACCAGCTTATCAATACAAACCATTAGGTAGGCATCAAATTGGGGTATTTCGTTCAGGTTCCTAAAATATATACAGAAACTCAATGTGTGGCCATGTTTTGGCACGAGTACGATCGGGGAGGACCATTCACTGTAGGATCTCTCAATGACTCTAAAATCCAACTTTTCTTTGAATTCCTCTCTGATGCTGTTAATTGTTGTATTCCACAATCTGGGGACGCCCATATGGCTAACCAGCCCGGTTGGTACCAACCACAAGCAGAGATTTTTATATCAACACACAGGTAATGGGTACTTCTGAACTACATCCATCAACACCAAAGGTTTAAAGGTTTCTATATCTGCCTTTCTGTTATCTGACTAACACACTCTACCCTCCTTTCTTACACAGCCAGGTGCAGCTAGGCTAACATTATTGGCAGAAGGGCACTATATAAGACCACTTTACATTACATATTCTTCTGTGCATCTGGTAGTCTACAGGGATTTAATCAGATGACTCCTGAGTGAAGTTTGGATGTTGTGGAAAAATCCATGTACCCCTCCTGGTTTTGGGAAGAATGCATTTGGGTATGCCACTGCCCTCTATAGATCAGGTCCAGCTTGTTGCCCAGTTAATAACTTTACATTCCTCCCGGCTCCCTTCAGCCATCCCACATCTAAATTCACTCATCCCATCACTGTCTCTGTCACAATAGTTTTTGCAATTGTAGACTTTTTTCTGAAATGTTACTATTTTATTCAAATAACAGTAAACATGGTATTGAATTATCATTGTCAGTAAAGGACACTGTCTAACATGTTAGTCGTTATTCGTGTTATCCAAATAAATTGGTCTGGACAATCTTTTCAATGTGAAAGTGGTAGACCAGAAATAACACAAGAATACTTCCTGTGCGTGCATGCAGTCTTGTTTGGTCAACAGATAATAATTTAACATGGTTTGATTAAGAAGGTGTATATTAATAGTAATATTTGTACTACATATGTTCTGGTGAAGAGAAAAACGATTGGCTTTTTTATCTCGAGGTCTAACTAGAAATAGGAACATAATATTTTTCATTTCTGTGGTAAAGGCAAACGCGAAAGCCAAGAGGACTGTGAAATTTTGAACACTGAAAGAGGCTCATTGTAAATTGGCCCTGAATTCACCATAGTAAGTATTCAAAGAATTACATTTATTGTTAACTAATGTGAGAAACCAGAAGGTTCTCACACACTAGTCCCCGGGGGATCTGTCATCCAGGTGGCCAGGACACAGCCATTGCTTTTGGATCCAGTACCTGGGGGTGGACCAGTGGGTGAGGAGTCTTTGGGGAGTGGGACACTGGATGGTGAGATGCAGTATCCCCATACCTGTAACACCTTTATCATATCGTAACCGGTAGGATATTTAGGAACTCTACCCCCTTTTTACAACACAAACACTTTCTCACTGATAGCCCTCTCTAAGGCAAAACAGACAATCACCGACACCTCACTTACATTACACTTCCCCACATGGATAAAAGGCAGAGGACGAGAGCACATTGAGTGAGGCAAAGCACACAAGGAAACAGCAGTTTCTCGACGGCAGCTCAGCAAGAGGGGAAAGACGGCAAAACCGAAGAGGATCGCAAGGAGGGAAATTTCCTTGACCTTTTTGACAAGGAACCATTACTTCCCAGAGACCTCGAGAATAGAAAGCGTACAACAAGGAAATCAGGCTTATAAATCCTGCATTGTGTGTCAGAGACACCTGGGGCCCTCTCGCATTAGTAATGAAGGCAGGGAGAATCACCAGTCGTGTGGTTCCGTCCTTGGCTCCAACAACAAAGCAGCATCACTGAAGTCAACACAGTCAGTGAGTTTGGGAGAGCGATACATGACCGGTTTGTGTTGAAGCCAAGGTTGCAAGCAGCAACATTGTATGGCAAGCGGTGGAGTGAACATTGTTAAAACGCGAGTGATAAAAGAAGCAAGTGAAGTTAAACTGCTGATGAGTGATTGAACTTTAAAGCAAGCTACAATATCTTTGACGGAGTGGTCCGGTATCACAAGGGTGCTCAATCGAAGGTCTCTGTAAGGTATCCAGCTGAGAAGTAATAGCAGTAGATACATTTGGTCCGAGCCCAGCAGAGGCAGACCAATTGAAAGAGAATGAATAAATGTGAAACAAAGTGGTCCTGCAACGGGTCAAGTAAAATACCACTCAGTTGAAAGTCTTCAATGTTGATGAAATAGAAACAGTTTGAAGAAGTATGTGAATTTGGTCTGCGCCCGGCAGGAGACCAATTGAAGTTTTTGTGTTAAAGTGGCTCTGAGCTCAGCAGAGGGCGACCCGGCATGAACAATAAATCACCCAAGAAGTTGTATAAGTGAAAATCCTAAGAAGAAATGAACTTTACTGTTTTGTCGTGTTGCATCAGGCCCGTTGAAATAAGAGACTTTGAATGTCAGAGATTTTGCCACAGAAGGTCCTGATATTGAAGTCTTGAACTGAATCCTCAGGCTAATGAAGCAAGGGAGTGTGGTGAAAATGTGGGGAAGGGAAGCCAACGGCTTGAATATCCCAACATAACATTTCTTGAACACATAACATTGTTTCCCAAACTATTTGTATTTAGAAGTAAGGATTGGCAATAGGTTTATTCCTACAGGCCCATTTATTTTGACAAGACAGCACTAGGACTGCATTATTATTATTTAATGGTCATAGCTTGCTCCCATCTTTAGAGTTAGGATTAGAAAGGCGTTTTTCAAACCCAGTCACAGTTCAATAAACACCCTTGAACTGTGATCACTCGCGTCTGTCAATGTTTGATACCATGCCTTCTTTACCCTAAGAAGAAAAAAAAGATGAAGTTGAAAGAAACACACGGGATGAAATTCAAGTTTCTATTCAGGATAGCTGTCGAAAGAGAACAACCTGCATTTTACATGCCAAGAATGGAAACACAGCAATTCATGTAGGTTATTCAGTATTATAATATTGATGTAAATGTTTGCTTGATGCATAAAAATGTTCTACATTTATCTTCAACTTGACGCAAAGACAGGACCTTTTTTATTACAATATAAAAAAGACATTATTTAAATGTAGTTAATATTGTTATTTTTTTTGACAATGGGTACTAAAATATATGTTTTCTTTCTTAAATCTACATAGTTACATTCTAAAAATGTATTTATGCCCATGGTAGACTTCAGTGCCGCTTTCGATACAGTAGACAGAGGGCGAACCTGGAATAAGCTGTATGGTTGTGGCATACCCCCACGGCTCCTCGAGATGCTCGTTCTACTCCAGGACCAGACTACAGTAAAAATAAGATTGGATATGCAAGGGAAGACATCATGGATGAACCCCTACAAAAGCCTTAAAAACAATTCTGTACCCTGGCTCCAATCCTGTTCAATCTCTATCTCTCAGACGTGGCAGTGCACTTGAGGATGCTGCTACTACTCCACCAAAAATAGGGCCAACCAATGGCTGGCAATGCGGATGACCTGGTCATCATGGACCGCACGCCAATAGGTCTCCAACCTTAAGAAATATACAGGCCTTAGCTCCTTAAAAGGTACTACTACTAAAACCAAAATCATGGTCTTCAGCCCGTCTAGAAAGATACCCCAAAAATAAAATTGGAATCTTGAGGGGACACTAATTGAGGAGGTCTCTATAAATATCTGGGGGATAAACCTTTATAACAAACTAAAGGGCCACAAGCACTTTGAACAAGTGAGATCTTCCTCACTATCAACACTGGGTTGCATCAGTGCATTTGCCAAAAGAGGAGGGGGCTGTTGCATTTATCTTACAGCTGTATAAGACCAAGATCTCTTCCATTATCAGGTGTTGAGCGGTGATGGATAGGGTGAACAGACTTGAGTAGCTTTTTGCTCAAGAAACTTCTGAGGCTACCCGCTTGGTCATTTATAGAAAGGGTCTACCTTTAATATGGCATCTTACCCACCTGCCTTATAACACATTGGAAACTAGTCAGCACACCCAACAACACACTTCAGGCCTGCATATGGGAGGCCAAGAGGTCTACAGCCCACCTAATGCCAAATAGCTGAGTGGCTACAATCAAGGTTATTGCATCTCAGTGGCTACATAGGATACCAATGGCTATAGCTGACAGACTATTCAACTAAGGGAAAGGTGAAGCATATGTTCACTGACTTTAGTAAAGAACAGCTAAATGTCAACCTGGCATCACATGAACAGGATGCAGACTTCATTCATTGTATACAGCTGAAGGGACATACCCCCAGGTATATGAGACGTTTCATCCGGAACATGTTGGTATCGAACTATATTTAGCGAAAAATGACACAGACTTGGAGGGAAAGGACACAGATTTGGAGGGAAAATGGCTTTGCCTCTTGAGGAAGGAAAGGGTGTGTTGCTTATGTGGGGACGACTCACTAGAAATGGCTAAACATGTCTTGACACAATGTGATTCACTACAGCCTGTTTGGTGCCTGGCCTTACTGTCTGCATGCCTATCTTCATAAGAAATGTGGGCATTGTACCTTAGTGGGAACCATTAAGGACGTATAATCTGAATAATACGTGGAAGAAAGTCAATGATGTACTACATGACTGACTTGATTATCTCTAGCCTGATCTTGGTGAGGATGGTTGGGAGGCAACTATGTTCTGTGTAACACTCAAGTAGGAGCACTAACTTCTCTACTTCTTCCCTACTGCATTAGTGCTTCACACCTTTAGTAACAAGGGAAGTTTACCTGAAGATGAAGCGGGTTTCATTGATGTGCAATATTTTTGTTGTCTATATGTGTCGTTTTCTTAGGAACGTTTTTAAATGTTTGACAAGGGTGTGGACTCTATTGCTATACAATATTTTACTCTGCTGTCTGTTAAAAGTTTGCATAGAACTGCAAAACAGTAAATAAATAATATGTATTTATGTCATGGTCACCATTTGCCTGTGGATTGGGTTCTTTAACCAAAGCTGGAGCATCACCATCACAACTGAACCGTGATCTCAATATTCTGGGACAATCGTGACGCTCCTCTTTGCACATTTGTGGTGCCCATCATCCAGACTAAGATGGCTGCATTTCATCAATGAACACATCTGGATATCAACATTGTATTGTGATGTTTAACAAATAATGTTTTCTCCCAAACTGAACGCCAAGCGCTTCGAGAGAAAATAAATGATGGATCTGCATTGAATTCTATTTTACTCCACAGAACTTTCACTTGCAATATTCAACTACAGGATTGAAACATTGAAGAATGGAATCTGTAGAATGCGACCATCGACCAAAACATGATTACTATGGCTTGGAGTAAACAATCAATTGATCATATGTGTAACAAAAGTTGTAATGACTCTGTTGGATATATTCAACTTATTCCGTCCCCTTAAGAAATATAACTACTTAGTACTGTGCACCAGGACCCCCAACAGGCCCATAGAGCTGGGGTTTAGCACCCGTGACATGGATGGGCATGCAGATTAATACTCAAACACCAAATCAATAATGACAACTCAACGTTTGGCAAAGTGAGTCTGTTTAATGACAAGTACATAAAACGGGAGTCTCATGTATATCAGCGGATGCGTTATCTTCTCCCTCGCTTCACAGCTCCAAAGAACTTCATAAAAACACATCATTTATACTATTAACTTGTCATCATTGACGTGTAATGCTTAAAAGTTGCCATGCAATGCTATTGGTACTAGATAGGTAACTTTAATATAAGTACTATATCCGTATATGGTAACAGAGTAAGGGGATTGGGTAAACACTGTCAGGTGGGGCATCTAAGCCCTTCCTTCAAAATGGCTACTGTAGACATCACTATAAGTACAACGTCTTATTGGTTCTACTAACTATAGGACCCTAGATTACTTGGTCCATTATGATTCGGTTGGCACTAACCCCACTCATTCTTTTCCACTTTGCTTAGCAGAACGCAGAATGGTCGGCCAGGTGCAGGACGTCCACCAGCTCCCCGGCCTTCCTCCAATTATTGTTACAGTCAATTATCACTTTAGTGGCAATGTGTCAATTATTTCACTGTGGTTGGCCACGAGACTGCATCTCCTGTCTGGAAAAATTCTGATATCTTCGCCTGGCCCACTGCAATGAGTAGGTGTGAAAGTCTCACTTCTTCTTGCTCGGTTGGTCACGTGATTCAGACACCGTGAATTTGCCTCTTCTTCATGTAATTCGTGTATTTGATTTTCATTTCACCCACCACCTGCCTTCAGTTTCTTATCTTGACCTTTCTGATCAGGATATTCTGTTCTTTGCTTCAATTAATTGTAGCTACTGTTCATCTATTTTAGCTGATACAACCTTAGTTTTTCTGGCACGATTTGCCTCTGCTGAGTTTTGTTTCTGCCTTTTATTCTTGATTTGTTAAATATGAAGCTCTCCTCATGTGGCCTTTAGTAACCTTTGGGTTGATTCTGCTTCTTATGCACAGTGGAAGTATACTTATATAGAGTGAGTCCTTTCACTTTAGGTTCACGATGCCCCTTGTCCATGGCGTTTTCATCTCTTTACGTCATTCTCTGATCATCATCTCTTCTATATGTGAGTCAGTCTGGGTTCTTGTGTCATCACCATTGGTCTTCCATTAAGACCATTTTGGCTTCTTCAGGGATTGTACTCAGACGATCTTAATTTTGTTTCATTTCTTGATATGGTTTTCTCAATGGGTACCTTACTGTCCATGGTTGCTTAGGTATAGGTGCTTCAATAGGTGATGTTCTTCTAATAGGTACGACAGAGCCCCGCTGCGGCTCTCTGTTGGTTTATTTGCTCATCATACGTCACATATTTCGGCGTAAACGTTCCTGGTACTTCAAAATGGAAGGTTGGAGTTCGGGCTGTACTTGGGACCTCCTCTACACTCCCCCCTCTGGGCGATTCATCAACCACTTTCATCTCTTCCTTTGGATCCATCTTCTTTGGTTCCTCTGTATTCACCTTCACTTCATCGCCCGAGTCCATTCTTTATTCATCTTATGGGTTTATACATGATGGTCTGAAGAAATGTCTCTTTGGGGTCCATATCTTTAGGACTCCTTTTAAACTTCCGGCTGTTCCCACGTGTTTGTCCTTGTTCCATGTCATTAGTTGACACTGTCCATTTGGCCTGCAGTAAACCCATCTTCCCACATAATTTCTGTGCTTCCTGGGATATAGACATGTTGTTACTTCTGGTGCATGAATGCTGGCCTTCACAAAGTCTCTTATTTCTTCATCAGTCAGGTCTTTGGGCTTCCATCCTGGCTCAACGTCATTCGTGATTTTCATCCCTATGGCTTTTCTGCTGTTTTCTGACACTGAGAGATTATTAACTTGATAACACAAAATCCGAGCAATATCATCACTAGTAGGGCTCCTAGGAATTTGAATGCATCTGCCATCCATGTGGAACCCGTGAAAATAGTGATCCAAATCAACTGTTGTCTACCTCGTCAGTTTCATCAATCATTTGATTCTGTATTTTCGTCAGCATACCTATGGCTTCTGTCAAAGTTCCATTTTCTTCATCGTGAGATGGTGTAAATGTGCAACATGATTCTCCAATTTTTGCACAAATACCTCCATTAATAGCTGGGATCATGTCAAGTACATATCTGTTCTGGAGAGTCATTAGTCGGATTGCCCTTAACTCTCCTTTAAATTGCGTTGAATCCTTTTATGGTCGGATTGATGGTTTACCTTAACTCCCATCTGGTTATCTGCAACCATTTAGTAGTTGCTCCAACCTCATTTCTTGGCATGAAGATTGTCGTGAACACCGATGAGGTGAGACTGAACAGCCTGTGTTCATACAGGATCGCATGAAAAGCTTCTTCTGATCTTGTAGAAAAGTAGTTCTCTCTCTTTATTCATTTCATCAGTTTCACAGATCTTTTCTTTCTCAGGTGAGCATCTGCTTTCTGTAAACTGTCAATGTTCAGGTCACTTTTCAGGATCACCAACGCTGGAATGTGGACATTCACTAATGTGCATGTAACTCCCTAGTTTCTCGGCAGTCTGATTTATACTTTGGATTCACATGCCCAGTAATGGTCCATTATTACTGCAGTTCCATGCACCATTCCTGGAGCATCAAAGATTTGTCCACAGTTCTGATTCTCTCCCATCTTCCTTGTGCCATTATTCCTGAAGCACCATTTTGAGCTTTCCAGTGGTACTATCTGCAGGGGTCCTCCATGATCTTCGACCCATGTCAGCAGCTTTGCAAGCCATTGCCACAATGGCTTGCATATTCTTTGTGCGTTTTCAATTGTTCCTTTGCAGGCTCCAATGACCATCCATGCTCTGCAAATCACTACTCCTTTCTCCAATTCATCTGGTGAAAGCACTGTACCCCAAATCTGCATTTGGCCTCTGTTCTTCCAACTTTGAACCTCTTCTGGAGTTTTTCCCTTGGACAATTAGCTTCTTATTCGCTTCTCTTTTCATGTCTGCTTCTTTAACTCCAGGCTTCTCATATCTGATCACAATGTGTTTTGTCTTTCCATAGTTTCTTGTTTTTATGTCCTGGACATAGTCATCTTCATTTGGACCGGTTGCTTCGGTTGCCCATTTCAGTGAGGCATCACTACCCTTGAACTGGCCTCTGGTCTTGCACATTGCTTCGTGTGATAGACAGTGTGCTGCCTCGACATCAATTTCTACAGCTACGAATATCTTTGACTTCCCTATGCTGTAAGGTAGGAGTGCACAAACAAAGCATTCCCCCTCTGAATTCCTTCTTCCAACTTCTTTCATGTGTTGGTACCAGATGTTGTTTCCCAAACGTGCTGTGCTGTCCAAGTAATTATTTAGTTCACTGTCATCTCCTTGTATGCTTCTCTTGATTCTTAAGGTTTTCATGTAGTTTGCTACAACTACATCCTTGAATGCATCCGTATGGCTTCTTCTTGCTGGAGGATTCTCAGGTATCCCGATACATGATGCAGGTACCTTCACCTGTGCCAGTCGAGTGGAGGAAAGTCTGGCAATTCTTTCTTTGTCCACTTGCCTCTTCCTGGCACTGGCTAATGATGGCAATATTGATTCTGCTATCAGCTGTGCTAGTGAGATTTTCTTTGAGCTTGCCTTTGTCTCCATCAGTGTTGTATCAGGGGTGTTCATTAATGTTATTTCTGTTGGTTTCCTGTTCAACTCTTTTTGTCTCTTCATGAGATACGCTTCCTTCATGTGGCTCTTAACTTCGCTAATCGTAGAGCTTGTCATTGTTGTTAATCCAACCTTCCCCTCTTCTTTGAGCTGTGGTTCTGCAGTTATTGACACTAGGCCTAGTGTGTGTGCAATCAATGTTTGCATGCGTGTGGTTGTCAGTATCCTTTTTACATTCATTCTCTGCTGACCCAGGCTCCGGCTTTTCGATTTGCTTGTTACCATAAGAGTGTGTGTGTCATTGCTAATCACATCCATCTCAAGTTCTTTCATTCCACCATCAGACCTCCTAGGGACTAGAATGACTATGTACGGTCTGGTTGCCTTCGTAGGCTTCATGCATGCATTATTAGGTGGGTGCACTGGAATTGGAAAGCTTTGTGCACCTATATAAAATGCAGTTTTAATTGTCAGTGACAGTTAAACAATGATGAATACAATGCATAAATACATAATACACCTATAGGTCAATCTACAGCATTTACTTCCAGAAAAATGTGAGCGTCTCTCCTCCTGAAGGAGGACGAGGTTGCTGGTTTGAATCCCCATCTCGATCATCCGTTGAAAGATGCTAACTTTTAATACACTCTTAAACAATTTTATTTCTGGATTCTGACAGTTATGTCTGAGAGTTGCAGGCATTGAAACAATTGTCCTTCCTTGCCCGAACAATGGATTGTCTTATTATCTCTGGAGAAATTTCTCTTGCTAGGCTATGGGAAGTGTCAAAATCAGGCAATAATTCAGCAAGTCTCTTTACTGTGCATGTTCAAAATATATGAGTTCCCAATCGGTGCTTCTGATTTGTTTAATTCCCAAAGACATGTTGTTCCTGTTAGTATACCAAGGTGAAGTCTCTGGCAATACTCTCTCGATCTGTCCCTCAGCAGAAAGTTTAAAATCTTCTCAAATAGTTCTGTTAATGGTTAGAGAGTTCGACTTGCATCATGATACCACGCAAGAGCATGCTCATCAGCGCAGATTTAGCTGGTTCTCTGATGAACGTGAGGATATCAACACCGACAGGTCTCCCCACAAGTTCTGGAAAATCCTCAATTAGGCGAAAAAAGACGTTACCCGCCAACCTGCTTTCTTCTGGTGACAAGGACATTTGTCCTGCCCTTGCTAAAGTTTGGGACTGTTTGGCTCTCACTCACTGTGAACAGTTTCTGCAATTTCGGTGTGAGTGAAGAGCAACTTGGATAACTATTCCATTCAGGATTATGCTTAAACGTTCTGTGTTTGCTGGATCTCGAAGAAATGTCAAGATGTCCGTGGTTCTCCCGACAAGATCTGGACAGTCTTCAATTAGGCGAAATAAAAGTACGTTGATAAGCCTATTCGCTTCTTCCTCCGCTTGGGACATTTGGTTTTTCCTCGCTGTATTCCAGAAGCAGGAGGAACTTGCCGGTAATTACAGTGAACAGCCTCCTTATGGTCTTTTCATTTTCAGGATTGTGAAGAAAGTCAGTGATACTGGTGAGCCTCCCCACCACTGATGGGTATGAGCTCAGTACTACTTCAAAATATATTAATACATCCTTGCTGATGTCACTATTGTGGGACACCATAAGTGATTCTGAACAAAGTCTCTGTGTTGAAAGAATCAGTGTACTGTATTTTCTTCCAATTTATGTGTCCTCAATCAAAGGATACACAGAGTGTCTGTTTTTATGTCCTTAACCTCCTTTTGCTCAGAGGAATGTCTCAAAGGAAACCACAACTTTGCACAAAAGTTCTTTGTCTTAGCTATGCTGCTGGTCATGTGTCCTTCTTCCTCGTCATGGATCTCGTCTGCACATGCTGTGGTTCCTCCCCATCGTCCGTAGTGTCTTTGCGAAGGGGTGCAGGCAGGGGGCCTTCTGCGATGTATGGTTTGATGTCACCCGAAAAGATCCAAGCTCTTCTTCCTTGCAGCTTCACCGCAGAGAGAGTACAGTCTTCCACTGTAAAGGGACCATTAAACCTTGGCTCGTCCCACTTTTTTCTTGTGTGGTTCTTCACCAGGACGGTGTCTCCAGGGAAGGTTGATGGAATACATAGGCTCTGAGCTGTGCCTGCAGTAGTATCTCATTCTGTGTTCCGTGCTGCGCTGCACCCTTTTCGTCGTCGCTGCAGCTGGCCTGAAATTACAGTAAGACAAGATGTCATGCAATTCAATTAATTTTGCGTTTCAGACCCTAAGATTTCTCTTGCTGTCTGGGCATCACATCTATCTCTGTCTTGCGGTGTTGGGGGAGTGTGCATCTTTCTACCTGTTGCTATTTTGTGCGGTGTAAGATGATTGTCAGAATCAGGCTGGTTTCTGAGTGCATACAGTGCCAAAGGAAGGCAGTGCAACCATCCCTTTCTTAGAGTAAGCTTCAACTTGGCTATCCTTTCTTTTAACAAGCCGTTGAGCTTCTCACATATCCCATTACCTTGCAGGTAACGGGAACTTGTGCTTTATACCAAGCAACAAGCTAATTTGTTCAAAAACTTCATTGACAAAGTGAGTCCCAATATCTGATCTCATGGCTTCACATAACCCCCACCTGGGAAATAGCTCTCTCACTAGAAATTTGGCGCACAGGTAGAGTCTGGGTGTGTACATGGACCTGCTTCTATCCATCTAGAGAATGGACACACCACAACAATTAGATACCTGTACCCGTTACATACTTGAATCATATCAACGAAATCGACATGCAAGTGCTGAAAAGGTCCATTGGGCCTTCAGGTGACTCCTCTAATTACTTTTAGTGTGTGCCCAGCCGTGAACTGTTGGCAAATTATACAGTTCATCATAAAAAATTCACTGTGCTCTGCCAAGTTCGGTATGAACCAGTCTTTAGCGAGTGTTGCCTTGAGATTCTCTTTTGTCATGTGCGCAGGATAGTGTAACTGTTCCAATGCAATTTTTAACAGGGCTTATAGGCATTACTGGTTTACCAGTGGTGTCTTGTCGCCACAAGCTTTCGGAGGGGTTTAAAGAACACCCTACCCACTTCCAAAGATTTTTCTCCTCCTGTGGTGCCTCTCCTTGGAGTTCCATTAAATGCATTCTTCCCATGTTATTGTAGCTTTCAGGTTCACTTTGTGCGATTATCATTTTTTCATTTACAACAGTGACTTCCACATCCATGATCGTCTCGCTCTTGAATGCCATACGCTTGGCTTCCGTGTCTGCTGCTTGGTTTCCTTGTGAGATCAAATCTGTCCCCTTCGTGTGGGTGGTGCATTTCACAACTGCTAAGCCCACTGGGAGCTGTAGTGCCTTGATGAGCCTGTCCAATAGGGCTGCGTGCTGTACTGGCGTGCTGCCCGCTCAGAGGTAGCCCCTCCTTTTCTAGCGCGCTAAGCCTGCGTGCACCGTTGATGTCACATTGGCGGAGTCACTGTACAACGTCACTTCCTGGTCTGCGTGATTCTCAATTGCGAGTATCAACGCCAATAATTCTGCAGCCTGTGCTGAATAGTCAGATGGTAATCGTGCACTGAGTACTCGAAATTCTCCATTTGCTGTGTGCTTCTTCACAGCAGCGCCTGTATATTTTTGCCCACCATTTTGATCAATTCTCGAGGAACCGCCAACAAAGACAATTTCTCCTTCTGCCAATGCATTTTCTTTCACTCTGGGAATTTCGTCATAGATTTCTTCATAATTTGCAGAGTCATGTATTGGCTCTCCTTCAATGGCTGGCTCTGCTATGAACATAGCTGGGCTCACTATTTTACATTGAATTATCTTAATCGATGGATTCGATATCACTTCGAGGCAGAAGCTCTCTGCCATGTCAATATGCCCTTTGGTTTCTCTGGAATTGCAAATAGCGCGTGTTCGACGTACACCGTCATGGAGCATCCCATCACGATGGTTGTAGCCTTCTCTATGGCGAACGCTGTGGCAGCAAAATTTTGTTTGCAAGGAAAATGACCTCTCAATCCTGGGTCCAAATTTCCACTGTAATATGCCAGGGGTTTGTACCCCAATGTGGTTCCCTGTGTGAGCACTGCTGTCATAATGCTGTCATTCATGTGTGAAAACAAGTAGAATTTCTCTGCATAATTGGGAATCCCTAAAACTGGTGCTGTGCAAATGGCTCTCTTGAGTTCAGTAAATCCTTCCTCCATGGTCTCAGACCATTCAATCTTTTATTTCGTCACCTGTGCCTTCTTTAGGGCCTGTAACAAGGGCTTGGTATATGAGCTGTAGTCAAAGACCCATGCCCTGACATATTTGCAAAGACCTAAAAAGCTCTGCATCTGCTTTATCGTGTGTGGCTTGGCTGTGTTCAGTATAGCTTCAGCCCTTTCTGGGGTAACCCTTTTCCCCTCATGTGAGATTAGCAGCCTATGTACAGCACTTCTTGCTGACAATATTGTAATTTCTCTTTGTCAACTTTATATCCTTTCTCAGCCAATATGGTCAATAGCTGAATAGAATCGTGTCTGCATCTTTCCTCTGTAGTGCTGCAAATCAAGATGTCATCCACATATTGCAAGACAACACTTTCTAATGCAATAGTGCTTAGGTCCATCTGCAGGTCTCTGTTGAAAATAGAAGGAGACTCACAGTACCCCTGGGGTAGCCTTGTGCTTTTCAGGCGCTTTTGTCTGAATGTAAACAACGTCAGATCTTGGGAGTCTCAATGCAATGGGTTTGAGAAAAATGCATTTTTCAAGTCAATCGCCGTGAAATATTCTGACTCAACAGGTATAATACATAGAATTGTCGCCGGGTTAGGGACTAAAGGGAACTCAGCCTCAACAATATTATTTTTTGGGTATAAATCCTGAATTAAATGCCAAGACCCTCCCTTTGATTTTTTTATCGGATAGACCGCAGTGTTGCATGACTTCTCTGACGTCTCTAAGATGCCCTGCTCCTCAATAGCCGAAATGGTCTAAAAAATCCCTTCATCTGCCTCCGTGGTCATGGGATATTGTCATGCTTTTGGTAGAATTGCTCCTGGCTTCAGTTTCATTTTTACTTCTCCGATTCCTTTCAATAAGCATAAGTCATAGGGGCCTGTGGTCCGCACAGTCAGGCACCTGGGCCATGTCATCCTCGAAATATTTAGGATGGTTCTGTGTCAATATTATTCTCTGAGGCACTTGTCTTTTGATCATTTTAACCCAAAAAGTGAGATTTACCTCAACTGCTGTTTCTCCCCTATCTGCTTGCTCGCCAAGCAGATTGTCATCAGTTACGTCAGTCAATCTGTACCCTTCTTCAATGGCAATTACTGTGCACCACTGTCGGCCTTCATCATCACAACCATCAATCAAAGCCATTTTCCCTCCTATCGTGGCTGTGTGTATCACCAAGGGAAATTCTTGTCCCTTTTACTCGCGCATAGGTATTCTTGGCCTAAATAGAAATTCATCTGGGGTCCTCATGGTTTTGTCTGCAAGGCCTGACAGCCCTACCATTAGCACCTGTATTCCATATACGCAAATATTTCTGGCTCTAGTGGTAGAGCCTTCATAGCTGCTTGTCCATGTATGCTCTAATCATTTCGCATACATTAAAATAATGCATTCCTGGAGTCGAACATACTATGCCCTCCTCTGCGAATGATATTGTCATGTTTAACTTGGTTCCTGGTGAGAATCTGGTGTCACTGATAGGATATAACACATCAGGGTTCCCAGTGAGATGTCCTTGTCCATATACAATTTTGTCCCACCTTGTGCAAATGGACTCCCCCCACCCCCATCACCAGTGTTACTCCTCCTTCCAGGGGTCGCAGCCTGACCTGTACTTGCAGTCTACGAAAATTGCAGCGTCGCCTGCTGAGACTGTCCTTGTGGAAATCTCATCAAATTCTGAGGTTATAAGCTTTGTTGCACTCCTGGCATTTGCTGTTGTGCCGTGTGATCCTGTGCAACTCCACTTCCTCCCTGCTGTAAAAACACAGGTGGATTCATCATACCTGCTCTTGTTCGTCGGTTGTTTTGCATCATGCCTTGACTTCTGCATGTGTGTGCTAGATGTCCTGTCAATCCACACAACCAACATATTGGCGGTGGTCTTATTTTCCCATTTGACATATATTGATTGCCATTTTGCATGTTTTGAAAGCATCCTTGATTATTCTGAAAACCTCCCCGATTACTCTGCCATCCTTTTCCTCTAAATCCTCTTCCCCGGGGGTAAATTGTGGGTTATTTACTTGCTGCATGCTCAACCAGTCTGTGCTAGTTATCATTGCCTCTTCAATGACATATTTTGACATTTTCTTCTGCACTCATTTTGCCTCTTCACCCTTTCATGCAGCCACTTTTTTTGCAATTCTTTTCTTGCAGCAGCTTGCAAAAGTGTGCTATGGTCAACTGTATTTCAGACCATGGTTTGGCCTTGATTCCTACCAATTTCTTGAGCTGTTTCTGTACCCGATCTGGCATCCCTTGGCATAATATATGGTGAAGCACGGGTATAGATTTCCCCCAAGATTGTCGAGTCTCGAGTACCCACGCATCTTGGAAATTCTAAATGTAAAGCAAAGGGTCTTCTGACTCCTTCATTTTCCGAGTAATGAGCGCTCCCATGTTGGAAGGATCTGGATATAGCAATCGTAATGCTTTCTATACCGCTGCTCTGCAATTGTTAAATAGTGCTCAGTCATGCGCAGTATTAACTGTGGTCACAGTAGGGTAACTTGCCTGTGTCCACACATCATTTGCTCTATCACCAAGTATGGCGATTAAAAAACCTTTGATATCCCCTATAGCTAACGTGGTCCCTCCCGTCATTTTTTCTAGCTCGTGTATCCATTTTCCAGCTCCCGATGTCAACATTAGAAGCTTATTTTTCAGGTTTTCCCCATCCATGTGTGGCCCTGGTATATACTATGGTCTTGTACCACCTGGTCTCGTTCCACCTTTCTTGAGCAACAGAAATTGGGATGCATAGCCCTCTCTCTCTCTTCTCTTATTGTTCTTCTGTCTATTGCAGGAGTAATATTCCTGCATCGCCGCCTGCCTGGCAATGTCCTTAGCCGGCTCACATATGGTGGTGGAGACACCCCCCTCTGACCGTGAGATACTTCTTAGTGTCCGTATGACTGGGTGGCTGACACTGTTGCCCCCGGTGTAGACCCACTAAAATCTGACCATCTTATCCTTTTCCCTCCTGAGAATCATTTTATGCGTCTTCTCTCTTCCTCCTTTTCCTCATGCTCCGCTCTTTCGGTGTCTGACATTGTCTGTGCCCAACTTGTGCAACCTCTTGCATCCTCTTTGTTCCTACTGATTTCCAACCTCTCTAGGGACAGTTCTCTATTTCTACTACTTCGGGAGGCGTCCTCCGCATCGTAAAGCTGAGAGCCCTCCAGGCGCTCGTCTTCCCCCTCCCCTTGAGGGACTTGGTTCGAGCCCCATTTCATCATATATTCTATCGATCATCTCTCCGATGATTCTGGTGTCGAAGCCAACCTGAATATTCGCCCTAGACATGCCTGGTACTGAATTGTACTCAGGAAAGAATTCTTCTGTATCTTTCCAATCTACTACTGGATCGGTTTTTAAACCTCCCTTTCCAGATATTCAAAATCGCGTGGTCTTTGCCTTCACTTATGTTCTACATCGTCATCGAATTCTCTGCGCTTCTTCTCTGACCCTACCTTCTTCCTCTTTCTTTGTGCCTCTATGTTCATTTTACCTTTGGATTTCCTCATCCCTTCGTCTCTTTATTCTTTTCTCTTGTATCCTTTGCTCTTCCTCTATTCTTCGCTGCTCCTGTCTGTCCTGATCATTGGCTGCTCTCTGCTTACGATCACGTACCTTTTCTTGCTCTTTGCGATATAACTGTTCTTGTCTATGCTCATCTTTTTTCCTTATTCTCTCGTCTCAATCTTTTTTTCTTTTTCCTTCTCTTTTCTCTGTAAATCATCTAGCTTCTCTTTTTGTTTCATGTCATCAATGCCTTTACCATCGAGATTCAATAAAATCTGTACTCCCATCCGTTCGTTCTGTGTGAATGCTATCGCATCAGTTCTATCCTGTAACGCTCACCTGATTCCCGTAGAGGCGCCAGTCTTGACTGGGCGTATACCGTATCTTCAAAGGTGATGTGTAACACACGGCTGGCTCTTTGGGCTGGACCTCTGTGCACTGTATGTCTGACTCGAAGGGTAAGATTTCTGCAGATAGAAAATATGGAATTAATGAACTGGGTTATTGAATGTCTCTCTCTTCTTCCCTTTCTCTTCTCCTGTAGAACCCCAAAGGTTAACGCTCTCACCTTAGGTAAGTGAACGCCGTGCTCTCCATCTGCCTCGGGGCAGGGTGCTGTAACCAGTTTCTTCACTGGATAAGGGGAGCAGGCCTCTTGACTTCAGAGGACAGCTGTCCGTCGTTTACTGCACGAACGGTAAGTTTCGAGTAATTCTAATGTCTTTAAAAGGCTTTAGTAATGATGTCTCTTGTTTTGCAGGGTTCCGGCGATGGCAGATGACGGGCTGAAGTGAGTTGAAGATGGAGCCCGTGTGATGAATAGAAGCGCCTGGAAGCACGTAAGTAAGCGCTTGTTGCCTGCTTCACGATGCGCTCTAACTGTCTTTTTATTTTGCAGGTACAAGTTCGGAGCGGCTGCAGGGTGCCGGAATACCCACTGGGTTAGATGTGGAAAGGAGTAATGGCACGTGAGTATTAAAGTTCCCCAATGTCTTTAAACGCACCTTGTTTTGTCTTTCAGATGCGGGATGCAGCGCCGAAGGCCTCCGGAGCGTGCGAAGAGTTGGTAAGCTTTTGTCTTTCAGATGCCGGAATGCAGTGCGAAGACCTCCGGAGCGCACGAAGAGTAGGTAAGCCTTTGTCTTTCAGATGCCGGAATGCAGCGCGAGGCGTTGGTGACAGCCGATGGACCAGGTAAGTGAAGCGCTGTCACTGAAGACCGTAATGCTAACCTGTTCTTTCTTGTCTTTATAGGTGTTGCTGAAGACTGGATTCAGGATGGTAAGCCTTTTTCCTTAGGCCCAGGATCAGATGCAGAAGACACGATGAGCGTTCTGCTGCAGAGGATGCAGAATAACGCAAAGCAAGATTCATCCATCGGGTGTGGTTTAAATAGCCTCCTGTAGTGCTTAGGTGTCTCCTTCCACAGCCACGCCTAGGTAAGAAAAGAGTTCCTGCTTTCCAGAAGAGTTTGTGTTCTGAACCTAGGGAGTGGCTCCTGCCCCACCCAACAGGAAAAGTAGTTCCAAACAGAAGAGGATCAGAGGCTCAACTGGCAGGCAAGTAAGCAGCATGGTCTGCTGCAGGTAAGTCCACCCAAGCATTATGAGCCCGGCGCTTCCAGCGCTGGGACTGGGCATATTTATGAGCCTGGTGCCACTGGCGCCAGGACTGGGTCCAAAAGGTCCCAATTGGGACTGGTTGGCACTCGGAACCTGGGTTATGGATCTGCTTTGCTTCCAAGGGAGTTGGGAAAACCCTGACCTTTTGGAAGCAGAGATCATGACAGTACCCCCCCTCAAGGCCCCTCCCAAACCGGGCTTCTCCGGGGGTTTTGGCTTGTCAGGAAATGTTCGGTGAAATCTTTTGATTAGGCGAGGAGCGTCGACATATTCAGCAGGTTCCCAGGATCTCTCTTGGGGGCCGTAGCCTTTACAGTCAATTAGGTAAAATAGTTTAGATTTGGAGATCTTGGAGTCCAGAATGCTTTTGACTTCAAACTCGAGTTCTCCATCAACTAGGATGGGTTTTGGAGATTTAGTTAGTCGGGTTTGAGGTTGCACGGGTTTTAATAGAGAGACGTGGAAGACCGGATGTATCTTCATGTGCGGGGGCAAGTCCAACTTGACCGCTACTGGGTTTACTATGGTAGTGATGGAATAGGGACCAAGGTATCTTGGGTTGAATGTGCGTGGCCCTTTTAGAGGTAGATATTTGGTGGATAACCAGACTTGATCCCCTACTTGATATTGAGGGGCTTCCTTCCGATGTTGATCTGCTCCTTTCTTGTATTGTTCTTTAGCCCTTTGAAGGTGAGAAACAGCTTCCTTAAAGGCTTGGGTGATTGTAGAATGCAGGTAGTCTACTGCTGGTGTTTCAAGATCTTGGAGGGGATCCAACTCCGAGGTTCGACGGTGACTGCCGTATAAAAGAAAAAACGGGGTTTTCCCAGTTCCCGAATGGACAGAGTTATTGTAGGCATATTTGGCTATCCAAAGGATGTCTTTCCAAGTTTTTTCAGTTTGTTGCAGCATGCAGCGTAAATACTGTTCCAGAGTTTGATTGGTCCTCTCGGTTTGTCCATCGGTCTGAGGGTGGTGACTGGTCGATAGTCTCACATCAATTTGAGCCGACCGACAGCAACTTCGCCAAAAATGAGAAATAAATTGACTACCTCGATCCGAAATTAGAACCGAAGGAAAACCGTGCAGTCGGACGATGTTTTCGAGAAATTCTCGGGCCAGAGTTGCTGCTGTTGGCAAGCCTTTGAGCGGAATGAAATGCGCCATCTTGGAGAATAAGTCCACGATTACTAGAATCGTATTGTATCTGGAGCATGGAGGTAGATCGGTGATGAAGTCCACAGAAAGCGTATGCCAAGGGCGAGGTGGGATGTCAATAGGGCGTAAGAGGCCTGCTGGTCTTTCCTTTTGACTCTTGTTTTGGGCGCATACTCCACAGGACATTATAAAGTCTCTGATATCTTTTTTCCAAGACGGCCACCAGAAGTAGCGCTTGATCTTTTCTGAGGTCTTGGCCATACCGGGATGTCCTTCCATTAAAGAATCGTGATAACAAGAGATTACTTTTTTCTGTAAATCTGTGCTGGGCAGGTATAATCGTTCTTGGAAATACAATAAGTTGTCCTTTACTGCAAAGTCCTTTCCCTGCAGATGCCAATTCTGTATGTCTGCTGGAGTTACAAGTTGCCTGGCTTTATCCTTAACTTCCTCTATGGATTGTGTGGCGATTACACCCAGAATTCTTTGTTCGGGAATGATTGGTACAGGTTTAGGGTTGATCAAGTGTTCTTCCACTCCCATCCGAGAAAGGGCATCAGCTTTACCGTTTTTTGTACCAGGTCGATAGGTAATTATGAAGTCAAACTCGGCAAAGAATAATGCCCAACGGAGTTGTCTAGAGGATTGGGCTTTTGCGGTTTTCAAATATTGCAGGTTTCGGTGATCCGTAATCACAGTAACGGTGTGTCGGGCCCCCAGCAGATAATGCCGCCAAGCCTTAAAGGCAGACTTGATAGCCAGAAGTTCCTTGTCAGTAATCGTGTAATTGATTTCAGGAGGCGAGAATTTGCGGGACCAAAATGCCACGGGATGCAACTGATTGGTTACCGGGTCCTTTTGTGATAGAACTGCCCCCATGGCAAGGCTTGAAGCATCAGTTTCCACGATGTAGGGGAGTTCGGGGCAAGGGTGTTTTAAGATTGGCGCAGAGATAAATTTAGTCTTCAAATCCTGGAAAGCTTGTTCCGCCTCGGTAGACCATTCAAAACGTTTGTTTTTCTTTAACAAGGCAGTGATGGGCTGGACTATTCGAGAAAATTCGGGGATAAACCTGCGGTAAAAGTTAGCGAAGCCCAACATGCTTTGCACACCTTTTACGGAGGATGGTGATGGCCATTTGAAAACTGCATCGACCTTCTTTGAATCCATACGCACTCCGCTAGGTGATAATATGAATCCCAAGAATTCAACTTGTCACGTTGAAAACACATTTTTCCAACTTAGCGAAAAGTTTGTGTTGACGCAATCTTTCGAGGACCATTTTCACGTGTTTCCGATGTTCAGATTCCGATGAAGAATAAACGAGGATGTCGTCAATGTAAACAACAACACACACATCTATGAGCTCTCTGAGGACATCGTTCATAAAATATTGAAAGGCGGCCGGGGCATTGCAAAGTCCGAAGGGCATGACCTGATATTCAAATAGCCCATATTTGGTGCGGAAGGCCGTCTTCCATTCATCGCCCTCTTTTACTCGTACCAAGTGGTAGGCTCCTCTAAGATCCAGCTTTGTATATATGCATGCTTTTCTGACTTGGTCCAGGAGTTCAGGGATCAAAGGTAACGGATATCTATTCTTGACGGTGATCTGGTTCAGGGAGCGATAATCTATACAAGTTCTAAGGTCTCCTTCCTTTTTTGGAATGAAGAACAAAGCTGAAGAAGCAGGGGACTTGGAAGGACGAATAAACCCATTTGCCAGGTATTGATCCAGGTATTGTCGAAGGTGAAGGTTCTCAGGCTCGGTGAGGGCATAAATTCTACTACAAGGAGGAGTAGATCCAGGTATCAGGTCTATCTGGCAGTCATAAGACCTATGAGGAGGTAGAGAGTTAGCCTGATCCTTCCGGAAAACATCTTGGTATTCTAGGTATTCGGGAGGTAACTGGGGAGTCTCTGAAGAAATTGCTGCCAGTGCAACACCAGGTGGAGGGTGACAAGTAGAGACACATTCTGGAAACTGGACCGTTCTTGCTCGCCAATCGATCAGAGGATTGTGTTTCTCTAACCAAGGTATTCCTAGAATAATCTGAAACTGAGGAGCCTTGATCACATCGAACACGATCTTCTCATCGTGTCCATCTTGACTTACTAGCGTCACTTCTTGAGTGGTATGCGTTACTGGTCCGGAGGCTATCTCCGTTCCATCCACCGTAGTAATGACGTCCTTTACAGCCTTGGGACAAAGAGTTAGATTCATCCTCAAAACCATTTCATGATCCACATAATTGCGATGGCACCGCTGTCGACGTAAGCTTCAATTGCATGTAATCGATCCAGATTATCAGGGCTAATGAGGACCATAGGTATCACGAATTGCGAGGTCACGGAACTGGTTTTCACGCTAGGCAAGAGGACCTCTATTCTTGTCGGGCGAGGTCGTTTCCCTGCTCAGAGTTTGTAACTTTGGTAACTGCAGCTCCTACTGCCTTCTTGGCAGGTTTCACCGGACAGTCTCGAAGAAAGTGCCCTGAGTTTCCGCAATAGAGGCATAATTGCAACTGTTTTCTCCTTTCCCGCTCCTTTTGTGTTAGAGGACCTTTCAGGCCCCCTATTTGCATGGGTTCCCCGGAGTCTACTCCTTTGGAAGGAGTTGGCGGTTTGGAAAATACTCGAGCATCAAACTTGGAACGATCGGCCTTCCTGTTCTGCAGTCTGTGATCTATTTGAACGACTAAGTCTATATAGTCCGAACAATCTTGTGGGGGATTCACTACTTGGGCTAACACATCTTTGAGCTCTCCACGTAGACCTCTATAAAACAGCGTAATCCTTTTGTCCTCAGGCCATTGAGTTTCCACTATCAGTCTGTTGAAAGACGGAATATAAGCCAAAAGGTCTTGATTACCTTGTCGCAACGAAAGAAGCTCATTGTCCAAGGCCTGCCCCTGTGAATGTCTTGCGAACAGTTTTTCCATACTGAGCTGAAAAGCTTGAAAATCATGGAGGACTGGATCATCTTGATTTACTAGAGGGATCGACCAGTCTGCCGCATTGCCACTGTGATGCCGGAAATGCATCTGAGGGACAGGGCCTCTGAATCCTTGTCCTTTTTCTGTTTTTACCGTGTGTTCTGTCATGTTTTCTGCCCAGGAGTCCATGAGGGACTCCTGGCAGTGCAGCTCTCTTTTGGTTTGGTGAACAGACCCATGGGATACCCTTATGGCACCCATGGGTAGGGGTACAACCCTGTGCCCCTAGTGTATGTTTTTGGGCACCTGTGGGTGGCCCACAGAGCAGGGTATGGGCTGGTGGCAGCTCCATGCTAAACTTGGCAGGTGCTCTGGGTGTCCTCCATTTTGGGATACCCAGGCCCTGCCATTGGGATCAGTTGATTCCTGATAGAAACAAGATGGCCCCTGTGGCCTCTTGCTTTCTATTGCCTGTTGTCTTGTTTTTCCCAAAGTCCTGGGAAGCCCTGGCTCTGTCCCTTCCCCCTGGCTGGCTGTTGGGTGGAAGTTCCATATATGGTGTTGTTGTGAAGGCCCAGCTAGACTGACTGGAGCCTTCCCAGTGACTGTATGTTATGGGTACCTCCTGTGGGTGGGACCTGGGTGAATGGAGTGTGTGACCAATATACACTCCTTGTTGTGGTTGTCTGGTTTCTGGCATGAGAGACAAAGACTGAGACAGCCCTGCCCGAAACTGGCCTGAATGCAGTGTGTAGTGTTGAATGGCTGGGTACTTGTCCCAATCCACATTCCTTGTTGTGAGTGTCTGAAAGGGAGGAGTGTGGCCTGAATGCACTGTGTGCCTGATTGGCTGACTGACTGCATGAATGCCCTTCTGTGTGATTGGCTGCTGTGTGTGTGCCAGCAGTGTGGATGAGAGACAGAATAGTATATCTGGGGACCTCTCACCACTGGAAATTGTTCAGAAGCATTCAGAAGTTGAGTCTCCACTCAAGAGTAACTGGATTTGCTGATCCTCGACGTCCAGCTGGAAGAAGAAGACTTGCTGTGGCATTTGCTTCGACGGAACTGAAGGTTGTCGAAATCGTCGAGGACTGACCCGAGAGAGGACCTGGTAAGGCGCCCTCTTCCCGTGCTCCGAGGGACCATCGAGCACCGCTGAATCTTCGCCGAAGCTCCCTGGACGCCAGACCATCGAAAGGCTGCCGACCGGAGAAGGGGACTGCCGAGGAGACCGAAGTAAAGCACCCGGACATCGACGCTGTCGAAGTCCATTGCCGTCGACCAGGGTTCGCAGGTCTGTGCAACCGCTGGAGGCCCGTCGAAGTTGTGTTGCCCAGCCGTGGGAACCACTTGACGCCGAGCCGCCGACGACCGGAGCCGTCCGCTCCTTGCCTAAGAACATTTGACTCGAAGGACTCCCTCGTCCGCACCGTCGACCGCTTTTGTCCTGCCGGAGAAAGTCGAGGACGACCAACGCGCCGAGGAGAATCCGCCGGTGGGTTTCCCGCCACCTCACGATCCCAAAGACTCGAGCGACTCGACGCCCTTGCTGGGCTCCCGTCTCTACAATCTTTGCGGTCCAGAACTATTGTCATCGAGGTGCCCCGCACACCTCCGCCTTGCAGGACGCCGACGCCCCGACGCCGACGAGCACCGCTCGGACGAAGCTGCCGCCTCCTCGACATCGTTCTACCTCGTTTGTCGACGGACGTTCGACGCCCCGTGTCTCCCGCTTGAAAGGGAAGGCATTCAAGAAGGGCCGTCGATTCCCCGTCGCCGAACCCCGAGGTCTTCGACGTTTCTCGACGCCTCTCGACGATCCGTGACTCCTGCTTTAAAGGGGGTCATTCAAGAAGGATCTGTCGACGCCTCTTCGAAGAACTCGACTCCACCAGGTACATTGGGGGGGTAAAAACATTGTAGGAGAGAATAAGACTGTTGAACAATATATGGACTGGGCTTGTGTTATATCTCTTTATTTTACAGGTTGCCCAGGTGGGGGGATCTCCACACAGAACTGTGTCCAGTAGCAAGGGCCAGTCTTCTGCCTATTGTTTCAACCCTCTGGTATCTCTCCTCTCTCTATTGCTGGTTTCCTTCTTATTGATCCCCGTGCCATTGCTACAGTATTGTGAATGCACTGTTATGAGGTCTAATATTAGTGGTACCACTTTAGAATTGTAGATATTTATCATTATTGGTTTTCCTGAGCACAAAGTGCGTTGTTGTGATAAGTGTACATAACCCTTGAATATTAATTATATAAAGACTGTGTTTTCAGTAATACAGTGTGTGGACATTCCTTTGTGGGGGCTTGGGGATACACTGTACTTAAGAACCAGCCTGCATCACCTCCTGAGAAGCTAGGCCTTGATTGCTCGTCCATTGCTACCACAATCGAGAATCTTGGCTGGGGTCCTCTGTGCCTCTCCTCTACCATATAGAGAGCGGAAGTACAGACCCCCCCACCGGTCTTGACAAGCTGGTGGCAGCGGTGGGATGCTTATGGTTTTAAGACTCAGTGTATAACCGTGCCACTTACAAAATATCCGCACTTTATTAGATTAAGGTTTGGGTGTGTACCAAATAACTGCATTACAGGCAATGGAGCCCATTGCAAATGGTAAATTGACTCGGATGAGCTTAGAGGCTCTCCAGAGTGCTTGTGAAGCCAGGGAGTTAGACTTTGTGGATAAGTCTAGGGCTGAGCTGATAGCTGCCCTGGTGGACTACCAGACTGATGGTGAAACCCTTGATGAAGGGGGGGATGCAACCAGTGAGGACTCTGCCCCTGGGGTTGTCGCTGAATCTGTTTCTGGGAATGCCACCATTCCTGCTGCCTCTGTTCCAAACCCCAGCAATTCCATGGAACTTGAGTTATTAAGGATGAAATTGGCCTTTGAATATCGCAAGTTGGAAATAGAAGCTGAGCTTAAGAAAGAGGAGCTGGCACAGCAAGTGGAACTCAAGAATAGGGATCTTGCGCTCAAAGACAAGGACACTGAATGTCAGAGAATCCAGCTAGAGAGAGCTAGAGTGGAGACTTCAGCTAGACCAATTGAGAGTGGCAGGTCCCCAGCCACCAAGTTTATGAAAGATTTGGTTGGTGTGTTTGTGGAGGGTTCAGATATCCTCCAATGGATTGAAGCGTTTGAAATGGCTTGTGCAATTCATGATGTAGATAAAAGAGATTGGGCTAAGTGTTTGTTAAGCAGAGTGCCTCAAACTGGATATGACTGTATTCTGAAGCTGAGTGTGGAAGAAAGGGGTCAGTATGAGTGTATGAAGTCTGCTTTGATTGCCAAGTTTGGCAAGACACCTACCCAATACCTTAAAAGGTTCAGGGATTTTAAGAAAAGAGAGAATGTGTCTTGGGTTGACTGGGTGAGTACTGCGCACATGAACATGATGGGGTGGATTGACGGTTACAAGGTGAAAACTTTTGTTGAGTTGTCCCACCTCTTGTTTTTTGAGCATTTTTCTGAAGCCTGTTCACCAGAGCTGCGTCAGTATGTGGCTGACCAGAACATTTTGGACCCCTTTAAGCTGGCTAGGTTGGCTGACAAGTGGGTCTCCCACCGGGTGTCCCCTAAGGACTCCAGTGGGAAGGACAAGGACAAAGAAAAGGGGACCTCTCAGAAAGCTGAGGAGTCCCAAAAGCAATCACAGTCGGGTAAACCAAAACCTTCCTCTCCTAAGACCCAAAAATCTGGTGGGGATAAGTCCTCTGTGGGTGGGAATAAGAGTAGTGGTCCACCTGCTGCAAAGCAGGTTCCCAGTGGTTCCAGTACCGTACCCCGCACTCCTGGCACTTGTTGGGATTGTGGGGCTCTGGATCACAAAAGGGGTGACCCCAAGTGTAAAGGTAAGGCACTTGGAGTACAGGCTGTCAGCCTGACCTACCCTTACCCCGTGGCTGAGGTGGAGGCCACTGTCCTCCCCTCCTCTACAGGAATCACATTTGGTGCTCCGGTAGAGATTTCCTTAGTGTCCCTTGGGGCCTGGGACCAGTACGCAGAAGTACTGGCAACTATCCCGCAGAACACCCGTAGGTTTTTGAGAAGTGTCCTCTTGAATGGCCAGCCTTCTACTGGTTTGAGAGACACTGGGGCAAGCATGACAGTGGTGGACAGGACCCTGCTCAAGCCAGAGGACTATGTAGGTGCTCCTCTGAGAACCACCAGGTTAGCTGGTGGGCCTCCCAAATTATCGCCTGTAGCCCTAGTCACACTCATGATTGGAGACAAGACAGCAAAGCTTCCTGTCCTGGTTCAGGACAATGTCCCTGCTAACATTCTGTTAGGAAATGATCTAGTGGAGTTGGGGTTGATCTCGGATGGTCTTCCCATGACTGCTGCTGCAGTCACTAGGTCACAGGTGACACCGGGTCTGGCTGTGAGTCAGGTACCCGAGCCAAAGGCGAGGCCTAAGGCAAGAAGAAGGAAGACCAAGAAGGCCACCTCTGTGGAGGGAACACCTTCTCTTCCTGCTGTTCCGACAGCACCCATTGGGATCCATGCTCTGGACGGGCTGGGTCCAGTGGAAAACCCAAACTCAACTCCTGTGGGAGAAGAGACAGAAGACTCTCCTGTGGGAGAGGTTCTCAACCCGGAGGATCATCCCGACCTTCAATGCTTGTTAGCTGAAGGGGGACCCTCCCGGGCAGACTTCTGTAAGGGACAGAGAGAGTGCCACTCTCTCGAGGGCCTGAGGAAACAGGCCCTGTCCCAGGCCCAAGGTGAAGTGCCTAGGACATTCAAGATTTATTGGGAGGGTGAGCTCCTTGTTAGTGAGCCCACTAAGCCCGAACCTGGTGCCCGCAAGAGGTTGGTGGTACCCCAGGTTTACAGGCCCTTCCTACTGCAGTTGGCGCATGAGGTGCCCTTGGCTGGTCATCTTGGGACCAAGAAGACTAAGCAGAGGCTCTCTGCCCATTTCTACTGGCCACGGATGGGAGTAGAGGTGGAGTCCCACTGCAGGACCTGCCCAACTTGTCAGTTGTCTGGCAAGACTGGAGGCAGGGTCATTGCCCCACTGCAGCCATTACCAGTGGTTGGCACACCATTTGAGAGGGTGGGCATCGACATCGTCGGTCCCCTTGACCCTCCCACTTCAGGTGGACATCGGTTCATCCTGGTCTTGGTAGATCATGCCACCAGGTACCCTGAGGCAATACCCCTTCGGACTGTTACTGCCAAGGTGGTTGCCAGGGCTCTCCTGGGCATTTTCACCCGTGTTGGATTCCCCAAGGAGGTTGTCTCTGACCGAGGATCCAACTTCATGTCTAGTTACATGAAAACCATGTGGAAAGAGTGCGGGGTAACCTACAAGTTCTCCACCTCTTACCACCCCCAGACCAATGGTCTGGTTGAGAGATTTAACAAAACTCTCAAGGGCATGCTAGGTGCTTTGGAAGAGCCCCTAAGGAGGAAATGGGATCTCCTCCTGCCATGCCTGCTGTTTGCTTACAGAGAGGTACCTCAAGAGGGTGTTGGTTTCAGCCCCTTTGAGTTACTCTTTGGACATCCCGTGAGGGGGCCCCTCGCCTTGATCCGAGAAGGCTTGGAAGCCACCCCTCCAGGTCCCGCCAAGCAAGTGGGGGACTATGTGTTAGGCCTCAGGCGGAGGATGACACAAATGATGGGTCAGGCAACAGCAAATCTCAAGGCCAGCCAGGAATTGAATAAGTACTGGCATGACCTGAAAGCTTCGGAAGTGGATTGGACTCCGGGACAGGAAATCCTTGTGATGGAGCCTACCAAGCCTAGAGCTTTGGCAGACAAGTGGACTGGACCCTTCAGGATCATCTCCAAGATGGGCGAAGTCAATTATCTGGTGGACATGGGAGCCTCTGGGGTAGCCCCCCAGGTATTCCACGTCAACAGGTTCAAGCCTTTCCACAGGCGAGCAGAGGTCTCATGTCTCTTGCTAGCTTCAGGGCAAGAAGAGGATGAGAGTGAGCCCCTTCCTGATTTGCTGCATAGCAACCCTCAGGATGGCTCAGTGGAGGGAGTACAACTCTCTCCAGATTTGACAACAGAGCAGCAGAGGGCCTGCCGGGCTTTGCTCCAGCAGTATGCCCCTCTGTTTTCACTGACACCGGGCCTTACACCGTGGTGTAAGCACGAAATTGACACTGGTGACAGTGTGCCTGTCAAAAGCAGGAGCTATCGTATGTCAGATACCGTCAAAAACCACATCCAGGCTGAGGTCGCCAAGATGTTGGATCTGGGTGTTATTGAACCCTCCACCAGTCCCTGGTCCAGTCCAGTGGTCCTTGTCCCCAAGGCAAGTTCCCCGGCGGGTACCAAGGATTGGAGGTTCTGTGTGGACTACCGAGGAGTCAATGCCGTCACCAAAACTGACGCGCACCCATTGCCCAGGGCTGATGAGCTCGTGGACACTATAGGTGCTGCCAAATTTGTGAGCACCTTTGACCTTACCTCAGGCTATTGGCAAATAGCTCTGACGGACCATGCCAAGGAAAAGACGGCATTCTCCACACCTGAGGGACTCTACCAGTTTAGGGTCATGCCCTTTGGGTTGAAGAATGCCCCTGCCACCTTCCAGAGATTGGTCAACCATGCGCTCAGTGGGCTGGAAGCCTTTTGTGTGGCTTACTTAGACGACATTGCCGTCTACAGTTCCACCTGGGAAGAGCATTTGACACATCTGGATAAGGTGTTGCAGGCCTTGAAAAGGGCTAACCTCACTATCAAGGCCACCAAGTGCCAGATAGCTCAGGGGAAAGTTACCTATCTTGGTCATGAGGTAGGAGGGGGTCAAATCCAACCTCTCTCCAGTAAAGTACAGGACGTACAGAACTGGGAGACTCCCACTACTCAAACCCAGGTGAGAGCCTTTTTGGGCCTCACTGGGTACTATCGCAATTTCATGGCAGACTATGGAACCATAGCTGCACCCCTGACAGCTCTAACTTCACCCAAACAGCCTAGGAAGGTTAATTGGACTGAAGACTGTCAGAGGGCCTTTGATGGCTTGAAAGAAAGTCTGTGTAGGGCACCTGTGTTGAGTGCGCCTGACTACAGCCGACCCTTTATCGTCCAGACGGATGCCTGCGACACCGGAATTGGAGCTGTCTTGTCCCTGTTAGATGACAAAGGGAGAGAACATCCTATCATATTCATCAGTAGACAACTCAAGGGTAGAGAACTTAGGTGGGCTACTGTTGAAAAGGAATGTTTTAGTATAGTTTGGAGCCTTAGGCGTTTTAGGCCCTACCTTACGGGGTCCACCTTCAAGGTCCAAACAGATCATAAGCCCCTGAAGTGGCTTATGCAGATGAAGGGTGAGAATCCGAAATTGCTCAGGTGGTCGATTAGCCTACAAGGGCTAGACTTCACCATAGAGCACAGACCAGGGAAGAGTCACGATAATGCAGATGGCCTTTCCAGAAGGTATGTTGACCGTCTGGATGAGGGTGTCTATCCCGTGGGAGATTAGGCACCCTCCACCTCAGTCTGGGGGGGGCGACTGTGATGCCGGAAATGCATCTGAGGGACAGGGCCTCTGAATCCTTGTCCTTTTTCTGTTTTTACCGTGTGTTCTGTCATGTTTTCTGCCCAGGAGTCCATGAGGGACTCCTGGCAGTGCAGCTCTCTTTTGGTTTGGTGAACAGACCCATGGGATACCCTTATGGCACCCATGGGTAGGGGTACAACCCTGTGCCCCTAGTGTATGTTTTTGGGCACCTGTGGGTGGCCCACAGAGCAGGGTATGGGCTGGTGGCAGCTCCATGCTAAACTTGGCAGGTGCTCTGGGTGTCCTCCATTTTGGGATACCCAGGCCCTGCCATTGGGATCAGTTGATTCCTGATAGAAACAAGATGGCCCCTGTGGCCTCTTGCTTTCTATTGCCTGTTGTCTTGTTTTTCCCAAAGTCCTGGGAAGCCCTGGCTCTGTCCCTTCCCCCTGGCTGGCTGTTGGGTGGAAGTTCCATATATGGTGTTGTTGTGAAGGCCCAGCTAGACTGACTGGAGCCTTCCCAGTGACTGTATGTTATGGGTACCTCCTGTGGGTGGGACCTGGGTGAATGGAGTGTGTGACCAATATACACTCCTTGTTGTGGTTGTCTGGTTTCTGGCATGAGAGACAAAGACTGAGACAGCCCTGCCCGAAACTGGCCTGAATGCAGTGTGTAGTGTTGAATGGCTGGGTACTTGTCCCAATCCACATTCCTTGTTGTGAGTGTCTGAAAGGGAGGAGTGTGGCCTGAATGCACTGTGTGCCTGATTGGCTGACTGACTGCATGAATGCCCTTCTGTGTGATTGGCTGCTGTGTGTGTGCCAGCAGTGTGGATGAGAGACAGAATAGTATATCTGGGGACCTCTCACCACTGGAAATTGTTCAGAAGCATTCAGAAGTTGAGTCTCCACTCAAGAGTAACTGGATTTGCTGATCCTCGACGTCCAGCTGGAAGAAGAAGACTTGCTGTGGCATTTGCTTCGACGGAACTGAAGGTTGTCGAAATCGTCGAGGACTGACCCGAGAGAGGACCTGGTAAGGCGCCCTCTTCCCGTGCTCCGAGGGACCATCGAGCACCGCTGAATCTTCGCCGAAGCTCCCTGGACGCCAGACCATCGAAAGGCTGCCGACCGGAGAAGGGGACTGCCGAGGAGACCGAAGTAAAGCACCCGGACATCGACGCTGTCGAAGTCCATTGCCGTCGACCAGGGTTCGCAGGTCTGTGCAACTGCTGGAGGCCCGTCGAAGTTGTGTTGCCCAGCCGTGGGAACCACTTGACGCCGAGCCGCCGACGACCGGAGCCGTCCGCTCCTTGCCTAAGAACATTTGACTCGAAGGACTCCCTCGTCCGCACCGTCGACCGCTTTTGTCCTGCCGGAGAAAGTCGAGGACGACCAACGCGCCGAGGAGAATCCGCCGGTGGGTTTCCCGCCACCTCACGATCCCAAAGACTCGAGCGACTCGACGCCCTTGCTGGGCTCCCGTCTCTACAATCTTTGCGGTCCAGAACTATTGTCATCGAGGTGCCCCGCACACCTCCGCCTTGCAGGACGCCGACGCCCCGACGCCGACGAGCACCGCTCGGACGAAGCTGCCGCCTCCTCGACATCGTTCTACCTCGTTTGTCGACGGACGTTCGACGCCCCGTGTCTCCCGCTTGAAAGGGAAGGCATTCAAGAAGGGCCGTCGATTCGCCGTCGCCGAACCCCGAGGTCTTCGACGTTTCTCGACGCCTCTCGACGATCCGTGACTCCTGCTTTAAAGGGGGTCATTCAAGAAGGATCTGTCGACGCCTCTTTGAAGAACTCGACTCCACCAGGTACATTGGGGGGGTAAAAACATTGTAGGAGAGAATAAGACTGTTGAACAATATATAGACTGGGCTTGTGTTATATCTCTTTATTTTACAGGTTGCCCAGGTGGGGGGATCTCCACACAGAACTGTGTCCAGTAGCAAGGGCCAGTCTTCTGCCTATTGTTTCAACCCTCTGGTATCTCTCCTCTCTCTATTGCTGGTTTCCTTCTTATTGATCCGCTTGCCATTGCTACAGTATTGTGAATGCACTGTTATGAGGTCTAATATTAGTGGTACCACTTTAGAATTGTAGATATTTATCATTATTGGTTTTCCTGAGCACAAAGTGCGTTGTTGTGATAAGTGTACATAACCCTTGAATATTAATTATATAAAGACTGTGTTTTCAGTAATACAGTGTGTGGACATTCCTTTGTGGGGGCTTGGGGATACACTGTACTTAAGAACCAGCCTGCATCACCTCCTGAGAAGCTAGGCCTTGATTGCTCGTCCATTGCTACCACAATCGAGAATCTTGGCTGGGGTCCTCTGTGCCTCTCCTCTACCATATAGAGAGCGGAAGTACAGACCCCCCCACCGGTCTTGACAGCCACTAAGGTACGAAAGCACGAAAGCTACTTTAGCTTGATCAGTTGGAAAGGCTGCTGGCCGGCATAAGAAATGCAACCGGCACTGATTGATAAATACTGCAAACCTCTTTGGGTCACCAGAAAATCGTTCGGGCGGAGCCAGAGGTACATTCCCAGGTAGGTTGATCTGCACTGGATTCATAGAGGATGTAGAAGGAAGATTTCCCCCAGATGCGGGTAACGGGGTCTGTCCGGCTTGTGACTGTAGCAATTGTCTAGCGAGATCATCTGTTCGCTCCTTGGAAATAATCAGTTCCCTTCTCAGAGCGTTCGTTTCCTGACGGGCTGCATGCACTCCTGCCCTTAGTTCCCCAAGTAACTGGGCTAGCTGGTCGGTATCCGAGGTTTCCATAGCGCCTGGACGGGAGTTTTGCGGTAGGCTTTGCGTTCTGTAACGCTCACCTGATTCCCGTAGAGGCGCCGGTCTTGACTGGGCGTATACCGTATCTTCAAAGGTGATGTGTAACACACGGCTGGCTCTTTGGGCTGGACCTCTGTGAACTGTATGTCTGACTCGAAGGGTAAGATGTCTGCAGATAGAAAATATGGGATTAATGAACTGGGTTATTGAATGTCTCTCTCTTCTTCCCTTTCTCTTCTCCTGTAGAACCCCAAAGGTTAACGCTCTCACCTTAGGTAAGTGAACGCCGTGCTCTCCATCTGCCTCGGGGCAGGGTGCTGTAACCAGTTTCTTCACTGGATAAGGGGAGCAGGCCTCTTGACTTCAGAGGACTAATGTCCGTCGTTTACTGCACGAACGGTAAGTTTCGAGTAATTCTAATGTCTTTAAAAGTCTTTAGTAATGATGTCTCTTGTTTTGCAGGGTTCCGGAGATGGCGGATGACGGGCTGAAGTGAGTTGAAGATGGAGCCCGTGTGATGAATAGAAGCGCCTGGAAGCACGTAAGTAAGCGCTTGTTGCCTGCTTCACGATGCGCTCTAACTGTCTTTTTATTTTGCAGGTACAAGTTCGGAGCGGCTGCAGGGTGCCGGAATACCCGCTGGGTTAGATGTGGAAAGGAGTAATGGCATGTGAGTATTAAAGTTCCCCAATGTCTTTAAACGCACCTTGTTTTGTCTTTCAGATGCCGGAATGCAGTGCAAAGACCTCCGGAGCGCACGAAGAGTAGGTAAGCCTTTGTCTTTCAGATGCCGGAATGCAGCGCGAGGCGTTGGTGACAGCCGATGGACCAGGTAAGTGAAGCGCTGTCACTGAAGACCGTAATGCTAACCTGTTCTTTCTTGTCTTTATAGGTGTTGCTGAAGACTGGATTCAGGATGGTAAGCCTTTTTCCTTAGACCCAGGATCACATGCAGAAGACACGATGAGCGTTCTGCTGCAGAGGATGCAGAATAACGCAAAGCAAGATTCATCCATCGGGTGTGGTTTAAATAGCCTCCTGTAGTGCTTAGGTGTCTCCTTCCACAGCCACGCCTAGGTAAGAAAAGAGTTCCTGCTTTCCAGAAGAGTTCCAGGGTTCTGAACCTAGGGAGTGGCTCCTGCCCCACCCAACAGGAAAAGTAGTTCCAAACAGAAGAGGATCAGAGGCTCAACTGGCAGGCAAGTAAGCAGCATGGTCTGCTGCAGGTAAGTCCACCCAAGCATTATGAGCCCGGCGCCTCCAGCGCTGGGACTGGGCATATTTATGAGCCTGGTGCCACTGGCGCCAGGACTGGGTCCAAAAGGTCCCAATTGGGACTGGATGGCACTCGGACCCTGGGTTATGGATCTGCTTCCAAGGGAGTTGGGAAAACCCTGACCTTTTGGAAGCAGAGATCATGACATATCCTCATTTCCTTTCCATCTGTCTGTATCGAGAGATGTACTTGCTTGGGCCTGGTCTTTTCTCTCGTTCTCGCGTCTCTCCTTGTCCTTCGGAGGTGTTATCTCTATGATATGATATATGATATGATAGTTTATTTATATAGCGCCTATACACAATGTGTTTCAAAGCGCTTCAAGGCAAGGGAGGGAACAAGGGAAAATACAACCACATTCTGACAGGCCATGAACAGTAAGCATGTGAAATTAACAATAATACTCGGCCTGACGACATTTCAGATAGTGCAAGAGCTAAGACATAGATAAGGAAGGGAGGGGGAGAGTGGGAAGGAAATGGAAACAGACAGGCGACTACCGTACTAGGCCTGACGACATTTCTGGTAGAGCCAGAGAAAAACAAAAGGTGAGGGAGAGGGGTGCAGAAAGGGAGGGGAGGAACAAAACAAGTGACTATCATACTAGGCTTGACGACATTTCAGATAGTGCTGTTGGGGTGGTGGGGAGGAAAAAAACAGTAATCGGAGGGTGGAGGAAACAGACGAGGTTGCCATCATATTAGTTCCAGGAACAATTCTGTAAGTAAGTGCATAGAAGAAAGTAAGGGGAGGAAATAGGAAAAGGAGGAGATAACAGAGAGTAAGCAGTCAAAAAGAGTGGAGAAGCAAGAGTCTATCTCTGTCTTTGTCAGGGTTTTCGTCACTAGTTTGCACAGGTGACTCATGCCGGATTGCTATACCCTGTAGCTGCTTTAAGTTCTCTTAGCGGGTATAACCCTTCGTCCTTACTTTCCTCAATTTTTGTTTCAGATGGGGCGGGTGGCGCAGAAGGCGTTTCACTCCCCTCTGTGCATACGTTAAGTACCCATTCTAATGGTGGCTCCTCCTTATCCTGTTGATACATCTTCCAAAGCTCGAAACTAGCTAGGCGTTTGTCTAACTTTTTCCCTGTGTATGTAGCGTGCAAGTATGTCGCCATGTGCTGTAGGACCATCTTAGATAACGATCCACCCTGAGGCCATGGCATAAACATTTTGTTTGGGGTTCCTTTAACCCATTCTGCACTGTACTTTTTCAGCTTAGGTACATGTTTTGGCAACTGTTTGCACAGGTGTAGTAATGGAGTCATGTCTACCATGCTTAAATCTGTTCACTTTCTCTTTATATAACGCTTGCTATGCCTTTCATTACTTCAACAATTTCAACAGTATGAGCGAGCACAAATCGTTGCAAGCTCCAATCCCGTTTTTTCCACAAAATGTGTTATCTTCTATTTTAATCAACAAACATCAGGTTGTATTCTACAATATTTCAATCATCCAATCGCGTAATTTTTATGCTAGTTCCTTGAAGGAAAAATGTTGTGCTATGATGTCAAAACAAATAACACATAAGACAGACGTTAACAGACTAGACGAACTCCAGCTGGCTACACTGAGCTCTGCCCCCAATGTTACCCCGACATGGAGCGTAAACTCATCCCTTTCACAAGCGTCTTTAACCGCTGTGGTGACCTATTTGTCCTATTTTATTCAGGACTATGGATGCAAGTTTCTTCTAGCCGCTATATTAAAGCATAGCAATTTGGGTGTATCCTCTCTCATCTCGGGTGTCCCCCCCGGTATCCTCCCTCTTCTCGGATGTCCTCCCCGGTATCCTCTTCTGCTACTTAGTCACCCCTTGAGTCACTAGTTCCTTATATATATATATATATATATATATATATATATATACACATATACACACACACACATTCTACTCTACTTCTGAGTATATTTTGTTTTCTCAACTCCCTCTGTTACCTTTCCTTTACTTGTTCTAAGACATGCACTTTTTGGTCTTTTTCACTCACCGGTCGCATGTTTCCTTTCTGGATGCTCGGGATCACCACCTTCATCACCGTCTCTCCGCCCGCTCAGCTGCCCGTAGGAGTGGGAAGGGGTTACGTGGGGAAACACAGTCCCTTCAGACTTCTGCCTGCAGGTTCCGCTTTTTACTCTAACCGCTATCTACGGGGAGCTTCACGGTCTACTCAGCCGAATGGCAAACGACTTGCGATATTGCCGAGGACCAAGAGTTACTTTATGTTGACGGTCAATGGGTGTCTTATTTAATCGATAAACCATCCTCTGCTACCAAGTGTGCACCAGGACCCCAACCGGCCCATAGAGGTGGGATTTGCCCAATAGCACTTTAAGATAAGATAGCAGCACCCGTGAGATGGATGAGGGTGCAGATTAATACTCAAACACCAAATCAATAATGACAACTCAACGGTTTGGCAAAGGGAATCAGTTTAATGACAAGTACAAAAAACAGGGAGTCTCATGAATATCAGCGTATGTATGATCTTCTCTCTCACTTGACCACCCCAAAGAGCTTCATAAAAAAAACACAATTTATACTATAAACTCGTCATCGACATGTAATGCTTAAAAGTTGGCATGCAATTCTATTGGTTCTAGAAAGGTAACTTTAATATAGGTACCATATCTGTATATGGTAACAGAGTAAGGGGATTGGGTAAACACTGTTAGGTGGGGCATCTAAACCGTTCCTTCAAAATGGCTACTGTAGACGTCACTAAAAGTAGGACGTCTGATTGGTTCTACTAACTATAGGACCCTATATTACTCGGTCCATTATGAATGGGTAGACACCAACCCCACTCATACCTTTCCACTTTGCTTAGCAGCATTCAGAATGGTCGGCCAGGTGAAGGACGCCCACCAGCTCCGCGGCCTTCCTCCAATTATTGTTACAATCAATCATCACTTTAGTGGTCATGTGTCAATTATTTCACTGTGGTTGGCCTCGAGACTGCATCTCCAGTCTGGAAAGGTTCTGATATCTTCGCCTGGACCGCTGCCATGCGTAGGTGTGAAAGTCTCACTTCTTCTCGCTCGGTTGGTCAAGTTATTCAGACACTGTATATTTGTCTCTTCATGTAATTCGTGTATTTGATTTTCGTTTCACCCATCACCTGCCTTCAGTTTCTTATCTTGACCTTTATGAGCAGGATATTCTGCTCTTTGCTTCAATTAATTGTAACTACTGTTCATCTATTTTAGCTGATACGACCTTGGTTTTTCTGGCACGATTTGTCTCTGCTGAGTTTCTTTTCTGCCTTTTATTCTTGATTTGTTAAATATGAAGCTCTGCCTGTGTGGCCTTTAGTAACCTTTGGGTTGATCTGCCGCTTATGCATAGTGGAAGTATACTTATATAGTGTGCTTCTTTTGAGGTAGATATGTATAGGTGGCACTTGCCACACTAATATTCTACTAAGCATAGCAAGCCACACAAATTCCTCAGCTTTATGCGTCAACTGGCTGAATATCATCATGCTTACAGCTTAAGCTTCTTACATTTGACATCGTCCTTTCACTTTAGGTTCACCATGCCCCTTTTCCATGCCGTTTTCGTCTATTTATGTCATTCTCTGGTCGTCATCTCTTCTATATGTGATTCAGTCTGTGTTCTTGTGTCGTCACCATTTTTCTTCCATTAAGACCTTTCTGGCTTTTTCGGGGATTGTACTCAGACGATCTTCATTTCGTTTCATTTGTTGATATGGCTTTCTCAATGGGTACCTTACTGTCCATGGTTTCCTGGGTCTAGGTGCTGTTCCTCTAATAGGTACTGGACAGAGCCCCGCTGTGGCTCTCTGTTGGTTTATTTGCTCATCATAAGTCACATATTTTGGCGTAAACGTTCCTGGTACTTCGAAATGGACGGTTGGAGTGTGGGCTCATCATACTTCACATATTTTGCTGGAGGATTCTCAGGTATCCTGATACATGATGCAGGTACCTTATTCTGTGCCAGTCGAGTGGCGGAAAGTCTGGCAATTCTTTCTTTGTCCTCTTGCCTCTCCCGGGTTCTGGCTAATGATGGCCATATTGATTCTGCTATCAGCTGTGTTAGTGAGATTTTCTTTGTGCTTGCCTTTGTCTCCATCAGTGTTTTATCAGGGGTGTTCATTAATGGTTATTTCTGTTGGTTTCCTGTCCAACTCTTTTTGTCTCTTCATGAGATACGCTTCCTTCACGTGGCTCTTAACTTCGCCTCTCGTAGAGCTTTTCATTGTTGGTAATCCAACCTTCCCCTCTTCTTTGACCTGTGGTTCTGCAGTTATTGACACTAGGCCAGGTGTGTGTGCTTTCATGGTTTGCGTGCATGTGGTTGTCAGTATCCTTTTTACATTCATTCTCTGCCGACCCTGTCTCCGGCTTTTCGATTTGCTTGTTACCATAAGTGTGTGTGTGTCATTGCTAATCACATCCATCTCAAATTCTTTCATTCCACCATCAGATCTCCTAGGGACTGGAATGACTATGTACGGGCTGGTTGCCTTCGTAGGCTTCATGCGTGCATTATTCGGTGGGTGCACTGGAATTGCAATGCTTTGTGCACCAATATAAAATGCAGTTCTAATTGTCAGTGACAGTTAAACAATGATGAATATAATGCATAAATACCTAATACACCTATAGGTCAATCTACAGCATTTACTTCCAGAAGAATGCGAGAGTCTCTCCTCCTGAACGAGGACGAGGTTGCTGCTTTGAATCCCCATCTCGATCATCCGTTGAAAGATGCTAACTTTTAATACACTCTTAAACAATTTTATTTCTGGATTCTGCCAGTTATGTCTGAGAGTTGCAGGCATTGAAACAATTGTCCCTCCTTGCCCAAACAATGGATTGTCTTATTATCTCTGGAGAAAGTTCTCTTGCTAGGCTATGGGAAGTGTCAAAATCAGGCAATAATTCAGCAAGTCTCTTTACTGTGCATGTTCAAAATATATGAGTTCCCAATCGGTGCCTCTGATTTGTTTCATTCCCGAAGACATGTTGTTCCTGTTAGTATACCATGGTGAAGTCACTGGCAATATTCTCTCGATCTGTCTCTCGGCGGAAAGTTTAAAATCTTCTCAAATAGTTCTGTTAATGCTCATCTGCGCAGATTTAGCTGGGTCTCTGATGAACGTGAGGATGTCAACACCGACAGGTCTCCCCACAAGTTTTGGAAAATCCTCAATTAGGTGAAAAAAGACGTTACCCGCCAACCTGCTTTCTTCTGGTGACAGGGACAATTGTCCTGCCCTTGCTGAAGTTTGGAACGGTTTGGCTCTCACTCTGAACAGTTTCTGCAATTTCGGTGTGTGAAGAGCAACTTGGATAACTATTCCATTCAGGATTATGCTTAAACGTTCTGTGTTTGCTGGATCTTGAAGAAGTGTCAAGACGTCCGTGGCTCACCCGACAAGATCTGGACAGTCTTCAATTAGGTGAAAGAACAGTACCTTGATAAGCCTATTTGCTTCTTCCTCCGCTTGGGACATTTGGTTTTTCCTCGCTGTATTCCAGAAGCAGGAGGAACTTGCCGGTAATTACAGTGAGCAGCCTCCTTATGGTCTTTTCGTTTCAGGATCGTGAAGAAAGTCAGTGATACTGGTGAGCCTCCCCACCACTGACGGGTATGATGTCAGTACTAGTTCGAAATATATTAATAAATCCTTGGTGATGTCACTATTGTGGGACACCATAAGTGATTCCGAACAAAGTCTCTGTGTTGAAAGAATCAGGATACTGTATTTTCTTCCAATTTATGTGTCCTCAATCAAAGGATGCACAGAGTGTCTGTTTTTATGTCCTTAACCTCCTTTTGCTCAGAGGAATGTCTCAAAGGAAGCCACAACTTTGCAAAAAGTTCTTTGTCTTTGCTTTGCTGCTGGTCATGTGTCCTTCTTCCTCGTCATGAATCTCGTCTGCACATGCTGTGGTTCGTCCCCATCGTCCGTAGTGTCTTTGCATTGGGGTGCAGGCAGGGGGCCGTCTGTGATGTATGGTTTGATGTCACCCTAAAAGATCTAAGCTCTTCTTCCTTGCAGCTTCACTGCAGAGAGAGTGCAGTCTTCCACTGTAAAGGGACCGTTAAACCTTAGCTCGTCTCACTTTTTTCTCGTGTGGTTCTTCACCAGGACGGTGAATACATAGGCTCTGAGCTGTGCCTGCAATAGTATCTCCTTCTGTGTTCCGTGCTGCCCTGCACCCTTTTCGTCGTCGCTGCAGCTGGCCTGAAATTACAGTAAGTCAAGATGTCATGCAATTCAATTAATTTTGCATTTCAGACCCTAAGATTTCTCTTGCCGGCTGGGCATCACATCTATCTCTGTCTTGGGGTGTCAGGGGAATGCGCATCTTTCTACCTGTTGCTATTTTGTGCGGCATAAGATGATTGTCAGAACCAGGCTGGTTTCTGAGTGCATACAGTGCCAAAGGAAGACAGTGTAACCATCCCTTTCTTAGAGTAAGCTTCAACTTGGCTATCCTTTCTTTTAACAAGCCGTGGAGCTTCTCACATATCCCATTACCTTGCAGGTGATACGCAGATGGGAACTTGTGCTTTATACCAAGCAACAGGCTAATTTTTTCAAACACTTCTTTGACAAAGTGAGTCCCAATTTCTGATCTCATGACTTCACATACCCCCCACCTGGGAAATAGCTCTCTCACTAGAAATTTGGCGGACAGGTAGAGTCTGGGTGTGTACATGGAGCTGCTTCTATCCATCTAGAGAATGGACACACCACAACAATTAGATACCTGTACCCGTTACATACTTGAATCATATCAATGTAATCGACATGCAAGTGCTGAAAAGGTCCATTGGGCCTTCGGATGACTCCTCTAATTACTTTTAGTGTGCGCCCAGCCGTGAACTGTTGGCAAATTATACAGTTCATCATAAAAAAAGCACCGTGTTCTGCCAAGTTCGGTATGAACCGGTCTTTAGCGAGTGTTGCCGCGAGATTCTCTTTCGTCATGTGCGCAGGATAGTGTAACTGTTCCAATGCAATTTTTAACAGGGCTATAGGCATTACTGGTTTACCAGTGCTGTCTTGTCGCCACAAGCTTTCTGAGGGGTTTAAAGAATACTCTCCCCACTTCCAAAGATTATTCTCCTCCTGTGGTGCCTCTCCTTGGAGTTCCATTAACTGAGTTTGTCCCATGTTATTGTAGCTTTCAGGTTCACTTCGTGCGACTATCATTTTTTCATTTACATCAGTGACTTCCACATCCATGATCGTCTCGCTCTTGGATGCCATATGCTTGGCTTCCATGTCTGCTGCTTGGTTTCCTCGTGAGATCAAATCTGTGCCCTTTGTGTGGGTGGCACATTTCACAACCACTATGCCCACTGGGAGCTGTAGTGCCTTGATGAGCCTGTCCAATAGGGCTGCGTGCTGTACTGGCGTGCTGTCCGCTCCGAGGTAGCCCCTCCTTTTCCAGCACGCTAAGCCTGCGTGCACCGTTGATATCACATTGGCTGAGTCACTGTACACCGTCAATTCCTGGTCTGCGTGAATCTCAATTGCGAGCATCAACGCCAATAATTCTGCAGCCTGTGCTGAATAGTCAGATGGTAATCGTGCACTAATGAGTACTCAAAATTCTCCATTTGCTGTGTGCTTCTTCACAGCAGCGCCTGTATATCTTTGCCCACCATTTTGATCAATTCTCGAGGAACCACCAACAAAGACAATGTCTCCTTCTGCCAATATATTTTCTTTCATTCTGGGAGTTTCGTCATAGAATTCTCATAATTTGCATAGCATGTATTGGCTCTCCTTCAATGACTGGCTCTGCTATGAACATAGCTGGTCTCACTATTTTACATTGAATTATCTTAATCGATGGATTCGATATCACTTCATAGGCAGAACCTCTCTGCGATGTCAATATGCCCTTTTTTTCGCTAGAATTGCAAATAGCGCGTGTTTGACGTACAACGTCATGGAGCATTCCATCACGGTGGTTGTAGCCTTCTCTATGGCGAACGCTGTGGCAGCTAAATTTTGTTTGCAAGGAAAATTACCTCTCAATCCTGGGTCCAAATTTCCACTGTAATATGCCAGGGATTTGTACCCCAATGTGGTTCTCTGTGTGAGCACTGCTGTCATAATGCTGTCATTCGTGTGTGAAAACAAGTAGAATTTCTCTGCATAATTGGGAATCCCTAAAACTGGTGCCATGCAAATGGCTCTCTTGAGTAAAGTAAATCCTTCCTCCATGGTCTCAGACCATTCAATCTTTTATTTCGTCACCTGTGCCTTCTTTAGGGCCTGTAACAAGGGCTTGGTATATGAGCTGCAGTCAAAGACCCATGCCCTGACATAATTGCAAAGACCTAAAAAGCTCTGCATCTGCTTTATCGTGTGTGGCTTGGCTGTGTTCAGTATGGTTCAGCCCTTTCTGGGGTAACCCTTTTCCCCTCATGTGAGATTAGCAAGCCTATGTACAGCACTTCTTGCTGACAATATTATAATTTCTCTTTGTCAACTTAATATCCTTTCTGAGCCAATATGGTCAATAGCTGAATAGAATCGTGTCTGCATCTTTCCTCTGTAGTGCTGCAAATCAAGATGTCATCCACATATTGCAAGACAACTCTTTCTAATGCAATAGTGCTTAGGTCCATCTGCAGGACTCTGTTGAAAATAGAAGGAGACTCACAGTACCCCCGAGGTAGCCTTCTGATTTTCAGATGCTTTTGTCTGAATGTAAACAACGTCAGATCTTGTGAGTCTCAGTGCAAGGGGATTGAGAAAAATGCATTTTTCAAGTCAATCACAGTGAAATATTTTGCCTCAACAGGTATATTACATAGAATTGTCGCCGGGTTAGGGACTAAAGGGAACTTAGCCTCAACAATATTATTTATTGGGTGTAAATCCTGAATTAAATGCCCAGACCCTCCCTTTGATTTTATTATCGGATAGACCGCAGTGTTGCATGACTTCTCTGACGTCTCTAAGATGCCCTGCTCCATCATAGCCGAAATTGTCTTAAAAATCCCTTTGTCTGCCTCCGTGGACATGGGATATTGTCGTGCTTTTGGTAGAATTGCTCCTGGATTCAGTTTCATTTTTACTTCTCTGACTCCTTTCAATAAGCCTAAGTCATAGGGGCCTGTGGTCCACACAGACAGGCACCTGGGCCATGTCGTCCTCGAAATATTCAGGACGGTTCTGTGTCAACATCATTCTCTGAGGCACTTGTCTTTTGATAATTTTAACCCAAAAAGTGAGATTTACCTCAACTGCTGTTTCTCCCCTATTTGCTTGCTCGCCAAACAGATCATCATCAGTTACGTCAGTCAATCTGTACCCTTCTTCAGCGGCAATTACTGTGCAACATTGTCTGCCTTCATCATCACAACCATCAATCAAAGCCATTTTCCCTCGTATCGCGGCTGTGTGTTATCACCAAGAGAAATATTTGTCCATTTTCCTCGCACATAGGTATTCTTGGCCTAAATAGAAATTCATCTGGGGTCCTCATGGTTTTGTCTGCAAGGCCTGGCAGCCCTGCCGTTAGCACCTGTATTCCATATGCAAATATTTCTGGCTCTAGTAGTACAGCCCTCATAGCTGTTTGTCCGTGTATGCTCTAATCATTTCACATACATTAAAATAATGCATTCCTGGAGTCGAACATACTATGCCCTCCTCTGTGAACGATATTGTCATGTTTAACTTCATCATAAGATCTCGACCCAAGATATTAACTGGGGTTTGTCGCTAATATAATAGTGGTACAATCATATCACATTCTCCTATAGAGACTGGAAGTACGTCTGTAAAAGAAACACGCCTTGTAGCTCCTGTGAAGCCCGGAGTATTTATAGCATCGCCGGACAAGGAAAACTTGCCTTCACGTATACAAAAATGTGTTGAATCCGTGTCAACTAAGAAGGAATATTCTTTATCCCCTATAACAACATCCACCCTTGGTTTTTGGTGAGGATCTGGTGTAACTAATAGGATAGAACACATCAGGGTTCCCATTGAGATGTCCTAGTCCATATATAACTTTGTCCCACCTTGTGCGAATGGCTCCCCCCCTCCCATCACCAGTGTTACTCCTCATTCCAGGGGTCACAGCCTGACCTGTACTTGCAGTCTACGAAAGTTGCAGCGGCGCCTGCTGAGACTGTCCTTGTGGAAATCTCATCAAATTCTGAGGTTGTAAGCTTTGTTGCACTCCTGGCATTTGCTGTTGTGCCGTGTGATTCTGTGCAACTCCACTTCCTCCCTGCTGTAAAAACACAGGTGGATTCATCATACCTGCTCTTGTTCGTCGGTCGTTTTGCATCATGCCTTGACTTCTGCATGTGTGTGCTAGATGTCCTGTCAATCCAAACAACCAACATATTGGCAGTGGTCTGATTTGCCCATTTGACATCTCTTGATTGCCATTTTGCGTGTTTTGAAATCCTCCTTGATTATTCTGAAAACCTCCCCGATTACTCTGCCATCCTTTTCCTCTAAATCCTCTTCCCCGGGGGTAAAACCCAGTATTGCCCTGATTATTCTGCTGTGGGTTATTGACTTGCTGCATGCTCAACCAGTCTGTGCTAGTTATCATTGCCTCTTCAATGGCATATTTTGACAATTTCTTCTGCACTAATTTTGCCTCTTCACCCTTTCGTGCAGCTACTTTTTTTGCAATTCTTTTCTTGCAGCAGCCTGCAATAGTGTGCTATGGTCAACTGTATTTCAGACCATGGTTTGGCCTCGATTCCTACCAATTTCTTGAGCTGTTTCTGTACCCGATCTGGCATCCCTTGGCATAATATATGGTAAAACACAGGTATAGATTTCCCCGAAGATTCTCGAGTCTCGAGTACCCACGCATCTTGGAAATTCTGAATGTAAAGCAAAGGGTCTTCTGACTCCTTCATTTTCCGAGTAATGATGGCTCCCATGTCGGAAGGATCTGGATATAGCAATCGTAATCCTTTCCATAGCGCTGCTCTGCAATTGTTAAATAGTGCTCCGTCATGCGCAGTATTAACTGTGATCACAGTAGGGTAACTTGCCCATGTCCACACATCGTTTGCTCTATCACCAAGCATGGCGATTAAAATACTTTGATATCCCCTATAGCTAACGTGTTCTCTCCCGTCATTTTTTCTAGCTCGTGTATCCATTTTCCAGCTCCCGATGTCAACATTGGAAGCTTATTTTTCAGGTTTTCCTGATCAACGTGTGACTCTGGAATATACTGTGGTCTCGTTCCAGCTGGTCTCGTTCCACCTTTCTTGAGCAACGGAAATTGGGATGCATAGCCCTCTCTCTCTCTCTCTCTTCTCTTATTGTTCTTCTGTCTATTGCAGGAGTAATATTCCTGCATCACAGCCTACCTGGCAATGTCCTTAGTCGGCTCACATATGGTGGTGGAGACACCCCCCTCTGATCGTGAGATACTTCTTAGTGTCAGTATGACTGGGTGGCTGACACTGATGCCCTCGGTGTAGACCCACTAGAATCTGACCATCTTATCCCTTTCCCTCCTGAGAATCATTTTTTGCGTCTTCTCTCTTCCTCCTTTTCCTCATGCTCCTCCCTTTCGGTGTCTGACATTGTCTGTGCCCAACTTGCGCAACTTCTTGCATCCTCTTTGTTCCTACTGAATTCCAACCTCTCTAGGGACAGTTCTCTATTTCTACTACTTCAGGAGGCGTCCTCAGCATCGTAAAGCTGAGTGCCCTCCAGGCGCTCGTCTTCCCCCTCCCCTTGAGGTACTTGGTTCCAGCCCCATTTCATCATATATTCTATCGATCATCTCTCCGATGATTCTGGTGTCGAAGCCAACCTGAATATTCGCCCTAGACGTGCCTGGTACTGAATTGTACTCAGGAAAGAATTCTTCTATATCTTTTCAATCTACTACTGGATCGGGTTTTTTAACCTCCCTTTCCAGATATTCAAAATCCTGTGTTCTTTGCCTTGACTTATGTTCTACATCATCATCGAATTCTCTGTGCTTCTTCTCTGACCCTACCTTCTGCCTCTATCTTCATTTTCCCTTTGGATTTCCTCATCCCTTCGTCTCTTTATTCTTTTCTCTTGTATCCTTTGCTCTTCCTCTATTCTTCGCTGCTCCTGTCTGTCCTGATCATTGGCTGCTCTCTGCTTACGATCACGTACCTTTTCTTGCTCTTTGCGATATAACTGTTCTTGTCTATGCTCATCTTTTTTCCTTATTCTCTCGTCTCAATCTTTTTTTCTTTTCCCTTCTCTTTTCTCTGTAAATCATCTAGCTTTTCTTTTTGTTTCACGTCATCAATGCCTTTACCATCGAGTTTCAATAAAATCTGTCCTCCGATCCATTTGTTCTGTGTGAATGCTATCTCATCAGTTCTATCCTCATTTCCTTTCCATCTGTCTGTCTCTGTATCAAGAGATGTACGTGCTTGGGCCTGGTCTTTTCTCTCGTTCTCGCGTCTCTCCTTGTCTCTCGGAGGTGATATCTCTATGATATGATATGATAGTTTATTTATATAGCGCCTATACACAATGTGTTTCAAAGCGCTTCAAGGCAAGGGAGGGAACAAGGGAAAATACAACCACATTATTACAGGCCATGAACAGTAAGGATGTGAAATTAACTATCGTACTCGGCCTGACGACATAGATAAGGAAGGGAGGGGGAGAGTGGGAAGAAAATGGAAACAGACAGGTGACTACCGTACTAGGCCTGACGACATTTCTGGTAGAGCCAGAGAAAAACAAAAGGTGAGGTAGAGGGATGCAGAAAGGGAGGGGAGGAACAAAACAAGCGACTATCATACTAGACCTGACAACATTTCAGATAGTGCTGGAGGGGTGATGGGGAGGAAAAAAACAGTAATGGGAGGGTGGAGGAAACAGACGAGGTTGCTTAATATTAGGTCCAGGGACAATTCTGATAGGGTAAGTGCATAGAAGAAAGTAAGGGGAGGAGATAGGAAAAGGGAGAAGGGAAAGGAGGAGAGAACAGAGAGTAAGCAGTCAACAAGAGTGGAGAAGCAAGAGTCTATCTCTGTCTTTGTCAGGGTTTTCGTAACTACTTTGCGCAGGTGACTCATATGACGGATTGCTATACCCTGTAGCTGCTTTAAGTTCTCTTAGCGGGTATAACCCTTCGTCCTTACTGTCCTCAGTTTTTGTTTCAGATGGGGCGGGTGGCGCAGAAGGCGTTTCACTCCCCTCTGTGCATACGTTGAGTATCCAGTCTAATGGCGGCTCCTCCTTATCCTGTTGATACATCTTCCAAAGCTCTAAACTAGCTAGGCGCTTGTCTAAATGTTTCCCTGTGTATGTAGCGTGCAAGTATGTCATGTGCTGTAGGACCCTCTTAGATAACGATCCACCCTGGGGCCATGGCATAAACATTTTGTTTGCGGTTCCTTTAACCCATTCTGCACTGTACTTTTTCAGCTTAGGTACATGTTTTGGCAACTGTTTGCACAGGTGTAGTAATGGAGTCATGTCTACCATGCTTAAATCTGTTAACTTTCTCTTTATATAATGCTTGCTATGCCTTTCATTACTTCAACAATTTCAACAGTATGAGCGAGCACAAATCCAATCCCGTGTTTTCCACAAAATGTGATATCTTCTATTTTAATCAACAAACATCAGGTTGTATTCTACAATATTTCAATCATCCAATCGCGTAATTTTTATGCTAGTTCCTTGAAGGAAAAATGTTGTGCTATGATGTCAAAACAAATAACACATAAGACAGACGTTAACAGACTAGACGAACTCCAGCTGGCTACACTGAGCTCTGCCCCTAATGTTGCCCCGACATGGAGCGTAAACTCATCCCTTTCACAAGCATCTTTAACCGCTGTGGTGACCTATTTGTTCCTATTTTATTCAGGACTATGGATGCAAGTTTCTTCTAGCCGCTATATTAAAGCATAGGAATTTGGGTGTATCCTCTCTCTTCTCGGGTGTCCCCCCCCGGTATCCTCTCTCTTCTCGGATGTCCTCCCCGGTATCCTCTTCTGCTACTTAGTCACCCCTTCAGTCACTAGTTCCTTATATACATATATATATATATATATATACACACATACACACACACATTCTACTCCTGAGTATATTTTGTTTTCTCGACTCCCTCCGTTACCTTTCCTTTACTTGTTCTAAGACATGCACTTTTTGCCAAAGCATTTAGTCTTTTTCACTCACCGGTCACATGTTTCCTCTCTGGATGCTCGGGATTACCACCTTTGTCACCGTCTCTCCTGCCCTTCGCCCGCTCAGCTGCCCGTAGGAGTGGGAAGGGGTTACGTGGGGAAACACAGTCCCTTCAGACCTCTGCCTGCAGGTTCTGCTTTTTACTCTAATAGCACTTTAAGATAAGATAGCAGCACCCATGAGATGGATGAGGGTGCAGATTAATACTCAAACACCAAATCAATAATGACAACTCAACGGTTTGGCAAAGGGAGTCAGTTTAATGACAAGTACAAAAAACAGGGAGTCTCATGAATATCAGCGTATGCATGATCTTCTCTCTCGCTTCACCACTCCAAAGAGCTTCATAAAAAAAACACATAATTTATACTATAAACTCGTCATCTTTGACATGTAATGCTTAAAAGTTGACATGCAATTCTATTGGTTCTAGAAAGGTAACTTTAATATAGGTACCATATCTGTATATGGTAACAGAGTAAGGGGATATGGTAAACACTGTCAGGTGGGGCATCTAAGCCCTTCCTTCAAAATGGCTACTGTACACGTCACAAAAAGTACGACATCTGTTTGGTTCTACTAACTATAGGACCCTAGATTACTTGGTCCATTATGAATGGGTAGACACCAACCCCACTCATACTTTTCCACTTTGCATAGTAGCATGCAGCATGGTCGACCAGGTGCAGGGCGCCCACAAGCTCCGCGGCCTTCCTCCAAATATTGTTAGAATCAATCATCACTTTAGTGGTCATGTGTCAATTATTTCACTGTGGTTGGCCTCGAGACTGCAGCTCCTGCCTGGAAAAGTTCTGATATCTTCGCCTGGCCCCTGCCATGCGTAGGTGTGAAAGTCTCACTTCTTCGCGCTCGGTTGGTCACGTTATTCAGACACCGTATATTTGTCTCTTCATGTAATTCGTGTATTTGATTTTGGTTTCACCCACCACCTGCCTTCAGTTTCCTATCTTGACCTTTCTGAGCAGGATATTCTGTTCTATGCTTCAATTAATTGTAGCTACTGTTCATCTATTTTAGCTGATACGACCTTGGTTTTTCTGGCACGATTTGCCTCTGCTGAGTTTCGTTTCTGCCTTTTATTCTTGATTTGTTAAATATGAAGCTCTCCCTGTGTGGCCTTTAGTAACCTTTGGGTTGATTCTGCCTCTTATGCATAGTGGAAGTATACTTATATAGTGTGCTTCTTTTGAGGTAGATATGTATAGGTGGCACTTGCCGCACTCTAACATTCTACTAAGCATAGCAAGGCGTACAAATTCCTTAGCTTTATGCGTAAACTGGCTGAACATCATCATGCTTACAGCTTAAGCTTCTTACATTTGACATCGTCCTTTCACTTTAGGTTCACGATGCCCCTTGTCCATGCCGTTTTCGTCTATTTATGTCATTCTCTGTGTCTGGGGATGCTGTTGGTACTCTTGTTCAGAGGAGAATTGCCTAGCATTTCGGTGCTGGACTGCCCCAGGGCAGGACAAAGACTGATATGTTTAGGATATTTCTTCTCTGTGAAAGATAGTGAGCTAAAGACTCTGGGTAAGTCTCTCGCAACCAGGACTAATGTCTGGCAGAGAGACTCCCAGGACCCCCCTTGTTAATTTGCATATGCAAGTAACTTTGGGTCTCACCCTAAGTTACTAGGGGAATCCAGACGTGGACCCCTTGCTCACTATTCTTAGAGAGGCACAGCTCCTCCCTACTGATGAGGTCCAACCAGACCGAAACACGTGTCTGGGGATGCTGTTGGTACTCTTGTTCAGAGGAGAATTGCCTAGCATTTCGGTGCTGGACTGCCCCAGGGCAGGACAAAGACTGATATGTTTAGGATATTTCTTCTCTGTGAAAGATAGTGAGCTAAAGACTCTGGGTAAGTCTCTCGCAACCAGGACTAATGTCTGGCAGAGAGACTCCCAGGACCCCCCTTGTTAATTTGCATATGCAAGTAACTTTGGGTCTCACCCTAAGTTACTAGGGGAATCCAGACGTGGACCCCTTGCTCACTATTCTTAGAGAGGCACAGCTCCTCCCTACTGATGAGGTCCAACCAGACCGAAACACGTGTCTGGGGATGCTGTTGGTACTCTTGTTCAGAGGAGAATTGCCTAGCATTTCGGTGCTGGACTGCCCCAGGGCAGGACAAAGACTGATATGTTTAGGATATTTCTTCTCTGTGAAAGATAGTGAGCTAAAGACTCTGGGTAAGTCTCTCGCAACCAGGACTAATGTCTGGCAGAGAGACTCCCAGGACCCCCCTTGTTAATTTGCATATGCAAGTAACTTTGGGTCTCACCCTAAGTTACTAGGGGAATCCAGACGTGGACCCCTTGCTCACTATTCTTAGAGAGGCACAGCTCCTCCCTACTGATGAGGTCCAACCAGACCGAAACACGTGTCTGGGGATGCTGTTGGTACTCTTGTTCAGAGGAGAATTGCCTAGCATTTCGGTGCTGGACTGCCCCAGGGCAGGACAAAGACTGATATGTTTAGGATATTTCTTCTCTGTGAAAGATAGTGAGCTAAAGACTCTGGGTAAGTCTCTCGCAACCAGGACTAATGTCCGGCAGAGAGACTCCCAGGACCCCCCTTGTTAATTCACAATGCCCCTTGTCCATGGTGTTTTCGTCTATTTATGTAATTCTCTGGTCGGCATCTCTTCTATATGTGATTCAGTCTGTGTTCTTGTGTCGTCACCATTCATCTTCCATTAAGACCTTTTTGGCTTTTTCAGGGATTGTACTCAGACGATCTTCATTTCGTTTCATTTGTTGGTATGGCTTTCTCAATGGGTACCTTACTGTCCATGGTTTCCTGGGTCTAGGTGCTGTTCCTCTAATAGGTACTAGACAGAGCCCCGCTGTGGCTCTCTGTTGGTTTATTTGCTCATCATAAGTCACATATTTTGGCGTAAACGTTCCTGGTACTTCGAAATGGACGGTTGGAGTGTGGGCTCTACTTGGGATCTCCTCTACACTACATTCCCGACTGAGAGATAAGGAAGAAGTTCAGTATCTAGGTGATGGAGATGGCAGTGTTTGGAAACTAGTTTGTATGTGTTCTTACACTTTGTTCTGTGATGCGATAAAACTCATGGTATGTCTCAAGAACATGAGATGGACTAGCTTCCCATGAGGATACATAACAAATTGTCTATCTATCACCTTGGATTATACATGAAATGTCTGTGCTCTTGCATCTCATTTGCCTCGGGTCATTAGTCCCTGTAAGATTTCCTAGATCGTTGCAGATCTTCTGACACGTCACTTTGATGCAGCATGATGCAACACCTGCATTCATCTCCAGTGAGGGTACCCCATATCCTCCCTATCTGCTTTTCCTTCTGAATGCATCAATGCAAACTAGTAGTTTTAGGCCCTCGCCTAGGGAACTATTTATTTTTACTCTTTTCCCGCTGTTCCAATCTCTTTGGGGCACAGCATAACTATTATTTTGGCAATGACCTAGCTGAGCAGGCCACTTTCTAGCTGTGGATGCCATACCTCACACCCCTAATTGGCTGTCTGGCTTACGAATTTCATTTCCTAGCATTGGGAGATGTGTAGATACATTTTACTACTTGTGATCTCTGGGTTTTATATCCGTGTTTCCCAAAAAAACTTTTTTCTTCTTTTTATATTCTTTCCTAACTGGTGTAGTAACTTTTCAGCCTGTCCGTTTCTTTCTTTTTTCTGAATCTAGTGACTTTGAGAGTTTGCAACTGATCTGTCATTACTTTTGTCATCTGCACAGAGAATGGGATATTTGTTCAGTTTGTCTCTTGCTGGTTATGACATTTTTTTATTGTTTACAGATGATGTCACACGCACAGTTGCAAATGATGTCATCGCGGCAATACGCCACCCACTACGTGTTGTCTACAAGGCACCTTCGCGTGACACGTACATTAGTAAAGCACCTCAGGTCTACAGAGTTTCTCGAGTGGGATTTACCCCATCTCATTTCATGTCGAGGGAATTGTGCCATTAGAGGTTAGTCACATCTTTTTGACTTTCCACACTGCAAGTATTCAGGGACTTTTTACCATTGTGACATTTTCACCCTTTTGCTTTGTTGTCTGTCTATTGTAGTTTTTATATAGCGCAAAATCGCCCATAGGTCTCAGAGCGCTCACAAAGGCAAAGAGGAAAGAGAAACACAAAACAACGCAGTTCCACCACACTATGTAATCATCAGATCTAGTTTTCTCCCTCACCAAACAGGTGGGTCTTAAGTTGTTTCCTAAACACAGTGAGAGATGCACTATTCTTAACTATCTGAGGCAGGGAGTTCCAGATCATAGGACCCCAAAATGCAAAGTTTGTGCTGCCAACTCGTTTGAGAATTTGACGAGGTTGGTGTAAATCTTGTTTGCCATTAGAGCGAAGTTCTCTTCTAAGATGTGCCTTCATTAGTTTGTTGGCTAGATAGTTTGGAGCATCACCAGATAAGCATTTGTAGACCATGATGGTACCCTTAAATAAAGATTGTACGTGTCTTTTTTTAATCTAATGGTTTTGTAACATGATGGTACCCTTAAATAAAGATGCTACCTGTCTTTTTTAATATAATGGTTTTGTAGCTTTGTTGGACAGGAAGCCAATGGAGCTTCCTCCTGGCTGCTGTGACTTTATGACGTCGGCAAAGTCCAGCGACAGCTCGGACTTCTCCGTTCTGTATAGTTTGTAATTTTTGTATGTTGCTCTTAGACATGCCCATCAGGAGACTATTGCAATAGTCTAACTGAGTTTATTATAGCTTTAGTAATCAGAGCGAGGTTTTGCTCTGTGATTTAGGGACGAATTTGGCAAATCAAATTTGAGTGAAAAGCACAGGTGGATTTCAGGTGTGATACATGTCTCTTAAAGAAGAGATGTGAATCCATAAAAATTTGTAGAGTTTTTACATGGTCTAAGACCTCGATGTAGGTATTATTGATCTTGAATTTACTATATTGAGCATTTAGTTGTTTTATCTTCTGGGGGTACCAAGAGTTCGGTTTTCCCTTCATTGAGAGCGAGAGAGTTGTTTGCCATTCATTTTTGGATAGCACTGAACACCTCATTGACTCGTTGAGCATCCTTTTCGTAGGATCCAGACATTTCGAAAACCAACACTGTGTCGTTGGCATAGTTGATCAACCAGACACCCAGGGTTTTTAGCATATCACACAGGAGTTTAGAGAAGATGTTAAAAAGTAATGGTGACAACCATGATCCATGATCCTTGCGGTACACCACAAGTCAGTAAGGTTTGGAGGGAGAACATTTTTCCCTTTGCCACTGCTGCCATCCTTGGACGAAAGAAGGATTTAAACCATTTAACTGCTAGTGGGGAGCATCTACCAACTGTTATCAGCCTCTCGACCAGAAGGTCGTGATCTATAAGAAAGCTGAGGAAAGATCAAGCAGTAACAGTAGCGCAGTGCTCCCTCGTTCAATAATACTGGGAATATTGGCCTGGAGATCTAAGAGGGCTGTCTCAGTACCACGCTTCGCTCGGAACCCGGATTGTTAATTTGCCAATATATTGTTGGATTCAACACATTTTTGATATTGAATGTACACAAACCTGTCAATTATTTTGAGCAGGAAGGGCACGTTTGTGATAGGCATGAAATTGCCCGGAATTGATGGGTCTAAGTTCTCCTTTTTAATAAGTGGTGCAATCCATGCCTCTTTTAGATTCACTGGGACATATGCCTCATCAAAGGACTGGTTCACAAATGGAACCACCCAGGATGCTAATGTCTCGGCAAAATCTTTGAAGAGTTTTGCAGGAAAAATGTCTCCCTGACAGAAGGAAGGCATCAAATTGTGGATAATCTCTAATATTTTTTTCACAGAGACTTTCTCAAAGGCAAAAGACTCCAGATGACCGCTCTCGAGAGTGGGCCTGGGTTCTGGCGTTTTCGTAATCTCGGAAAGTACTTTTTTCTGTACTTCAATTTCCTGTTGATGATTTTTTAGCTTTTTCAATAAAGCCATCATGTACTGCCTGACACCAAGCATTACTCTCTTGTGCAGGATAACTAGCTGGGGAGGGGGGGTTAATTCTAGAAGAATTGAGAACATTATTTTCTCATTACATGGAACAGGCACGACCCCCAGACTCACTTTTTCTATAAGACACCATTATCCAGGGAACCCCCTTTTTTGCACCTCCAGAAGAGTATATCTTGCTACTACACCATTAGGTGAGGAACGTTATTTCCTACTTGTGTGTTTCTCTATCTTTTTGACTGTCTCTGCCTATTCAGATTACTCAGAGGACTAATGATTTTTTTTATCTCTGGTTTTCGACTTCTACAGATGTGTTTTGACTAATGGATCACCATATTCCCCTTTCAAGACATCAGGGTAAGCTTGCACTTGTGCCATTGGGTGCATGTTATACTTTGCATGCCATTCCATTTTTCACTGTTATCACGCACACAGGACAGGTGTAGTTTTGTCTATTTGATCAATTTTATCTTTCAGCTCCATAATTATTCACTAACAAGTACAAGATCCTTGTTAAGATTCACTATGTTTGTTTGCCATCGGGTTTATAACATTACAGTATGGTGGCACTGGGGCAAATGATGTGTAAACACACTTATTAGAACACATTTGAAAAATCAATGGAATTTTCCAATGATCATGAATTTCAGCTTTTTATGCATCTCTTTTGTCTCTCTGAGCGCTTTCCGCTCATCCCTGAACCCATCAACTGGTTTTCGGTACTTTACCTTTATATTAGTTTGTATTTGGCACTGAACCCATTTCCTCTACAATCTACCAACGAGGATGATTTGCAATTGTCAAACTTACCTTAATCATATTGTTACTTCATTTTCTTTTATTTCTTTATTTTACTTTAATTTATGGTTACTTTCACTAGTATCATACTTACATAAAACAGCCTTGAGAACAACCGGTTAGGTCAAAACACGTGTCGGCTGTTCACAACCTGATTAAATATCTTTATGAAATCAATATTTCAATATCAATCTCCTATTATCTCCTCTTTTGGCATCTCGCACCATTTCTATGCAGATGACACCCAGCTCTTCCTATCCTTCTCCTCCTCTCCTGACATTCACGATAACCTCTCTTCTTGCCTTTCAGCCATTAAATCCTGGATGTCCTCACACTTCCTTACTCTGAATGCTGACAAAACTGAACTCCTTTTCTTCCTGGCTAACACTGTTCCTCCTCCCTCCCCACCCCCCCCTTTATTCTCTTTCCCCCCTCCCAGTTCTCCTTCTCTCCCCATCCTTGTAACCTTGGTCTCCATATCGACCCTCTCCTCTCTCTATCTCACCACATTTCTTTCACTGCTAAATCCTGTCGCTTTCACCTCTACAACATTCGTAAAATTCCACCCCTCCTTACCTTTCACGCCACTAAACTCTAAATTACCTCTCTCATCTTCTCCAGACTCTTCTACTGTTCCTCCCTTCTCTTTGGACTCCACTCCTCTCATTTCTCCCCTCTTAAATCCATCTACCATTCTGCCATCCGCTCCCTATGCCTTCTCTCACCTCTTGATTCCATCTCCTCCTCCCTCACCTCTCTAGGCTGGCTCTCTTTTCACTCCCAGCTCAAGATCCTCTGTCTTGTTTTCAAATCCCTCTATGGTCTTGCCCCCCCACCTCTCCTCCCTTCTTTCTACACCCCTTCCTGTTCTCTCCATTCTGCTAATCTTTCCCACTCTCTCCTCCTCCTCCACCCTGCACCCCCTCCCGCTTCCACTCCTTCCAACTCCTTGCTCCCTTCCACTGGAACCTCCTTCACCTTCACATCCGTTCTTCTCCCTCCTACCCTTCTTTTCACTCTTCCCTAAAATCTCATTTCTTCCACTCACCTCCTTAACCCCCCCACATTTCCTTTCCTCCTCCGTTCCCCTCTACTCTCACCTCTTACTCCTGCTCTTCCTTACCCTTTTCATCTCACCTACCTCCTTCCCCCTGCTCGCATCTAGTCTCTCCTTTTCCTCTCTTCTTCCTTCACATTCCTGCATTCCCTCTTTCCCCCGTTCCTACATCCTCTAACTTCTACTACTTCCTTGCACACCTCTCCCATCCCTACACCCTCCTCACCGCTGCAATATTGTAAGTTGTTCTTTATACTGTTTTCAAGTTGCGGTTCATTTGTCATCTCATGCTTGCTATATTGCTTACTTGTTCTCATGTAAAGCACTTTGGAGTAAAGGGCTATATAAATTCATTAAAATACAAATAAGTATATCTGTGACTACAGTATTAGTTTTATATTTCTTGCAGTTATATTTCTCTTTGGCAGTGCGCAAGTTACCTTACTTCCAACCCAATTGGATCTGTATTTGTATAGCGCCTTTCACCATCGGTATGGTCTTGGTGCACTCTCAGTTGAACACCCTGGGGACTGTAGTGCAGGTCAGTGGAGCAAGTCAGAGTAGTAAATTGTGCATTTGGGCCCTCTGTATGTGTGCAGCTAGGTCTAATTTGTGTGGCGATTAGCTGCACTCCAATTTTAGAAGTAGTGTGAAGGTTATGTGAGACAGGTAGCATGTATGCAGCTAGGTTGAGATTATCTTGGCAGTAGCTACAATCTAATGTTGTATGGTGCAGAGCGGAGAGTCAGTATATCAGAAGTATGTGTGAGTTTTCGTGCAGTTGGAAGAGGACTCCCTGTTTCCGATTACCTTACTGTGCCTATCGAATTAGGTAAGCTCCCCAGCATAGTGTGGTACATTTCATATCGCCAACAATCCATCCAGGTGTGGCACATTACCTCCCCCCCAACAAGCCAATCCATTCAAGTGTGGCACATTTCCCACCTCCAACAATCCATCCAGATGTGGCACACTACCCTTCCCCCCCAACAGTTCACCCAAGTGCGGCACACCTCCCAACCCCAACAATCCATCTAGGCCTGGCACACCACCCCCCCCCCCCCAACAATCAATCCAAGTGCAGCACACATCCCACCCCCAACAATCTATCCAGATGTGGTACATTACCTACTTCCTACAGTTCATCCAGATGTGGCACATCTCCCAACCCCAAAAATCCATCCAAGCACAGCACAACTTCCACCCAAAACAATCCATCCAACTGTGGCACATCTCCCACCCCAACAATCCATCCAAGCACGGCACACCTCCCACCGCCAACAATCCATCCAAGCATGGCACAACTTCCACCCCCAACAATCCATCCAACTGTGGCACATCTCACACCCCCAACAACTGCACATCTCCCACCCCCAACAATCCATCCAAGCATGGCACAACTTCCACCCCCAACAATCCATTCAAATGTGGCACATCTCCCACCCCCAACAATCCACCCAAGTTTGGCACATCTTCCATCACCAACTATCAATCCAGATGTGGCACATTACCTCTCCTACACCAGTCCATCCAGATGTGGTATATTTCCTACTCCCAACAATCCATCCAAGTGCGGCACAACTACCATCCCCAATAATCCATCTAAGTTTGATGTGTGGCTAATCTTTGCAATTGCTAAATGCAGAATATTGCTACCTTCCAAAACAAGGCTAAGTGCATAATATGGCACCATACACAATATGACTAAATGTGAGATATGGCCGACTAACTCAGGTAGGCTTTTTGTAATAGGCAATTAGAGTCGAGGGGAGTACAGTAATTGCTGCACTCCCCACCCAGACCACACTTCACTTATCTGTCACTGCTGGTTGACTGCTGCAGGCTTCCAGGCAAGCACAGGCAAACATGGAGTGGAGCTGCTCAGTCAGAGCTGCTCTTTGCCTCTTGCCCTTGGCCGGCTGCCCTGGGAGGGACAATGAAGCAGTGGTGTTCTAGTCATGTAATGACTAAACGGGCCTATTGGAGCACTGTGGGGTGCCCTTTCTGCAGCAGAGGGGGAAGCAGGCTCTGAGCACAGAGCGGGAAGAGGGATTTTAAATGCATTTAGATGCATTGCTGGGATGGAAGGAAGGGTGGTCAGTGTATGGTGGGAGAGCCTCTGTGCAGCAGGCAGAAGGAGAAATTACCTTACCGTAATGTTCTTTCTATGGATTCTTCGCCTGCAGATTCTTTATCTTGATAGATATCTATATTGCAGCTCTGCTGCTCAGAAATTCGACAGGGGGCTAGTGGACCTCGAATCAGCTGTCTTGCACGGTGGTCGATTGTCAACTCAGGAAGTGACATCAGGTGTCATACATATACCACGTCACTACGCCCCATACTTCAGTTACTCACACTCACCCCTCCCCCCCCCCGAGCTCAAACGCTGCATAGGAACACGGAAGGAGGCTAAACAGCCTTAAAAAGCAACCATGGTATAGAAACCAACAAAACACATTCCAATTCAAAAACATTTTTGTGGTATTTTAGTAACTGAGATGAGCACCCAAAAGCCAGTGCACTTCATGAAATCAGAAGCCAACCGACAACAATTTGAGCGGGGACAGCTGGGAGGGGTGATGAGGAATCTGCAGGAGAAGAATCCATAGAAAGAACATTACATTAAGGTCATTTCTTCTTCAATGAATTGCTTTTCTCCCGCAGATTCCTCATCTTGATAGATTCCCCAAGAGGTAAGCTAAAGGAGGAGGGCAGAAAGGATTACATTAGCAACTTCTGCATAGCCACTCTGCCGAAACATGCATCAGCCCCACGTTCAACGGCTAATGCATAATGTTTTGTAAATGTATGTAATAAAGACCATGTGACAGCACAACAAAAGTACCGAACAGGGACCGCCCCCCTTTTGAAGAGCCGTGGAAGCAGAAACTCCCCTGGTGGAATGGGCACTGATTCCTGGTGGGACTTCTTTTCCCGCTGACTGGTAGCCCTCAGCGAAGCATAAAATGATCGAGCGTGAGATGGTTTGTTTAGTCATCGCAGGACCGTTGCGGGAAAGAGAATGGGTGAGGAACTACTGCTGTGTGCTCCTGAACTCCGCTGTGCGGGCAACACAATTCAGATCGAGACAGTGGAAGCGCTCTTCCCCCTTTCAGGGGTGAGGAGGAGGGTAGAACACTGGCAAGCCAATAGACTGTGAAAGGTGGAATTCCAAAACAACCTTTGAAAGGAGCCCTGGTCTGACCTTAAGAGATACATTCTCTCTGAATTAGGTTAAGGTCCCAATCTGGAACAACAAAGGAAGTTGGAGGGAATTTGTTGAGAAGGCCATGACCGGTATGGTGAAAAAAAAAAAAGAACCTTGATCCGGGGACCCTTTAAACACAAAAAGGGCCACCAAATACCCCTTGACCGTTGCAACCTGAAGGCCTACAGAGGCTAGTGAAAGAAGGAACTCCATCACAGTCGTGGTGGGGCAAGAGGTGGGATCAACCTCGTGCTCCCTACACCACGCCTGAAATCTTATCCACCTGAATGCATACAAAGATCTTGTAGATGGTCTGCATGTAGCCAGCAATACCTCAAGAAGAGAGGTCACAGTCAGCATACCTCATCCGCTTAAGAGCCACGCATGCATGGTGATGGGAGCTTGGGATCAGATACAGTATCCGACCCTCCCACTGGGTGAGAATATCCAGCCGCCAAGGCAACCAGTGAGGTGGATAGATGGACAGATCCAAGAGGTTGGAGTACCACGTCCTCCTCGCCCAATCCGGGGTGAACAAGATAATTGTCACTCAAAACCTCTTCAACCTCCCGAGAATACCCAGAATGACAGCGATCCGAGGGAACGTGTAATAGAGAGTGAGTGTCCACCAGAAGTGTATCCCCAGTACACAGTTCGGGGGGGGGGCAAAAGGGGGGGATTCCCTCGAGCAAAACTGTTCGCACTTCCTGTTGGCTTCCAGGGCAAACAGATCCACTGCTGGGGTACCCCAGAGAGCGAAGACCTCTTTCAGGACTTTGTGGCACACTTCCCACTTGTGTGAGACCGTGCTCTGCCTGCAGAGAGCAGCCACCAAACTGTTCTCTGCCCGTGCAAGATTTATCTATTTAGAATTTTTGTTCCATCTCGCCACAAGACCACAGGCCTCGGGGCACGCAAATAATGGAAAAATAGACTAACAATCCTAACAAAAAGTACAGGACCATGCGCCAAGAAGGCCAGGGATGGAATTCAGAAGTCAGAGGAAGCAGATGAACTGCAGAAACCGAGATTTGATTCTCTAGCAACGAGAACCACAGTTGCATCACTTCTGTGCCCAGGGGAGGGGAATACACTCCACCTTGCTTGTTCAGGTAGTGCATGGCCACCGTGTTGTCCGTAAGAATCATGACATGCTTCCGTTTTGAGCGATGGGGCAAAGGCCTTCAGGGATAGCCTGATGGCTCACAACTCCAGCCTGTTGATATGCCACCTAGCTTCCGACACTGTCCAGAGACCACTAACCTGCAAATCCTCACAGTCAGTGCCCCAACCCTTCCCTTCAAAGATGCATCCGTGACCAGTGACCACTTGGGTCTGAGTCCAAGAAGGCCAGAAGGGTTCCCCCACCATAGGATTCCTGCACGGGTCTCACCAGCCGAGTCCGCAAACTACCTGGTTGGACACCCCGTAGGAGCCACTGAAGGGATCTCATGCGCAGTCTGACCTCTGGCACCAGGAAAATACAGGAGGCGATGAAACCCAAAAGGCAGAGGAAGAAAGCCGCTGGTAAGGTAGCGTGGTTCGCAACAACTGGACCATCTGTTGCATGTTTTCTGCTCTCTCCTGTGGGGGTGAGGGGGAGCTATCCCTACCCGAGTGTCTACGACTGCCCCAATGAACTGGAGCCTTTTGACAGGTGTCATGTGGGACTTCTTTAAGTTCAGGGAGAAGCCCAGCCTGTGCAGTAGCATCTTCCAGGCGAGTCAAAACCTGTCCTGCTGACTTCCCCCGGATCAGCCAGTCGACCCTGTATGGGAATATGTGGACTCTGGATCTCCTGAGGTGAGCCGCGACTACCACCATGAACTTGGTGATGACCCTTGGAGCGGGGATCCACCCAAAGAGCAGCACTTTGAACTAATAGTGCTTGTCCCCAATGAGGAACTGCAGGAATTTCCTGTGCTTCTGATGCGTGGGGACATGGAAAAAGGCATCCTGCAGTTCTATGGACATCAGCGAGTCCTGAAACTCGAGAGCGTGGAGAATTTCGCTCAACGTCACCAACCTGAATCTGTCTTTTCTCAGGAACTTGTTCGGAGCTCTAAGGTCCAGAATTGGACTGAGAGCTCCTCCTTTATTGGGTACCAGGAAATACCAGAAATACCAGTCCGACCCCTCTCTGATTGGGTGGCAGCTCTTCCACAGCACCATTCGACAACAGGGCTCTCAGTTCTTGCCGGAGCTCCGGTCCTGTTTGGATCACTGAAGATAGGGCTCTGTCTCTAGGTTTTCTTAAAAAGGGCAGACAACCCCACCAAATTAACTGCAGAGGCCAGGAATTGGACATTTATCTCCTGCCACTAGGACCAATGTCCTGCCAAACGTCCCCCAACCAGTATGTCATGGGAGGGGGAAAAGCGGCTTCGAAGGCGCCATCGCCCCAGTAGCAGTTGCTGTCTGCTGGCTCTTAGAAGCTCCTATGCCCCTTCTGGGCCAAGAGAAATACCTCTGCCCCTGCCTGGCTTGTGGAGGCTGTGCTTTCCTGCCATAGGGCACATAGCGCCTATGGCCTCTGCCTCTAGAGACAAAGCTGAAAGCAGGCTTAGCCGGCTGAGTAGCTGGATACATCGACTTAGCAGCAACTTTAGACTCCTTAAATTTATCCAAAGAGTTATCTGCCTTCTGTCCAAATAGCATCTCCCCCTCAAAAGGCATGTCTAGAAGGTGGTTTTGTACATTGGGGGAGAAGCCGGAAGTTTTCAAATAGGCCTGCCTTCTCATAACTACTGCCGACCCCAAGGGGCGGCCAACACAGTCAGCAAGATCCAGGGCTGTTTGTAAGGACTGCTTGGCTTTTTCCATTCCGTCCGCCACCAGCTGTATAAATCCACCCTGCAAATGACCTTCCAGGACGTATTCTGCTGCATGCTCAAAAGCCTTCCACAACCCGTAGGAGAATTTAGCGAAACCGCAAGCTACATTTTTGGCCTTGCGAGCCATGCTGCCGAAGGTAAAAACCTTTGTGGTCAAAGCATCTATCCTTTCCCCTTCCCTGTCTGTAGGGATATTTGACGTGGATGCCACGGGCCTGGAGGATACAGTGGCAGCCTCAACTACCAGCCCTTCCGGGAAAGGGTGTGTTGAGAGGAGGGAAGGGTCCCCTCTCGCTGGCCTGTACTTCCCCGTGACATTGGTACTTGTGCGGGGTAAATTCGTCAGATGGAAGCCAAGGGGTCAGCTATGGCCTGATTGAAGTGCATGTTGTGCTCAATAGCCGGGCACTCATCCAGGATATCTGTACGGTCAGACCCTTGATGGCAAGTGGCTTGAGGCCGAGTCTGTTGATCACTTTCTCGACTAATGTCCTAAAATTGATATGAGAGCGAGGGTAGGATTGTTTTTGTTGCATCTCAAGGTCTGGGGATGTGTCCAACCTATGTCATCTTGAAGGCTCTGAGCAAGTGCCACCAAACTGTCTCGGTCCTCGAAATAGTCGACCCTGCCTGATCCCACAAAGATGGGGTCGACCGCTTCGCACTCCTCGGTCTGATCCGCACCGAAAATCAACCGCATCGAGTTGAAAAAGCCAGTCTGCGATAGCAGTGAAAAGCGCTCACATCGAAAGCTTTTACTTCAGCTCCGTAGCTCTGGATGCCTAAGTAGACTGCTTAGTCCCTTGTAGCGGAGCCTTAGAGGCCGATGGATTGAGTACCAGCGCTGATGACTGACGGGCACCATGGGAGAGGCTTCTAGATGGCAATTTTCTTGCCTCTTGGGGCACAGATCTTGAAAGCTCAGTCAGCGCTCAAGGCGTCTACTTCCTGGCAAGCGTGATGTTGGGCAAACCAAGCACCGCTTTAGCTGCCGAGGTCTGCTGGTCGCGGGGTCGGAGCTGTGCCGACAGCCATCTGTTGCTAAAACATTTCAAGACTTTTTTCTTAAAAAGAATCCCACTCTTCACGAGGGTTTAACTCACTACATGGAAGAATCCGATTACTGCCGATGGTGGTGTCACTTCTTGCGCAAGGAAGAGGATGAGGAATGGCTTCTGGAGTGGGACCTCTTTCGTGTTTTTGCGGTGCCGACCCTCATTGTGATGTGTGGGCTCCTCAGCCTCGGCCTCAGTTGACGTGATGAGACCACACCAGAGACTTTGGCAACGGTCAGCCCAGGGCCAGATTACCAGCTTTGTCTCACATTGACTTTTGCTGCATCTTGTCACATGACGCGCTGGCCTCTGTTTCGTGAGTGTAGCCCAAACACCATAACCAGACGTTGTGTGGGATGGTCACCAATATTTTGGCCTCACAATCAGAGCGCTGTTTGAAACCCGAGACCGTTGCGAAGACATATCGAGGTGAATCGTAAAAGAACGTACTCTGAAAACATTGAGTAAAACTCAAGTAGGTTCCCAATGAGGAGTGTGACCACGCAGAAAAAAGGAACTGAAGCATGGGGCATAGTGACATGGTATGTATGGCACCTGATGTCACTTCCGGAGCCGACTATCGAGCACCAGGTAAAATGGGTCAACGGCCGAGTCGGGGTCCACTACCCCCTCTGTCGAGAACATTTCCGAGCAGCAGATCTGGAAGATGGATATCTATCAAGAGGAGGAATCTGCAATTCAAAAGCAATACATTGAAAAGTGGTTTCTGGAGGTGCTTTGAGCTAAATAAAGCCACCCAGGAACCCAGAGGTTTCTAGTAATATGATGACTACTCCGGCCTATTGTAGCACTATCTGGTGGCCTTGCAGCAGTGGAGGAAGGGGAAGCAGACTGAGCACAGAGCGGGAAAAGGGATTTTAGAAGGCATTTAGATGCATTCCGAGGCGCTTAGTGTATGGTGGGACATCCTCTGCAGCAGGCCGAATGGAGGTTCCTGGAGGTGCTGTGAGGTAAATAAAGGCACTCCAGGTAAGTAAGTCTTTCTGGTCACATGACGACTACTCTGGCCTATTGGAGCACTGTGAGAGCGGCCTTGGAGCAGGAGAGGGAAGCAGGATCTAAGCACAGAGCTGGAAAAAGGGATTTTTAATGCATTTGGATGCAATGCCAGGTTGAGAGGAAGGGCGTTCACTGTGTGTGTGCGTGTGTGTGTGTGTCTCCTTCTGCGTTTTACATTAGGTAACAGATGGCGTAGTTGCCAACAGCGGATGTTTGGCTACGTTGTGCACCATTGTCATGACAATAAGTGTAGCATATCGGTTGGACATGATGATCTCTTCTTGAGGGTCCTGTGTTATGCTTTACTGCCACCAGGGCATGGATAAGATTATCAGAAGATGGTGGTGGTTTCCGACCTGGTCGGTTCCCATTTCTAAATGTCAGACAATCGAAACTAAGATGGAAAATAAACTGTGATTGATATATGCTCAAAAATACAATAGAGCAAATAACATTCCTGAAAGAACTTCTCCTTTGAGCACCTCAGACAGAGTTTATGCAACTCTTGCAGGGCCAAATGGCTGAGGCCTTCCGGGAGGACATTTCTCTGTTCTAAAATAGCACAAGAAGTGGCACTTTCCAAATGCCACCATCTGAGCACAAAGAAAAAATAGGAACTGCGATCGCGGGGTGTGTCCGGCTCCATATATACCACACATAATCACACCTGGAGTCATCGCAACAATGACAGTGAGGATTGCACCCCCTGGGGTGCAAACAAGTTTCAGTATCACAACTTGCACTCTGAGGACTTTTCTAAAATGAGGACTGCTGGAGGGAGAAATCCATTTGAAAAATTGCATCGAGTTTCCAATCCATGAGGTGCCGGGCTGACAAAAGGAAGACATAATACAAGCAGTCTCTCCGACCTTTCATTTATTATACAAAACAAATTGAAATTGAATGACAAAACACTAGCATTAGTACTCCATCCCCAATTCAAAGAGTTATTACAATAAAATAATCTCCTGCAGCCTACCAACCACATTTAAATAGTGGCTTGCATTTCAACTAAATAGACGTGTCTTTGTTTTAATTTCCATATGTAGAGGCATAGTAAACGCACCTTTTCATGTAAAATTCATACTTGGACCAATCCTGAACACATACTTATCAAAATTACTTTTTATCTGCATAACAATAAAACATGTGCCACTTTTTTTTAAACTCATCTGGGAATGCAATTATGTTTGCAAGTAATCCGACGAGACTCTTCTTTAATCTCAGCTGCATCAGAATGGCTCATATTTCCTAAGAAGGTACGGTGAGACGCATGCTGGTTACAATGATCGATAGCCAGTCATCATTGCTCAGCGATTTGCAAGCGATTCCAACCCAAGGTGCGCGAGCAACATCATGCCCACTTCTCCAATATGCTTGACCTGTCACTCCGCTAATGAAACAACAAATCAAAGGATACAGAAAGAACAATTCCTCAGACAAAAAAAACATGATCTATCCTTGGAGAACTTTGGCCCTCTGATTTTAAATATCACCCCATTGTCTGTGTTAATTTTACTTCTAGGCGACCTGGCGTTCTATGTACATTTAGCACCTTCAGAATAACCACAGTTTTAGAAAAATCCACTTTAGTTCCAGAGGGCGGGCACAATAGACATTCCCCTTTCAGTTTCCAGAACAGTATTATCTAGCGCATTTGAGCAAGCATCTGAAGGCCATCCCACAGAAGACCTCTCTATAGCGAATGGTGTTCTGGTCTAGAACTGTGCAATGTGAACCCTGAAATATTCAGAGAGAAATACCAGGAGACAAATTAGGCCAATGGTCATTTTAAAATGCGGCAACCTCAGGAGCTCAGATTAAAAGGGGGAAATACAAGTACAAAGAGCTAACATCTCAAATCAACTCTAACAGTCTATTGGCTCTTTGTTTCCGGGAAGCAAGTCGACTTCACTCTCCACTTTGCCCGATAAGAAAAAAAAGCACAAATAAAACACTTGCACAAATAAATAATAAAATAATCATGGTGGTGTCAAAGAATCTGTGCTGGAAAAAAAGAGGTGGGGGAAGCCACACAAGGCTTTTGTTTGGGCACCAGCAATAATCGCTTCTTCCATCCACATTGCTTGGCTTCTTCAACAGTGGGGGCTCTATGGGAATGTCCTCCATAGGAAAGCATAAGTTATTTAGCAGCACAGCACGTTGTCGATTATTAGCAGTGGTAAAATGGCCTATCCAGCAATAATTTGCAGAGGCTACAAAACATTCCTCTGTCCTGCAACATGTGACAGGAAAAGAGCGTTTTTTTCAGCTAATGCAACAGCTACTAAAATACACTTCCTTGATGCAGAACCCTCCTCCCATCCAGAAAATACTTTGACTCGTTCTAAAATTTACATCAGAGGGAGGCTCAGAAAGTAAAACATGGAATATGATGTCATTACTGGAGCCATGTTTCCGCACCACTTTCAAAGAACATTGTGACTCGCAGCTTCTCACTCATAGCTAACGGAATTCAGAGCTCAGGTCAGCAACCTACCTATATTAACAATGCATTACATTTTTCTGCTGAAACGATGGTCGATTAGAATAGTCTTAGAGGCAAATTGGGAGATTTGCTTCAGTTGACAAATTACTTTTATGTAGGACTGGTCCGAAGAACTGGTTGCATAATAGTGAAGGAGTAAAACAGAATCAAAGCGATGCAAGGGGAAAATAAACGGCTAACAACCGAATGGGAACGTATCAAAGGGGTGCATTTTTTCAGTTGTTACGGCAAGGGATGAACCTTCTGATTGTGATTGCACTTTTGGTGCTGATCGAAATTGTCACTATTAGACTTGTGAGCAGAATGCAGTACAACGGCCCTCAAAAGGTCACCTTACCCTCTCCGTACTTGCTGCTGGTTTGTGGATCTCACTAAGAAGAAAGTTCTAGTTGACAGACTAACGGCAGACTAGGAGGGAGCAGCTATGATCCGCTTTAGCCTGACCGATGGCGAGCAGACTAGGAGACAAGCAGCTAAGATCTGCTTTAGTCTCACCGACGGCAAGCGGACTAGGAGACAAGCAGCTAAGATCCGCTTTAGTTTGACCGATGGAAAGCGGACTAGGAGGCAAGCAGCTAAGATCCGCTTTAGTTTGACCGATGGCAAGCGGACTAGGAGGCAAGCAGCTAAGATCTGATTTGGTCTGATCGATGGCGAGGGGACTAGCAGGCAAGCAGGATGGTGAGGGGACTAGGAGGCAAGCAGCTAAAATCTGCTTTAGTCTGACCGGCGGACAGGAGGCAAGCAGCTAAAATCCGATTTAGTCTGTCGATATTGTTTTATCTGACAGCCTAGGGTCTTCTCTCATGAACCAAGGGTCCACTTTGGTAGCATTCAGCATGCTCTTTACAGTTCACCATCATAATCACTGTATACTAAATCCTGATGTAGCATGATTTTTTTAATTCGTCAGGGGGGGGGGGAGCACTATAAGATTACATCTCTTTTCCAGCAGGGGTGGGGATTTGGGAGGGGACAGGAGCAGGACGCTTTTTGGGGTTGAGGTAAATATTGACAAAGCGTTCTTAGGACAGTAGAAGAACTCCATCACCCTTTCAGAAATGTCTGTGTTCCATTATACCGACTAGTGTCCTAAGCTTGGCAACATTGGAATGTCAAGGGAACTTCACGCGTCATCTCTTCACTTTAATGAGGGACAATTAGATCTGGCACTTCTCGAGACAGCATATCGTATTAGGGCAACAACTGCCCTTCAAGCTTCCGAAAGAAAACATGGCCTGTATGTAGACACCAGTGAATCGGACAGGGAACACATCTGTGCATGGCTTTTCTTAAAAGTCAGGTTGTGTAGCAAAATGCACCATCCCTATTAGGCTACCTAAAAGTACCCACACGGGTTTCATTTTCTTTTGCGCAAAGCATATAAACAAAACCTGTTAAGAAAGCCCATGACACACATCTTGGTTCGGCTGCTGGAGGCCACGTGCAGCTGCAGCTTTAAAAAAAAAAAAAGTACATGAACACATATTTCGGTGAAGAGGAAGCACAGCTGCATTAGAAGTCGTAAAAAAATTGCCAATTTCATTCGATGTTTCCCTCAACTGTTCCTCGCTTCCTGCATCTCACGCAAAAGACGCTCATAACTGCGCACGTGCTAATCCTATTGTTTCAACATCATGACCTCTTCTAAATTCTGCATGAATACAATTATTCCTAAAATGGCAGTCGTTATTTAAAATAAAACCAGTGTCTTTGAAACTCCTCATTTTGTGAAGAGACATGTTAGAGAGCAACGGGCCTGGTCACTTTTCAGAGACAGACTGGAGACGTCAGACTAGCTCAGGCAACCCCCTCTCATTTTTACCAAACCCCAAGACACAATGAATCGCACAGATAGTTCATTTATCCCAGCACTGGTTAACTGTGAATCCATGCAGGTCAAAACAAACACAATGGATACCTCCTGAGCCCTGTGAAGCTCGCGTCAATGGTTGAATTCAATAAATAGGTTCATTTATCATGAAATCCTAGTGCAGGGGCGAGGTTGCGTTAATCCTTTTTCTTCTCCGGCATGGGCTTTTCCTCCTGCTCTTCGTCCGAGGGTTCCGGCGAGCTTTCTCGGATTTCTTCTTCCGGCTCTTCTTCTTCTTCGTCGCTGCCCTCGTCCGTCAGCTCCTGCTCCGCGAGCTCCTTCTTCGGCGTCTCCTCAGAGCGGTCCTCGGTGTCTGCGGTGCAGATCCCGTAGCACATGATGCTAATGACACCCAGTGGCAGGCCGAAGAGAAAGCAGCCGAGCAGGGGCGAGCTCTTGAACACAGACTGCCGAAAAAGAGAACAGAAAAGACACTTCTTGTTCACCACACTGCATCATTTAAGGTGTCACGCAAAGCCAGGCGACAGTTCCTAGGATTGTATTAGGCAGTGTAAATTCATATTTGCATTTCAGAACAAATGTGCAGAGCTAGATAATTGATGGTACACATTCCATTCCATGTAAAGCTGTGCATGGTGAATTGCATTTAAATAAGTACTCAGTGTAAGGCATGTTAGTCCAGGGAAGTACGACATAAAAGGACCTACTACATAATAGTATGGAATAATGAGACAAGAGACTCATCAATGTAACCCCTGTCACTTGATTAGAAACGGTGAACAGGCCAAAGCTGCTTACGGGTGCTTGAATAGCAGGGGATTTTATAGCAGAATATTACAAAGGCAACTCAACAGGTTCGGTGATTGTAACTGAGATGTTACATGTATATACATTGCTGTAAATTATTTGTTATTTTTTCCTATTCCTGTTGCAAAATGTGGTGTTTCGACCTGGGGATGGGTATGCTTCGTCCTGCACAGCAAAAATGAAAAGCTGGCATCCATAAATATATGCATAGTAAGTGAACATATATTAAAGTGAAATATACTTATTTAGTTCAATGTGCTTTTTCCCTAAAAAAAGTGCACAAGACAAAAAAAATTGGCCTGTCAAATAACCTGATAGAAGAGTTTCCAATAACTATGCAGGAAATGTATAACAGGTGCCCATCTTTTAAACCCAACAATTTATAGTGAAACATTCCCTGGATAACAAAATCACAATACAAGACATGTGCTTTGATGACATTTTTAATGTGGTCTTGTGGGTAAACGACTGAACATGACAACCTTAGTGAAATCCTAGTAGCCAAAAACTGGGGAAAGCGCGCCTGCCTCAAAAACACCCAAGGTGGATAGCGTCCGCCATCTGAAAAAAGTATCCTCTACTTGTGCCCTAAAGAGCAGCACACCTCCACAATCAGGGAAAATAGCCTCTCCAGTCGCCATGATTGCAACCTCTCGACTCATATCCCCTCCTCATCCCCATGTTTGAATTTAAACAATAGTCTGTTTTATAAAGAGGACTTCAAAAGTGCACCAACCATTGAAAGGTACTCGCACAAATATATAAATCCTTCTAGAAATATGTTAGGCAAAAAGTGTACAGTTGTGGCATTATCCCCCCATCTTGAATGGGAGACTGCATATACCAAAATGGAATTCAGTAGAAGGTAAAAAATGGCCCGTGGCTTTTGAAAATGTACTTTTAAGACACCAAGACTCAACAAAAGGCTATGCGTGAACATATTACCTGTTTGTGTTTCAATGTTTGACAAATGCAGGCTTCATATGTGATGTGATGGAAATATTACATTCTTTCAGAAATAAACACATGTTGGTTTGTTAAATATGAACATCTGAAAAGAATGTAGTTATTTTGAAACTGATTTGTGGGATATTTTTTATTGACCTGGAGAAGTGTGTAGATTTAGGCGGCTAACTGGTGCTTTGCGTTTCCTTTCAGAATGAAAATGCACCTTTTCATTTCTTACAAGAGCCATGTCTTATAAATCACTCCTACTTTAAAAGCGCTGTTAGAAGAAAGTGTTAGAAGAAAATAATATTCACTAATTATGGAGCCTGCAGCATCTGATGGGCTGCTGGCAGGAGATGTTTGTCTCTCGAGCTCTCGGGGGTTGGGAGGTGACACTGTTGCTTTTCAGACAAACTGAAAAGTGGGCCTTGTACATGGAAGCAGCACAGTCCCTCTTAAAACAATATTACTTGGTATAGTCGAGGCAGGTACTGGTGCCTGCGCCCCCCCCCCCTCTCCCGCCAACAGTAGGGATCTGGGCAACTGCACAGAGTGCCCATGCCTTCCGCCAGGCCTGCCTGTAGGATAGTCGAGGCCATTATCATAGCTTTGTGGCTTATCGCAACTTCTCCAGATATCTGCGTGCATATAGATGCTTTATCAGTACCAGCCCACAATACCTTCAAGATCTTGCTGAAGCCAAATTTAAAAATAGGCAATGCCGCCAGAAGACAGCCACTGCAAGCATCACCTCAGATGGTTTCAGAGTCACGGAATGGTAGGACAAGGTTGGGATCAGCGGAATCCAGCACCATCCTTCATCCTGGTTACATCTGAACATCGAGGCCTTAAGGGTGTGGTACAGCCCTGTTCAAAAGCATTGCGATAGCTCAGTGGTTTAATGCAACGTTTCACCGTTCCGTGCATATAGGCTATTTTGTTAAGGGGCTATCATACCTTGGGTCTGATGTGCAAAATAAAAATCGCCCTTGGAACTTTCGTGATATCCATTTAGAAGTTGTACAAAACCCTCTCATGGGAGAGACTTGGTCCAGTAGGAACCACTTTGGAATAGTGAACTGAAAAGTATACCAGGGCACTGTGCTTTCAACCTGGTACCGAACGGGCGGATTATAGCAAGGGTGTGCTTTCCCAAAAACGGCTGCATGGCAGCTCCTAGCCAACTACTGTGGAGGTATTTGGATTCTGAGAGACTGGACTACATCTATTTTCAGGGAGGAAAAACCTGTTTGGTTGAAATGTCAGTGCAAAACTAAAGCGAAAAAAACGCCACACATATTAATCTGCTATGTTTTCTTAAGCAACTATAACGGGGCAGTACGTTTTTTGCAGTTGCAGAAAATGCAACCGACTTTTTAAATTTCAAGCAGTAGTTCCAGAGGATCATCTCCTAAGTCCCAATTTAGTTCTTCCATTGCATGAAGATTTCATATGCCTAGTATTGCACTCCTTCCATTGCCATGTATACATGCAGGTTTATTGAAGCATATTGATGAAACCACTTTCCACTCTTATGGAATTGCAACATTAATCAGTCCATAACATTATGGTGACAGCTGGAACATCAACCATATGGGAGGGGTGAAAAGGGAGAGCGTGTAGGGCAACGATAATACACGACTGAAAGTGTACTGGCCTAAAGCGCTCAGTGAGACAGTGTCAGGCAAATTGTGGATCAGGAGGGGATACACCATTTGACCTTCTTGAATGTGCCATGAGAGACAATGAAGATTCGGAGGCTCGATTCTTAAAGGATGTGGCACACTCTTTCTAGCATGCTATGTGGAAACCACCCCACCGCGTGTTACTCTTTCGGATACTCTGAAGAGGACCAGTCTATCTTACTCTCCTTTTGAAACTCTCTGGCACACTTTGCTGCATGCGTGGGGGCTTAGCACGTTGGCTTGTTGAAATTAGCTCTCTTTAATAAACAAACATTTGTTAAAAACAGATAAGCCATCTAATTTTTATTTAATGTTCCTGCTAAATTGATCAACGTCACCTAAAGCTCAAATAGTGGGACTTTAAACTTCATCACAACCAGGCACGGCAGTACATTGACCAGGAGCTCAACTACAGCTCCAAATCCATGTTTTCTTTCTGCATCCCATTTTTCTCTTTTCAGTGTACACGATTTACTTGCCCAGGCTAGATAATGATCCCCACTCCAAGTGTTTACAGTCTGTATTCCTTGTGAGGTACTGGGAAAAAATACCATCTACTGGGTAACCATGCCTTCAATGCCAAAGAGGTTAATGGCATGGGTGACCAGGGTAGTCTTGATAAATCATCTGTACAGAAAAGGTACAGATTACAGATCTGCAGAAATTATACCTTGCTCTACCATGTTATCTGTATGTACTGTAATGGCTGTCAGTACCTGGCGAGGGACAATCAGATTGTTACAAATGATCTAATTGGCCCTTGTTGAGTCGTTACTTGGCCAGCAAAGACTCACCTGCTGCACTCCGTTTGGTGCGCCAAGTTCTGCCGTGTTCCTTACCTTTCTTCCCCAGCTGCCTTGGAAAGGGTGAAGGGGATACATGTAGTCCCTTCACCCCGTTCCATTGTGGCCATTTTATTTGTTTTCTTTTTTTCAATCCTTTCAATGGCTGCTATGGAAAGGAGTTGAAAAACTATTTCCACACCATTTAAAAACTTGAGAAAAATGCTATTCGCTCACTGGTATGACGTGCGGTTACTTATTGCAATAGAAATCTCGGAAGGGGTGTGGGGGGGGATTACCGGTTGGGTGATGCCCCTGGGGATACAATAAAGCCGTAGCTTTGCTTGGGCTTATGACTATTGCCCCAGTGGCATTACCCGACAGGTAATGCTCCCCTCTTCTTGGGTTCTACTGCTTCATTAGGAAAACAGAATGGAGAATAACAAGTTACTTACCCCTGGTAACGTTCTTTCGACTGGATGTTCCTCCAACATGTAACTCATCTTTGATATCTCCAATATCCAGCTTCAGCTGCTTCAGAAAAAGTATATCTTTTTTTTTCGGCAGAGGGTGCTGTGCGTCGATGCAGTCGACTCGAAGTCCCTCAAGGGCCTCCGTCTCGAGAATGTCGTCATCAAAGGCATATATAGCAAGCGCAGCGCCTGTTGGCTTGAGTTATGTTTTTGCTTAGTAATGCTTAAGGAAAGTGTGTATTGTAGACCATGTAGCTGCCTCACAAATGTTTTAATGGGAACACCTCTTTGCAGAGCAGAAGTAGTAGCCATGCCCCTAGTGGAATGGGCCCTCAAGACTTCTGGAGGATCCTTGCCCACCAGCTTATGAATAGTTGGTCATCCAGACAAAGTTTTAACAAGCTTGAAATATAGAAGCGGAGAGCCCTACACGGATCGAGCCTGTGCAACCTCTCCTCCTCCTTGCCAGGATGAGGTGTAGGATAGAAAGTGGGTAACAATCTTTTGTCCTAAATGAAAGCCTGAAATGACCTTAGGTAGAAATGAAGGCTTCACCCTCAGGATGACCTTGTCCTTGTGAAATACTGTAAAGGGTGGTTTAGATGATAGTGCCTGCAACTCACTCACTCACTCTACGGGCTGAGTGGTTGAAATGGTACTAACATAAGAGATTTTAACAACAGATTAAGGTCCCAAATGGGAACCTGAAAGGGAGATGGAGGGAACACATTAGTGAGTCCCTTCAGAAATTGTTTCACCAAAAGGTATCTTAAAATATGATGTTTCCTCAGACGAGCGCTTGAAGATGGATATCGCCACCAAATAACCTTTAATGGTCCCAACCTGGAGCCCCAGATCGGCCAAGTACAGCAGAAAGGATAATACCTCTGATGTTTTGCAAAGCAAAGGGTCCACATTTTTGTCCCTGCTCCAGCTGCAGAACTTGTTCCAATGACAGCAGTACAAAGACTTTGTTGCTGGCCCTCTGGCCGAAAGCAAAATCTCCATTACGTCATCCGGGAGGTCCCAATCCTTGTACCTCAGTCTCTCAGAAACCATGCGTGAAGGCTGAGTGTCTTGACCTCTGGATGGAGAACCCCACCCTCCTCTCACAAGAGAAGGTCCTCTCTTTGTGGAAGACGTATTGTAGGGCAAATTGACATGTCCAGAAGGTCAGGGTACCACGTCCTCCTGGCCCAATCTGGGGCAATTAGGATCATGTGTTTCCCAAACTTTCTCAACCTCCTGATCATGTGCGGAATGACGGGGACTGAAGGAAACGTGCATAGGACTGGAAACTCCCAGTCCACCACAAACACGTCTCGTAGAGCTCCTCTCGGAGTAAATTCCCTTATTCGCACCTGTTGTTGACACTGGTCGCAAACGGATACACTTGAGGTGTTACCCAAAGGGTGAAGATGTTTTGAAGGACTTCCTGAGCTAGTTCCCACTAGTGGGAGAGTTTGCCGCTGTGTTCTCCTCTCTGGCTAGGTGAACTGCCTATAGAGAGATTACTACTTGTATTGCCCAGGACCAGAGCTGCTTTGCCTCTCTGCACAGTGGTAGTGACCCTACATCTCCTCTCTTGTTGAGGTAGTACATGGCCACTGTGTTGTCTGTCACTCCTTCCCTGTACAGAGGGCAGAATAGCCTTCAGCACAAGTCTGATTGCTCTCAACTCCAAAAGATTGATGTGCAGTTTGGACTCCGATGAAGACCAATGACTGCTGATTGCCAGATCGTTGGATGGTGCTCCCCACCTGTGAGTGAGGCGTCCAGCACTACTGTTATCTCCAACCATGGTTGCCAAAAAGGTTCTCCCTTCAGAATGTTGTCCTCGCAGGCCCACCACAGGAGATCCTGTGCAACCCTGCTTGGAACCTGAAGTAGGTCTGACATGCTGCCCGATAATTCAGACCATTGTGTCCTGAGAGCCCGTTGAAGGGATATCATTCTCAGACGAGCCTTTGGCACCAGAAAAATGCAGGATGACATGAGGCCAAGCAACCTAAAAAAAAAGAAAAATCAAAGGCCGGGAGATGCAAAGCACTGTGAAACTTGGAGACCATTTGCAGAATGTATTGAGCGCTCACCTTGGGTGGCAAGTTCTTTCACAAGGATGCATCCAGTACAGCCCCGATGAACTGGAGATTTTGAGATGGTGTCATATGGGACTTCTTGTAATTGAGGCAGAAGTCCGGTTTGTCAAGAGAGTGGCAGGTGATCTAGGACTTGTTCGGGAGAACGCGCCCTGATCAACCAATCATCCAGGTAGGGGTAGACGTGAATTCCTACCCCCCTCTCCTGAAACTTTCTGCCACCACTTCTGTGAAAACCCTTGGGGCAGAGGTCAGCCCGAATGGCCGAACTGGAAACTGATAATGAGAAACACCATGGTGAACCGCAGGTACTTTCTGTGGTTGAGATGGATTGGCACACGCAAATAAGCATCCTGAAGGTCCAATGACACCATTTAATCCTGGGGTTGGAGGGCCTGAAGGATCTGAGAAAGTGTGACCATCTTCAACTTGTTCTTCCTAAGGAACTTTTTCAATTATCAATCCAAGATGGGTCTCAGTTACCTGTCCTTCTTTGGGATTAGGACATATGGAGAATACCATCCTTTGTTCCTCTGCGCTACAGGTACCGTCTCTATTGCACCTTTCTCTAGCAGGGTCAAAATTTCCTGCAGAAGGAATGGATCTGGAACCTTCAAAGAATGGCTCCCTGGTGGATGGTTCTGAGGCCTCTGAATGAAGGGGAGGCAGTAACCTTGGGCTATGGTTTCTAATGCCCAAGCATTCAAAGTAATGTCTTGCCATTCTTTCAAATGCTGAGACAGTCTGATTCCCACAGAGGTGTCGTGACTCAATACCTCAAGAGAGGTTTTGAGGCGGCTGAAGCAGTGGCTCTTTGTAAAGATGCTGCTGCTTGAGCGGACTTTGCAACTCTCCCTCGTCCAACATGAGGGAATTGTCTTTGGCCTCTTTGATCAGCCATTACTCTCGCTGTTCCAACTGAGGAGTAGTAGCAAAAGGATCTACCCCTCCAAAGAAGGTCCACTGGGGTGAAAAGCCTGAGGCTGCCAAATAGCGGCACCCAAAGATTTGGCTGCTGCCTACGAGGTTTGCAGCTTCAAGGCTTTCGACAGCCTTGCTGCCAAAAAGATAAGATCCGTCAAAAGGCATGTTAGCAAGTCTAGAATGCACCTCAGGTGCAAATCCAGATTGCCTTAACCACACAAACCGGCGAATTAAGGTGCTTGCCGCCATGGCTCTGCTGATGCTGTCAGCAGAATCCAGACCCGACTGCAGAGACACACACATGGCTTCCTTGCGATCCTTTACAATGGTCAATAAACCGCCTCTTTCCTTCCCTTCTGGAATATGCTCGGCCACTATAGAAATACAGTTCCATAGAGTGTATGAAAACTTTGCCAAGGGACTTGTGGAGTTGGCTGATTTAAGAGCCATGCTCCCAGCAGAAATTACCTCTCTTGATCAGGCATCTACCCTTTCATCATCCATATCCCATAGGATGGTCAGATAATAGGCCTGTTTTGAGGTAGTGGTTGCTGCCTGCACCACCAGGCATCCTGGGGTAGGGTGGTTCGATAAGTAGCTGAGGTGTGAGAAACCTCGGGTTATTCTCACAGACAGACCTCGAGAATCCCTTAATCAGGTAGACGGGGATGGGCTGGTGCTCTCAGATCCCAACCCTGGGGGTGGACAAGCGAGGGAGGATCACCTGGGTACGGAAACCCAGGGTTATGTTTGGGGAATATCCCAGGTGAGATGCAGCATTTCCCCAGGGACAAAAGTGCAGAGGACAAAGTCCCTCAGACCTTTATAGGTTGTTCCACGTCTACCTATCTTCCACTCACAGAATGTTCCTTACCCAAATCCCATAACCTCTCCATATTTCGCAAATCCCCTTAGAGCCCAAACCCTGCAACACTTAAAAACCACAACTCTCAGAGAATCCCTGGTTTTCTATTTCCTATCCGAACACTGCCAGTCATTCTTCTCCATGTCTCTCTAATTATGGTTTTTCACACTCCCAGTCTACGTGGTCCAAACACTACCATTCCCACAATGCCTCCTGTTTATTTTCCAACAATAATCCTGGTAATTCCCATTTGTTCCCCACCCCTTACAAATATTGCCCTTCTGAAGTTACCAAACCCCCTCATTTGAATGTTATAATTTCATACAACACAGTTTCCGCCTCCTATCCCGTGGGATATCTGGAAACTCTCGCAACCCCCTTCTTCACTTTCTCCCGTGATGACAACAGACTGACAATAAAACCATTTACCGGACATGTCCCAACCAAAGGGTCAGGCAAAGTCAGTCAATTGACCAGAACCACACACCCCAAACTACCCTTTCCTTTCCCCACCGGGATATAAGATGGAACACAAGAGCACATGATGAGCAAGGCAGACCACACAACAGAGCTAACTTAGCATGGCAGTTCAAGAAGAGGCGAAAGACAGCGAATACCGAGAGGGTGACAAGGAGAGAAGGAACAAGTTACTTACCTGTAACTGTTGTTCTCCAGCATGGGTCTGGCATGGATTCACAAATGCGAACCCTCCCGCCTACCCCTCTGCGGCTCTTCACTTGGTCATACTGCCACTTCACGTGCTACCAAATCTGAAGATGGCTGCCAGAGGCGGGGCTTAGGTAGAGGGCAGTCATTGGCTGTGGTCAGTATGACGCAGAGATCAGTGATTGGTTACTACTACGAAAGACAGATCAGAAACGAAACTGATACTGATTTTTCTTTACCGAGGATTCCCAGCCTGACGACGGGGAATATTCATGGGGTCTGGCATGGATTCACATGCTCATGAATATAAGAATAAATAGCAGTACACACATGCACAACCACGGGGGGTGGCAAAAGGCTCAACATTAAGCAATACAAAAAACTTAACATTAAGCATCTCTTACCTCCTCACCAGGCTCACCTTAAGCGAACAGGTTGCGCAGCACTGCTTGGCCGACCCTGGACTCCTCCCTGGAATCCCGATCGACGCAGTAGAATCTCGTGAAGGTGTGCGTCGACCTCCACGTAGCAGCCCTGCAGATGTCCAGCAGGGGCACACCAGATAAGAACGCCGTAGTAGCAGCGATCGCTCTGGTCGAATGGGCTCTCGGACTGCCTGGCAGCGGTCGGTTAGCCAACCGGTGGCAGTGCATGATGCAGCCGGAGAGCCATCTGGAAATAGAAGACTTTGAGAGAGCCTTCCCTTGATTCAAAGGTCCAAAGTTCACGAACAGCTGTGATGTCCTCCAGAAACTCTTTGTGCGGTCCACGTAGAACTTCAGCGCTCTAGCCACATCCAGCGAGTGCAAAGTCCTCTCGGCCGGCGACGAAGGAGACGGGAAGAAAACAGGTAACACCAAGGGCTCGTTAAGATGGAAGTCCGACGGCACCTTGGGCATAAAGGAGGGGTGCGTCCTAAGCACCACTCTCGATGCATGGAAAGTCAAGTACGGTGCTTTGCAGGATACGGCCTGGATCTCTCCCACTCGACGTGCGGAGGTAATGGTCACCAGGAATGCAGTCTTCCACGACACAAACTTCATCGGTGCGGAGTGCATCGGCTCAAATGGGGGCCCCGTGAGCCTGGTCAGCACCAGGTTAAGTTCCCACGCCAGGGCCGGGGCCTTCACCGGCGGGAACGACCAGAACAGTCCTTTCATAAACTCTTTTACCAGTTGATGGGACCACAGGGACGTCCGTCCTGTGGTTCTGGTATATCTGGAGATCGCCGCCAGATGAATCTTAATGGAGGCATGGGCTAGCCCAGCCTTTGCCAGCGATAGCAGGTACGGCAGCACTTGAGGGGCCGTAATCCGTAGGGGGTTGATCTTCTGTGCTCGGCACCAGATAGAGAGCCTCTTCCACTTATGACCGTAGCATTTGAGAGTCGAGGACGCCCTGGCCTTTGCAAGAACCTCTCTGCAATCGGCCGGTATATCGTAGCCTCCAAACTCTAGCGCTGCAGGAGCCAAGCCTGCAGGTTCAGCGACGCCGGGTCGTGGTGGAAGATGGCGCCTCCTTCTCTGGAGAGAAGGTCCGCGTTCGCCGACAGCCTGATGGGAGGGGACGCTGACAAGTCCAGAAGGTCCGGGAACCAGATCTGCCTTGGCCACGCCGGTGCAACGAGGATCATCCTGCACAGGGACCTCTTGAGCTGGTTGATGAGTCGAAGCAGCAACGGCAACAGAGGGAACGCATACAGGTATAGGCCGTCCCTGGGGAACGAGAACGCATCGCCCATGCTTCTCAGCTGGGGAAACCTGCTGGCGAACCTCTTGCACTTTAAGTTCTTCGCTGTTGCGAACAGGCCGATTTGGGGTTTGCCCCATCGTCGGAAGAGTTGATCCACCTGATCCTGGCGCAGTTCCCACTCGTGACACGCGTGCAGCTCCCTGCTGAGCGAGTCGGCGATGGTGTTTCTTTCTCCTGCCAGGTGGAAGGGAACCAGGAACATCCGCTGTGCGACCGCCCAGTGCCACAGATCCTGTGCCTCCTAGGATAGGGCTGGGGATCTGGTGCCTCCCTGCTTCCGTATGTAAAACATTGTCGTGGTGTTGTCCGTGAAGATCCGCACCACCTTGCCCTTGAGCGACGGGAGGAACGATTTGAGAGCCCAGAACACGGCTCGGAGTTCCAGGACGTTGATGTGCAGGGGCCTCTCCTCCGGGAGCCAGAGGCCTCTTGCGTGGAGATCTCCGGTGTGGGCGCCCCAACCTTCCAGGGAGGCGTCTGTCGTCACCGTCTCCTGGTACGCCGGCGTCTGAAAGTCCTTGCCCGCCGTGAGGTGCGCTCGAACGCCCCACCACTGAATCGCCCGCCGGAACACCTCGTTGAGGGGGACCCTGTCCTCGAAGGTGCCCGTCGCCTGCATCCAACGGGCGTCGAGAAATTCTTGAAGAGGGTGCATCCGTAGTCTGCAGAGGCGCACCAGGTAGATGCAAGAGGACATCATCCCCAGGAGGGACTTGATGGACCTCACCCTGGCCACGTCCGTGGCTAGCAGGCGCTGCACTTTGCCTAGAATGGTCTTCGTCCGTTCTTCCGACGGGGCTGCCAGGCGCCTCACTGTATCGAGCTTCGCTCCCAGAAACAGGGCCACCTGCGACGGCACCAGGTGGGACTTTGGTTAGTTTATGGCGAATCCCAGGTCTGAGAGTAGCTGGACGGTCCTCTCAGTGTTCGACGGCGAGTTCTCTCGTCCTTGAGCGGATGAGCCAGTCGTCCAGGTAGGGGTAGATGTGAATCCCCTGCAGGCGCAGCCGCGCCGCCACAGGTGCTAGGCACTTGGTAAAGACCCTGGGGGCCGACTTCAATCCGAACGGCAGTGCTCTGAATTGGTAGTGGCGTCCCTGGACGACGAACCTGAGGAACTTTCGGTGACTTTTGAGGATGGGAACGTGGAAGTATGCATCCTCCAGGTCCAACGACGATAGAAAGTCGCCTTCCTCCAGCTGTCCCAGTACGTGCTGGAGGGTGACCATCCTGAACTTTTGTGACCTGATGTATTTGTTCAAACGACGAAGGTCCAGGATGGGGCGCCAGCCACCCGTCTTCTTCCTGACGAGGAAGTACCTTGAGTACACCCCGGAGCCTCTTCGGGACAAGCTCGATGGCGCCTTTCCTGAGCATCGCCCGTACTTCCAACAGCAGTTGCGGGACATGATTTTCCTTCCTGGCCACAGGTGGAACGTGAGGACACTTCTTCAGGAATTCGATAGAGTGTCCTCTTGCCAGGGTATCCAGCACCCAACGGTCGGTGGAGATGGACTTCCACATGCCGACGAAATTCGTCAGCCGGCCTCCCACTGGGGTGCTTCGGTGGGGGCCCGAGACCACGGCCGGTTCAGTCGTGCTTGGAGGTGGTGGCCTTGCCACCCTGGCCACCTTGCCGACGGCAGCGAGGCGCTCCCTGCTTGCCGCGACCCCTGTAGGCCTCCTGAGACGAGGAGCGTGCCGCCTGGCGGTAGGATGACGAGCCACCGCTGGATCCCTTGGAGGCACCCTGTCTGCCTCCGGAGCTCCGAAAGGGCCGTCGTTGCTGAAGGGCTCCTAGGTCGCGGGCCGTCTCTGTTTTTATGGCTTGGAGGGATTCGTCCACCGCCTTCCCGAACAAGTTACTGCCGTCGAACGGCATGTCCAACACCCTGGTCTGGAGGTCCTGACGGAAGTCGGTCACCCGGAGCCAACCCCGTCGTCGTAGGCAAACACTGTTGCCCAGCTGGCGGAACCCGGTATCGGCAATATCGGTTGCCACCGTTATGGCGTGGTCTGACGCCACCTCGCCTTCTTGAAGTATTTCCAGGGCCTCGGACCTCTTGTCGTCCGGTAGGAAGTTCAATATGGGGGCCAGCTTAAACCAGAACTCCCTGTCGTAACGGGCCACGATCGCCAGGGCGTTGGCCGCTTTGATCGTCGTCGCCGCTGATGAAATGACCAGCCGCCCCATGGCATCCAACTTCTTTCCCTCGCCGTCCGGCGGGGAATTCGACGTCGAGGCCCCTGACCCTGCCGCTTTCTTCTTCGCCGCCGCCGAGACGACCGAGTCTGGCGTTGGCTGGGCCCTGAGGCACAGGGGAGCGGTTTCAGGGACCCGGTACTTCTTCTCGTACCGGTCCCGTTTGGCTGGTGCCGTGGAGGGGTTCTTGAGAACCGACAGGCCCTCCTCCCAGATGTCATCGATTAGAGGCACCGCAATGACAGTCTTCCTCTTGGCCTCCCGGCGCCGATAGAGGAAACCTTCCTTTTTCTGCTCCTCCGGGCAGAGCTGGAACAATTCGGGCGCCCTGGCGATCATGGCGTGGAATGAGCCAATCTCATCGGGCGGCGAGGACATGGCGACGGGAGATGGGAGACCCGTTCCGTCGTCGTCGCCCTCAGAACCTGTCGTCGAGCCCATCGCACCGTCTGGAGGGAACTGTAGGCCTTACGGGGGCGAGTGGAGGAGAGGGTTGGTCGTTTGTTCTGAGGACTTCCCGACGGGCCAGGTTGCGGGTCCTCCGGCCTGGGCCGTGGGAATCTCGTCCTTATCTCAGAGCATAAGGACTGGATTGCAGACAAAATGGCCGCCGAGCCACCCTGAGGGCTAGGTTCCCGCTGCGCCGGAAGGGAAGGCTGCTCTTCCTCGCCATCGTCGTCTTCCTCGGTTATCTCCCGAGGATCTTCCTTACGGGATCGAACCTTCTCGAATTGGACTTCGAGGTTCCTCATGGCCTCGGTCAGTTCCTCCTCCGAGGCTGACTCCGAGCTCGAGGAGGATACCGTGCCCCCCCTCGCTTCTTCCATCATGGTGGCCATGACGATGGGCTGAAAAGAGGATTCCCTCCTTGGCGGCAGGGAAACTCTAGTCCTGGAGGCAGTCTCCGCTGGCGGGGTCTCTGCCGGCTTGGCCAGAGTCGCCGCGATCGCCTCGATAGAGGCCTTTGCCTGCTGGGTAGGGGCCTTCACCACCTTAGGTGCGTCCCGGGCCTTCTCCTTAGGGGAAGGGGTGACGCCTCGCTCCCCCTCTTCCGAGATCGGACGGGGCTTCTCCCGAAGCTTACCCGGGGTCTTCCTCTTCCCCGAACCGGAGCGCTGGCCCGTGGTTGACTGTGCCGGGGAAAGCGCGCCCTGCCTGGCGACCGAAGAGCCCGACCTTTCGGCGCTCCCGGAGCCAGCAGACTTGCGGCGCTTGGCCTGGTGTTGGGCCCCCGTCGCCGGGGAGCCCGCACAGGACTTAGAAGCCCGCTTGGACCCTTTCTTCTTCTTCTCACCCGCTGAGCCCTTCTCCAACCAGCTAGCGAGACGGGATCGACGGTCCCTCATGGTCCGCTCCGACAAGTTCTTGCAGAACTGGCAGTCCTTCTCTACATGAGTCTTGTCCCCATGAAGACAGTAGAGGCATCGCGAATGTTCGTCTTCCTTAAACACATTCTGCAGCCCGCATCCAGGGCAGCTGCGAAACAGCTTGGGTCCGGGTGACAAACTCGCGTCCTGGGCCATCTCGAAGTAGGCCGCAAATCTTCTGGAACCCTCCAAGAAGTTGATTTGACGAAATCTTCACCCTTGAGGGGCGTAGGAAAATCCCGTAACGGGTAGCCGTTAACGGGAGTAGAAACGGTGGAGCTTGAGGCTCGATTAACCGAAAAAATGTGAAAATTCACCCGAAAAAGCGCGAAACACGCAGTAAAAGCTCGAGAGCTAAGTACGAGGACTCCCAACACTTGAACGTGCGGTAAAAATCTGAAGATGGCTGCCAGAGGCGGGGCTTAGGTGGAGGGCAGTCATTGGCTGTGGTCAGTATGACGCAGAGATCAGTGATTGGTTACTACTACGAAAGACAGATCAGAAACAAAACTGATACTGATTTTTCTTTACCGATTATTCCCAGCCTGACGACGGGGAATATTCATGAGCATGTGAATCCATGCCAGACCCCATGCTGGAGAAGTAACCTTTCCCTTGCCGGTCAAGGCCGGTGAAACCGCAGCAGATGGAAACATAAGACCGTGAACAATAGCGGTACGCAAGACCCTCCTCTACTGATACCCAAGCCGGGGAAGGACACTGGTCTCGGAGGTACCGACCTTGACTCCAAGGATAAAGAAAGGCGTTCATCATAGCCGGTGAGTCGAGGGCAGAATCAATAAGAAACTGAACTGTCTTGAACGAAAAGTAGCCAATTTGAACTTTGAAACTGTAAAGATACAATTGAGGAACGAGGGGAAAAACCAGTGACAGAGGTGTACGGCACCACGTGGGTGCTCAAGTAGGAAACTCTGGGCGATTACCCCAAAATTGAAACTTCTGTAAACAGAAGCCTTTGGGAATAGGCGAAAAGAGGTCAAAGTGGTCATACAGCGGTCTTGTAAAATCATCTGTACCGTCGAAAGTCTTTGACCTATAGATGATTGTGAACCAAAGGGAAATGAATCCCGCTTGATGAAATGAGCATATGAACAGTGTGTTAAAGAGCGCAAGACGTGAACCTGGCAGTGGGATGCTAGTGAGACAGGACAAAGTCTAATGTCCCATAGTGAACTGTATGGTAAAAGGTTGGCAAGAGTAAACCCTGAGGAAGGATGCTAACAGTGAATGGTTTGTAGAAGTTTGCGAAAGTGAACCTGGAAGAGGGAAGGCGACAATCAGAGACGAATCCTGAAGTACTGTTTGAAAAGACATTAAAACTCGTGAAAGTAAGCGGTATTGGAAGACGAGGGGAAGTGAATTGTCCCCCTTGTCAAGCGAGTCCGAGGGAGGTTGAGGGAGATCCAGGGGTGAAAAGTCATCACCCAAAGTTCATTGAGAAAGGAACTGTTCAATTGATTGGTTGAATACGATAAATGGGGAGGGGGGGTTGGCGTCCAGAAGAGGGGGACCCAAAGGTGAGGCCATCACCCAACAAGAACTATGGAAAATAACTTTTTGTTTGTTTGTTTGTTGTATACATCCGGCCGCGAAGGCAAGAGACATTTTAATGAAAAGAAACTTTACCATTGAAGAACTGTCGGCTCACGTTGGGAAAGCTCGAGTGTGTACTGTGCTAGCTGGAACGGAACTGTGGGTTCAGAGGGAGAAAGCTCAAGTGTGTGCTGTGCTCCAAGGTCCCACCTTGTCCCGTGCTGAAAACGTGAGAAAAGGGAGACCCCTAGCAATCACATCCTGACTTATTATTTGGAACACTTCTTTTCTTTATTGAAAACCAATCCCACACTCCATCTGTAGTTCGTCGCAAGGAATTGGCAATAGGTTTTTATTTGGTATAGGCCATTTTATTTTGACAATGCCACTACGACGACCTTATTTTTAATTTGATGGTCGATGCTTGCTCCCATCTTATAGTTAGGTTTAGTTTAGTTGTTTTTCCACCCTGAATTAATTGTTCAATAAACACATTTGAACTGTGATCACTTGCATCTGTCTTTACTGTTGCCATCAAGAGTTCCTTACATGGGGTCTGTACTTGATGGGAGGTATTTCCCTGTCAGGTTCTTATTTACCGCCAAACTTGACTCCGGTGCTTCCCAATTGGCACTTACTCTCTTCTGAAGAGCAATGTGAAAAGATAGATGGGATCCTTTTGAGGACCTTTATCTACGATATCTGTAAGGTCATCCTGTTCAACAGGGAGGACAGGTCTGTTCCATCCCAGGTAATCCACTACCCTGGTCATCAACTGCCTGTAAGAGGCATCTGCAAGCTCATCTGTCTCAGGCTTTCCAAATTCCAATTCCGGTGAAGTGTCTACTCCACTGGCTATCTGCCATGTTTCATATAGGTCTTTAAGTCTGGATTCCTCTGATATTCCTTCCGACCCATGAAGCGCGTGTCAGTTGAGGCTTTCGCCGCCACCTTCTCACCCCCTCCTCCCCCCCTGGCTGACTCTCACCCTGACACAGCCCTCTCCACGCTCCACTCTTCAACCTCTGATACTCTTGATATCCTTGTCCCTGTCATGAGGATCCGCCTGAAGCCCAAAGTCAAGTGTAACTCCTGGTATGACTCTGACCTCATCACCCTTAAACGCCAGTGTAGGGTGGCCGAGCGGAAATGGCAATACCGGCTTTCCGTCCTCACCAAGAAGAGAGCTCATATCCAAGCCTGCGTCTTTGCAGCATCTAATAACTCGGCTGAATGCTTTAAATCTGCAAGGGACTGGCCAATCCTGCTGCAGTCTCCACCTCTCCTGTCCCTTCCCAGGCCCTCTGCACGGCACTGGCTTCTCACTTCACTTCTAAAACTCAGGACATCCTGTCCTCACTCTCCTCCTATCGCCCCCGTCCCGCTATTCCCTGCTTTTCCTCTGGCCCCTCTGCAGCCACCCCTCCTCCCTCCTTCTCTGCCTTTCCCCTTTTCTCTCCTGATGAGGTTTCTAGACAAGTCCGATCTATGAAAGTTTCATCGACCAGGTTCACCCCTGTTCCTCCAAAACTATCAAGGACCACATCGACTCCCTGGCTCCTGCCCTGGCTGATTTCTGCAATCACTCCTTCGCCACTGGAGTCTTCCCTTCCCCCCTGAAGCACTCCCTTGTGCACCCTCTTATTAAGAAACCCTCTGCTGACCCCTCCTGCCCGGCTAACTATTGCCCAATCTCCATCACTCCCTTCCTGGGTAAGCTCCTGGAGAAACTGGCCATCTCCCAGCTCAATCTCCACAGTGAATCTGTTGGTTGTCTTCATGACCATCAGTGTGGCTTCAGAGCTTCCAGAAGCACGGAAACTGCTCTCCTGAACATCCGTGAAGACCTGCTCACCATCCTTGACTCTAACACCCAGTCCGTTCTTATCCTGCTTGATCTCTCTTCTGTCTTTGACACTGTCAACCATGCCATCCTGCTCAACCGTCTCCGTGATAACCTTGCCATCACTGGTCAGGCTCTGGCGTGGCTGACTTCTTTCCTCTCCGACTGACCCTCCCAGGTCCAACTTGGGTCCTTCCTCTCCGACATCTTTTTCTCTACCTGTGGTGTCCCCCAGGGATCCAACCTCTCGCCCTGGCTGTTCAACCAATATCTGGCACTCCTTACCCACCGCATCGCCGCTCTCTGTCGCAACTTTCAGTGCTATGCGGATGATACCCAGCTCATTTTCAGGCTACCCTCGGCCTCCTCCTCCTCTCCTTCCCTTATCTCTGACTGTCTGTCTGCCATCCAGGAATGGTGTGCCGCCAACAACTTCTGCCTTAATGCCAGTAAGGCTGAGATTCTACTCATTGGCACACCCACTCCTTCCTTCCCTGCAGCTCTCTGGCCGGCCTCTTGGCCCTCCTCCCACTCCCACCTGCAAGGCTAAAAACCTCAGGGTCATCTTCGACTGTGCACTCTCCTTCTCCCCTCACATCTCTGACATCTCTAAGAAGTCACACTACCAGCGGCACCTCCTTGGAGGTATTCTTCCTTTCCTATCCTTACTCCAGAACTCACCGTCTCCAGAGCCCTGGTCCTCTCTAAGCTGGACTATTGTAACAGCCTCTATCTAAATGTGCCTGCCTCCACTCTCCGCCCTCTGCAACTTATCTTTCGTATCTCTCCAGGACTGAAATCTCTGCACTGGCTCCCAGTGGCTGCGAGGATTATGTTCAAAACCTTCTGCATTGTACACAAGGCCTTCTGGGGTCTGGGACCGCAATACCTTCAACTCTGTCTTCCTAAATATCTTCCTTCTCGAGCTCTTCGTTCATATGCCTACAACTCCCTCAGGGTCAGTAGCTTCTCCAAGCAACGAGTTGGTGGCAGATCACTCATCGGCAGGGACCTCTCTATGGAACAGCCTTCCTGCCTCCCTGAAACTCGAGGAGAACCATCTCCGGTTCCGGAAGCACCTCAAAACCGTCCTCTTTGCTTCTGCTTTCTCTCGTCCCCTCCCCTGCTGAATTCCTGACTGAAATTGCACTGGTTACCTGGCCACCCTCTTCTGATCTCTGGCCCAGGCCCCATCAATCGCCCACCTGCACTGCCTCCCTGTCAACCCCTGCACTTGGGGACCGTTTTTCTGTATCCCTACAGTCCCCCTACTAGCACTTTTGTCTGCACTTCCTTGCACTTGCCACTAGCTGGCTGTCTTATTTGTTTTTACTTATCTTATTTATTCCACTTTCCCATGTACTGCACTTTCCCCTCGCCCTTCCCCCCGCGCACTTTCCTTTCCCCTCTTCCCATGCACTTGCACGATCTGAATGACACCTGGCCTAGTAAGATCGTTGTCTGTCCTCCCTTGTTTCCCCCCCTTGCCTTGTCGCGCCTTGAAACACTTGTGTATAGGCGCGTTATAAATGCCATATCATATCATCATATCATTAAACTATCAGGGACATTTGGTGTGCCACACTGCAAACCAAAGGGCGCATCATTATCAGATGACTCATTGTCCTCATAAATAGCAGTCAGAGTTTTAAAGAAATTCTTTCTTGGTAAAGGAGCGAAGGTTTTCTCAGGTAAAGGTGTCAAAGGCTCCGAAAATTTCGAGCTTGATGTCCAAGGTGTCAATGTCTTTGATGAAGAGGTTTTCAATTTCAATGGCACCAAAGGCTTTGATGGCGTTCATGGCGCAGCTGGCATCGATGGCGCAGCTGGCGTCAAACTTTACTTGTCTTTCGACTTTTGACTCGAAGGATCCCTCGATTTCTCATCATGTCGAGGCCTAGGCGGCTCTCGATGGGGATCTGGCCTATGTCCCGGGCTCAAGGGCGTGCAAGATCTGGCACAAGTCCTTTCCTTACCTGCTTCCGAAGGTGCGGTAGGAGCATGGCCTGCCTGCTTCGAGGGTTTCTGGCTCTCAACTATCTTAAGCGTTTCTTGCCTGAATGCTTCCCATTCGGCAGGAGTGGAGGCCTTGGTGGGACAGGATATAGCTCTCAGGAGATGAGTCGGACGAGGATGTCGAAGTAGGCTGTGAGCCACTTCTTGACCTGGAACTCTTTGCCTTCTTTCTTCGAGGAGAGTCGCCTCTCGCTTCGTTATTAGAAGGTTTCTTCGATAGGGATTTCTTAGGGAATCTGCCTACTGTCAATTTCCCCTTAGGCACCTACAGAGCTTTTCCGGTCATCGATTGACACTTTGAAAAGGCCAAGGTCTTGTGCTCCACACCGAGACACCATAAGCATACTCTATGTGGATCTTGCAGTCTTGACACTTTTTAAACCAGGTCTTCGGGGTAGTCGGTGTCGAAGACGAAGACATTTTCTCTTAGATATTCTGAAGTGCGCCATAGTTCTTGAAGTGTAAGATTACTCGGAAAAACAGAACTGAAGCCAACGGGCGCTCCGCGTGCTACATATGCCTTTGATGACATCATCCTCGAGCCAGAAGCCCTGGAAGGACATCGAGTTGACTGCATAGACGCACAGCGCTGTCTGCCGAGAAAAAAAAAAAAAGATTTTCTAAGTAACTGAAGCTGGATATTGGAGATATCAAAGATGAGGAATATGTGGGATGACAGAATCCATTCGAAGTATATATTTCATTCCAGCAGTAAAGAATTCAGTCCATGAATTGATATGCCATAAGAAACCTAACACATATAATATTAGCAGAATGGGGTATTGTTTGCATGAGACTTTTGTTCGGTATGTAGTCAAAATTAATTACCACTACTGTAGACTTGGCATCGTAAATGATTCTCTTGAGTCGCTGCAAAATCCCATCACCTCCTTGCGCCTAGAAAGAATCAAAACACACATGAAACATTTGGCAGTCACATTAACAGTATTCCAGCCCACTCCATTTCTCAACACACAGTAAATCCATCTGAAACACAGTTTAATCCCTATGATAGTTAATCAGTGCAAAGTAGCACAACTGCACTTGGACTTCTGATATGAGTAAAGTGATGCCCCTTTCAGGCACAGAAAGGTGACTGCTAGGTATTCTAAAAAAATATAAATATAAGGTCCTCTACGAAGGCTCCTAAAATCAATTTGAGGTGAGAACATAGGAGGTAGCTCACTTGATTTAAGTGTAGCATATGCCAATATGTCCTTATTTTGGACCCTGGTTATATGTATAGTGCTCAGCTATCGGATTTTAATAATAATTCTTTGATGTGATACAGATTGAAAATAAATTCAAACTTTACACATGATACAACTTACATACATTAACTCATTAAAAGAAACAAATCAACAAATATAGACCAATGAAAATATATGGTAATACAACATTTCTTTAAAATATTTACAACCTAAAGAAAGACAAAATACTCAAATATAGACAGTTGTGTGTAACTTATAGTCTTTGCCTACACATCAGCATAGTCTTAATCAAGTATACAAGCATTAGGCCTCTCACCGACAGACACCCTGCCTCAAAGTCGAAATACAGGTACAATAGGTGTGAAGCCCCTGCCTGATCAGAGTGTCACAAGCAATCTTTAACCCACCATAATATGATGTTTCAGATCAAGGAGCCCAGGTGTTTTTCAATCAACTGCCACACATTATACAGTGCAATAAACAAATGCATGTTGCAGGTGTTAGTGCAATAGAGCCAGAATGAGGTTTCACAGATGGTTAGGGGATTGTGTACAAATTCCCCAAGATATTTAGTGATTGAACTCCCCAGAGTCGAACACTCAGTCAACAAGTGCTTGGCTGTTTCCAAACATTCAGAGGATTTGCATAAACGACAAACTCGCTCACTGGTAGGAATCTTTTCCCTGGCTCCTACGTTATAAAAGGGTGGGTAATTGCCCCAAATGGAACAAAATAATGAAACGTCTGAGCCTTTTAGTGGGGCAGAGATACAGATATGCTTGTGGTTGCATAAAATTATAGATTCTGTATTTTACAAAATGAAAGGTTTTATCTGATTTTACCTATTAGGATACCAAAGTCAACCATGGACGTCTGTTATTTACCAGATCTGTGAGGTATGATAAAATGTGTGCGATTTAAGAGGTCATTTGAAATATTTCTATTCATTTTTAAAGACAGTAAGCCCATATGGTCTATAGACCTTGACAATTTAAAAATGCTTAATGGCAGAGATAGCACTCCTACAGTAATGGGGCGTCGAAGATGTATGGTTTCACGTTGACCGCTTTAGGGCTAAATAGCTAATCAGATAAGCACAAGTTATGTTCTGAGGTGGTCCCCTGCGGCAGGAGTTAGCAATGGAGCTCTACTAATTGAAGCACAATGGCTTGAGGGTCAGTGAGCAATGGATTGAGGGTTAGTGGGTATCGCTCTCTGCTTTCGTTAAGGGAGGAATTTCAGATCATTGTTCCTTCGCATCAACATAGTTGGCCAGCGTGCAGCTATCCTCATTAAGGGTCACAGTGGAAACCTACCCAGTCGCCCACTGAGGCCATAACCAGTCCGTTTTATTTACTCACTGCAGGACTCAGAAGAAATAATTTCTATACAGGATTGTCTTCTTCAATGTTTGCAGGACTTCAAAAGATTCCAGGGACACCATAGAAATACAAGCAATCTTACCACTGACATTAACCAGAAAAAAAATCTGCAACACACATGCATTGCACTGGATTATTTGTACTAGGGACAGCAGTAAGCAGAGTCCATTTTGTCATGACCTTTAAAGTTCTAGGTCCCACAATTGTATACCATAATAATTGGTTACTCGATTAGTTCACAGAACACAAAAAATCTTTATTGTATTATAATTTGGATATTTCTTTTATAAAGTTACTTTACTTATTTTGTATGATTTCCAGTGCCCCCAAACCTTTTCTATTGCTCCCTGAGCAGGGTGATGGTTTGTACAGTTTCCAAATGTACAGAGGGCTTTCAGAGTTCTCCAGTCATTTAAGAGCATACAGGAAAAAACACCTTCTCCAAAGAAACATCGCCTTCGTTTGAATTGTGGTGGTCAGAAAATGAGAGGGTCATTATGCACAAACCCACATATCAGTGTGCAGTTCCTAGTGCTTTCGTTATTGCTGCATTCTCTATGGCTTAGTCTCATTAGCGTTCCCTTTATTAAGATTAGGGGTACCAGTATGAAGATCTTGCATTCAGGAAAACAGTATCCAAGTCCTTCGACAAGGATTATGCGCTCTATTCGTCATGAGTAATCAGACTTTTCTACAAGATTGTTACTGTGACATTATCTCACTTCTGTGCTGAAACCGGGCTATTTCAATGCAACAACATTTCAATCTGAACATGGGTGGTAATGGTGAGGACCCCAACCCTGCCTTTCCTAAAAAAAAAAACACACACACACACACACACACACACTTAGACACACTTCACTTCACTTCACTTGTCCACTTCCTCAAGCAGAAGAGGATATTCTCCTTTTATTTTACACACACACTTCACTTCACTTCACTTCCTCAATCAGAAGAGGATATTCTCCTTTTATTTTACTCTTTCTCCTCATGTCAGAGAGCAGAAACATGAATGCAGCCAAGCAATGTTACGGCAAGTTAGCCACTCTGTTGAAACTGTGCTTCAGTCTCCTTCACTCCATTCTCTTTTAGCACTTTGTCATAAAGACTAAGTAAATAACTGGGAGAGGAGGGGTTGGGGAGGAGAGGTGCAGAGGTTCGATACGATCTACCTGAATGTCTTAAGCACCCTCTCAGATCAAATAGAGCCAACCGATTTCTCCTATTAAGGTAGCCAACGACAATAGCCTTTATTTAGCTAACCAATTTCAAGGATAAATAGTAGTAAATGATCTTGTGGCCAATATCAGGAACCTAGATACAAATTACATTAACCACTAAACAGCATTACATTATGGCACAGTATAACATATAACAAAGGTCCACATGAAATGTGCATTAATATCTATGGCAGTGCAATAACATTTGAGATAGGACTAGAGAGGAGGTGTAGTGGTAGTGAGAGTAGAGTAGTGGCAGGAATGAGAAGGGGTAATAGGTAGTGGCAGTAGTAGAGTGGCAGTGGTAATAGAAGGGAAGTGGGTGGTGGCAGGGGAGAGGTAGTGGTAGAGGAGGAGAAGCGGTAGTGGTAACAGGTGGTAGTGGAGTAGGAGTAGCATTAAGAACATGGTGGGCCTAGTGGTAGCGGAAAGGTAGTGGTAGAAGGAGGGAAATAGAGGAGGAAAAATAAGATCATCAAAGGGTGGAGGTAGGAAGGCGGAGTTTAACATTGGTGGGATGTGTGACCAATCAAATGCATCCCTTCTCCCCAAGGGGGAGCCTATTCTTGTGAGGCTAAATCGAGTGAGCCTGGTTCACAATACCCTCCCAAGTGATGGAGGCAAGAGGGTCCTCACAATGACAGACTTCCCCTTTGGGGACATGGACTCCCGCTCCCGTGAGGAACTCACTCAGGCGGAACATCCCACAAGGTTACATGTCTTTATATCGAGGTAATGTATAACAAATGCCCATATAGCAAATCTTTTATCTTGAAAACCTTTATAGTGAATGTATTTTATTTGGGGGGGCTCCCCCAATCCCCCATTTCCCACCCATAAAAACCCATAACAACCCATCCTGACAGTTTCCCCAAAAAATGTAACCCTTTACCCCACCCTAAATACATTCACTATAAAGGTTTTCAAGATAAAAGATTCAATATATGGGGATTCAATATACAGGATTCAATATAAACACTGTATTCCATAGCCTATACTTGAAACAAGTGAATATGGACCATCAGGTCTGGGATGAAACAACTACAAAGCAAAATCGTTATCCTACAAGTCCAGATCATTTCCCTTTCAATGAAAGAAAACATCCACTGCACTGAACAAGTATATTAGGTCTGAATATGAAGACCAGAAGAGAAAAAGAGACTAGACAGGAACGAGACACCAACGAGGAGAGAGAAGCCAGAGGAGCGAGAAGCCAGATGAGAGACGGCTAAGACAGGCCATGGGAGATCTCAAGCAGCATAACGCCAAAGAAGAACGAGACGCTGGTAGACCGCGAGTTTCAAATTCGCCTGCAAAGGGCATTCGGGTCACCGAAAGGCACAGCAAATCTGTAGCCGGAGAAACCTGATTGGCAAGAGCAGAAGCCTAAGCAAAGGTGGTGGCAAGACCACAGGAAGGAGCCTGTAGTGGACTGAGGGTTTGACAAACGTTGCCGATACCACCAAGCAAAGAGATACCAAGTGTATCTATGAAGCCATACGGACACCGGCAAGAGACGAAAGAGAGCGAGGATGTGAACTTCAGGAGAAAGATGGCATCAAACAATGAAGAGCAAGCAGAATCCTGAGACGAAGGCCTTCCAAACACGTCTGTCCGCATTAAAAAGGGAAGATAACCAGGAGGTGTGAGAACGCAAAAGAAAATTGTTATAACACTGAGTTAACCTGTCAGAGTACTAAACATGAATAAGTTACTTTAAAGTCAAGCGAATGTAAGTGCGAAGAAAGCGTTTCATTACAGTGCTGAGCTAACTCGTCACAGTACCAAATATGGAAGACAGTTCACTTCTAAGACAAAAGGATATAACACACACGAAGAGAGAGAATCGTTATCACACTTAGCTAACTTGTCACACTACTAAATATGAAATAGAGGCAACTTTGAATCCTGAGAGATACCAAGATCGTGGAGTTAAACAGAGGCCTGGTCATGCACAGTTAACTAGTTAGAGTGAAAGCATTAACAGACAGTTAACTTGTAAATCAAATAGATATGAATTACATGAAATAAGAGAAAAGTACAGAGAGAGGTTGGACATTAAGAAAGAGAATCAATATCAAAGAATACCCTGGAAAAGGGGGAAGATATAGTCATATCCTGTCCAAGAACATCATAGTGATGATGAGAAAGAAAGATATAATCCTGAACTTAAAGGCAGAAGTCAAATATTAAACTAAGTTGGAAAAGAGGGAACCGAAGGGAATCCAGGATAAAGGAGGAACATTCAGCATACCCCTTGTGGAAATGAAGAGATTGATACGAGAAGTCACAAGAGACTATTTATGGATCACATATTAAAGACCGATACAAGTAGTTCCCCAGATGAAGGGAGTCATTATCCTGCATTATTTTGGTTTCTCTTAGTGGTAGTGAGGGTAGGTTTGGACAGTGGACTTGTTTCTTTGAACATTCACGACTGACAAACGAGCACCTCAGTTAGTAAAATAGGTTGAGATTACCCATAGATTAGGGAGTGTAAGGCCTTCCAATTTTGTTTTTAATAAACAAAAAGAGTTCACAATGTCCTTAGAGGGTTTGTGTCCTCCTTCTGACTCGCCACAGATGGTAGAGTCGTGGGCAGGAGAACATCTTAGGACCCCAGCGCAGGAGAGCGTTTAGGTGAAAGCATGTGTGTGTGCAGAGTGAATGCCACCGCGTGGAAGAAGGAACTATCCCTAACGCCGCTAGAACACTAAGCAGGATAAGGAGGGGGGACAGCTACATAGTCCCGAGGGATTCAGGTAGCCATCGACATAGGGAGTACACCTGTAGCCAAAGTCAGATAACAGACCGATAGGTGTCACCGTTCGGTAGCACTAACCCAGGTTACGGACACCTGGGCTAGGAGGTGGGTGGGAGGTTAAAAAGAGAGGATATGGCCTAGCACCAAACTTCCCCAAGAACCTGGTTCGCCCTAAAACATTACTGTGAATCCCTCAGCCAAGAAGAAGTTTGTGTTATATCCAATAACAAGCGGTGTAACGTCATCTGTGCCTCACATGTGATTATTCATGAAATCTGTCACAACACGTTTTTAACCAATATTGGTCTTTATGGTCAGCAAAGCACAGGGATGGATATGCGATATCTGCATGTTACATGCAGGCCAAAAGCTAACTGAGAATGGGGAATTTCAATATGATACCAATCTCACTCCCTCCCTCCTGTTATTGATCATATTAATCTGCTCCATTAAAAGCTCCTCATTCCAAACTGAATAATAGAAAGCATCTTTGGAAGTGAGAAAATTCAATCTTTAAACATACTGGGTTGTCTTAATAGGTTTGCTTTTAAACTACCCTTTCCCATGTAGTCCATAAACATTAAGGGTTCCTTTGAACAATAACTACAGGTGTTTTCATGCTGTTTGGCAATACTATGCAGAATAGGTTTTAAAGCATTCCTGTAGGAACATATTTTAATGTCTTTTTTTACTAAACAGTCACAATTACATTTTCGAACTTAAATCAAACAGACTACATGCCCGTACCACAGCCAGGGGTGTAAACTTAGAACCTTCACTCATATCAATGATGGCTGACATTTATCAGAAGATTATCGTGTTACATTAAAACACATTAGGATTCTGGGGGTAAAACAGACAAGTACCCTTAAAATAAAGACACAATACCTTTTGAGTTTCCAAATATACACACATACAAGAAAGCGGTTAGGGGCTGTGAAGAAGTCTTGTGCCTGACTCTAGTGAATACCAGTAAAGGAACAAGTTACTTACCTGTAAACATTGTTCTCCAGCATGGGTCTGGCATGGATTCACATGGTCATGAATATTCCCCCGTCGTCAGGCTTACAAACTGTATGCCTCCTTTAAATCAATCACTGTCCTCTGGGTCATACTGCCTCCATCCAATGACAGTCCTCTCCCTCTCCTCTAGCAGCCATCTTCAGATTTGGTAAGCACGTAAAGTGGCAGTATGACCAAGAAGAGGCGCAGAGGGGACAGAGGAAGGGTTTGCATGTGTATACATGCCAGAACCATGTTGGGGAACAATAGTTAGAGGAAAGTAATGAGTTCCTTCTCCAGCATGGGGTCTGACATGGATTCACATTCTCCTGAATAACAAATACATAGGAGTACAACATTACACAACCACAGGAGGTGGCAAGGCTCAACAGAAGCAATCAACTCTTACCTCTGGAACATACTCATCTCAAGCGAACAGGTTGCGTAGCACTGCCTGGCGGACTCTGGACTCTTGTGAAGGTGTGCATGGAACTCCACGCAGCCGCCCTGCAGATGTCCAGCAGGGGCACACCAGGCAGGAACGCCATCATCACAGCTATCGCTCTGGTGGAGTGGGCTCTGACGGCCAGGCAGCGATCGGTTCGCCAACGGATGAAAGTGCGTAATGCAGTCAGAGAGCCACCTTGAGATAGAAGCCTTAGACAAGGCTTTTCCATGGTTCACTGGACCACAAACAGTTGAGAAGTCTTACGAAAACACTTTGTGCATGTGACATAGAACTTCAGGGCACGAAAAACATCCAGCAAGTGCAAGGCCCTTTCAGCTAGTGATGAAGGCTTCGGGAAAAAAATAGGTAACACCGAAGGCACGTTAAGGTGGAATTCCGATGGAACCTTCGGCATAAAGAGGGGTGCATCTGAAGCACCACACTCGATTTGTGCAAAGTCAGGGAAGGCTGTTTGCAGGATGGAGTCTGGATCTCAACTACCCTCCTTGCAGAGGTGATGTCCACAAGAAAAGCCGTTTTCCACAAGAGGAACTTGAGCAGGGCCGGATGCATAGGCTCGAAGGGGGCACCCCCATTAGCCTCGTCAGCACCACGTTTAGTTCCCACCCTGGGGCAGGAGCCGTCACTGGCAGGAAAGAACTCCTTGACGAGTCGATGAGACCAAAGTGAAGATCTTTCTGGAGACCTGGTGTAGCGGGACATGGCCGCCGGATGTACCTTGATAGAGATAGCAAGTAAGGAAGAATCTGCGGGCTGTGACCCTCAGAGAGGTAATCTTCTGAGAGCGGCACCACTTAGCAAAAAGCTTCCACTTGACCGTAGCACTTCAAAGTCGATGACGCGCTGGCCTTTGCGAGGACCTCCCTACAGTCTGTCGGCAAGGCATATCCTCCAAACTCTAGGGCTGCAGGAGCCAAGCCCTCAGATTCAGCAATCCTGGGTCATGATGAAGGATTGTGCCTCCTTCTCTGGTGAGAAGATCCGGGACCACTGGAAGCTTGACTGGAGGCAACGCTGACAGGCTGAGAATGTCCAGGTACCAAATCTGCCACGGCCACGCTGGGGCGATGAGAATCATCCTGCATTGGCACTGTACCGAGTGTATTGATGACTCATATCAGAAGAGGCAATGGGGGAAACGCGTACAGAAACAGGCCATCACACGGGAAGAAGAACGCGTCCCCCTCGGCTGCTTGGTTGGTGCAATTTGCTGCCAAATGTCTGGCATTTGGAGTTCACTGCCGTCACAAACAGATTGATCTGGAGCCTGCCCCACTTCACGAAGATGTGGTATAACTTGTCCTGCCGAAGTTCCCACTCATGGCAGGAGCTGCTGATGGAGTCTGCGGTGGTGTTCTTGACTCCCGCCAGGTGAAGAGGAAGGAGGAACATCTCTTGTCTGATGGCCCAGTGCAACAAGTCCTGCGCTTCCTTGGAGAACGCTGGGGATCGAGTGCCCCCCTGCTTCCTGAAGTAGCACATTGTGGTGGTGTTGTCCATGTTGATCATCACCACCTTGCCCTTCAGAAATGAAGAAATTACTTGAGGGCCCAGAACACTGCCCTTAGCTCTGACAGCCACAGGGCTCTGGCGTTCTTACGTCCAGTGTGGGCTCCCCAGCCTTCCAGGGAAGCGTCCATGGTGACCGTCTCCTGGAATGGGGGTTTTGAAACCCTGTGCCCCATGCGATGTTGGAGTGGACGCCCCACTACTTTATCGCCCAACGGAAATCCTTGTTGAGTGTGATCTTGTCTACAAAGCTTTATGGACACCTGTATCCAGCGAGCGTCCAGGAACTCCTGAGAAGGTTGCATCCATAACCTGCAGAGCCGGATAAGGTAGATGCAAGACGGCATCATGCCGAGCATCGACTTGGTGGTTTGCACCGTGGTGTTCGTCATCAACAATAATCGCTGCACTTTCCCCTGAATGGCTGCTACTCTCTCCTCCGAGGGTGATGCCAGGAAAGAGACCGTATTGAGCCGGACTCCTAGGAACAGCGCTTTCTGCAATGGTGTCAAGCAGGATTTTGGATAGTTGATGGAGACTCCCAGACCCGTCAGCAGCTGGACGGTCGCCTCTGTGTGTCCGATGGCTAACTCTCACAAGCAGGCCTGGATGAGCCAGTCATCGAGGTATGGGTAATGTGTATACCCAGTAGACGCATATGGGCCACCACTGGTGGCAGGGACTTGGTGAACACCCTGGGGGCCAACTTCAAGCCAAAGGAAGGGCATTGAACTGGTAGTGTTATCCCTGCACTGCGAAGTGTAGAAACATTTGGCGTTTCTTGTGAATGGGGCTGCACTTCCTCGGAGCCGGGCTGCGTGTTTCAGCTTGTCAGCATCGCACAGCATTCTCCCACGCATGGGCTACCTTATCCTGCTCGTCTCAGTCTGCCGGTCCTCAGAAGAGCAGGTAGGGATATTGGGTCACCACCGTCCATGTCCCCATCAGCTGTGTCTCTCCCAGCCTCACCCCTCTCCAGTGGTGGGTTTTTGCCTGCTGTGCCTCTGGGGATGAACTGACTCAATGGTTAGTCCCTCTCCCGTTTTTAAGTCACATCTCATACAAAAACCAAACTGGTCTATGAGATTGTCTTGAGTGTTCTTCACGTCTCCAAGCTGCTTCCTCGTCCCACTATGTTGAGATGGAAGTTTAGTGGAGTCTGCCCTATTCTTCCTTGTCCCTGTGATACTAATACTTTTGGTGTGGCATAAGTACATGGGGGAACTTATGGAGTATGAGGAAGGTAGAGGGTGAGGGGAGAAAGGTGGGTCAGGGAGGATTATACTGCGTTGTCCCATGATGTCCTCCCTGTATCTCAGAATGGGAATACCTCCCCATGAGATTTTCCATGGGTTACCACACCCAGGGGGCACTATCGGGTCAGGCCTCACCTACCTAGCCTCTTGTAAAGGGTCTCTCCCAAGGGGAGAAGGGACGACAGTGCATGATTTGTCACAATACACTTTGATGTCCCTGGATGCCATTTCCTGAGGGCCCGACCGGCCTTGATCTGTGGATCAGCTTGCCAAGTCTGAAAACCCACAAACTTGCTATTTGCCTGCAAACACCCTATGGGACTGTTGATGGGATTAGGGAAATATTTAACCCCCAAACTGTACTTACCTGCACAGCAACAGACACATTATTTCCATGTACAGCTCCCACAGAGGAAAGCCAAAAAGGCCACACCCAGTTTAGGCAGGCTCCCTCAGCATCAACTGGAAGCACTAGCCAATCGCAGTCCCTTACCACTCCCACAAGACTTGTGCAGACCCTTTCATCGAAGCCTGCCCTCTACTCTTCTTACTACTCTTTTGCTTTAGGTTTCTCTCGTTCTTTTATGAGGTGGTTTCAATCTTGCTTAACTGACCACACATTGTCTATTTTCTGGGCAGGAAAACAATATGCCACCTTTCCACTACAATACACTGTCCCTCAGGCTGAGTTCTTGGTCCCTTTCTTTTGTCGCATTAACTATCCCTAGGTCTTCTATTGTTCCATCTTTTGGACTATCCTGTCACGTATATATGCTGATGATTCCCAGATCTGTGTTTCCTTTTCTTTCTTCATAGATGCTCTCCATTCCACTCTTAGTGCTCGTTTGCTATCCAATCCTGGATGCATTCTCACTTTCAGCATCGTAATGGTTCCAAAATAGGTCTTTTTCTTCCCTGTCTTGACTCTTCCTCCTCTGCTTCATTCGTCTGGTCTCTCATTCTCCCCTGCTTGTAATCTAGCGGTTAACGTGGGCTCTTCCCTTTCCTTTTCACATCTCAGATAAGGATCATTCTTGCTGGTTCAAAAATGACAATATTTTACAATCTTGTTACTTTCTTTTAATTCTACTAAATATCCAATTTCACCTCTTGTCCTCTTCTTCCTGCATACCAGATTTCCCTTCTGTGTTCCATCTTTAACTCTACTATTCACATGCTCTTTCGATTTCTCCTGACACCACTATTATTCCTTCCATTCTTTTCATTTACTGTCTTTCTGTTGAGTCCTCCCTTCTTTTCTTTCTGTTGAGTCCTCCCTCCTTTTACATTTCCTCTGGATTGATTTAATTGCATTCATGGCCCGACACTACCGATTAAGCCTCCATAATTTCTATATTACTCTTTTTGCACAATTACTTACTCCGGATTGTTCCCCAAACTCCCAGTGCTCTATATCACTTCCACTATCATTACTGGCATCTAAACACTTGCATTCCTTTCATTAGACTATTAGATCTGCATCCACTCTCTCTTTGTTCCACTCTCTCCTTAAAGCTCCTCACTTGTCACCATGTGTGTAACTTCTCTGTATTGCCTGGTATGATTTATTTTTGCTTCGTTCATTAATTGTACCATTATGTTTGTGCAGTGCTTTGGCAAAAGCACTATACAAATCAATAAATACAATCACAACCACGGGGAGGTTCTGTAGTGCTATGAAAAGGCTGTAATGAAGTTATTTGCGAGGAGAAATGCTGGAGGTAGAGGCTGAGGTTTGTAGGAGAGTGGAGCAGTTGCGAGCACAAGAGTTCAGAGGTGAAAAATGTGTTAAACAAGTAGGTGTTTCATCGCACAGTGGTGTTGGCAGCATTCATTTTCCACCAGGCTTGCTAAAGGAACCTCCTTGTGCACCCATGTTTTCTAAAAAATTAGAACGACACTGCTTACATCATAAAGCAAGACCTTTTTAAACTGTGAAAAGCTCAAATGGTTTGATGAGCAAGGGAAAGTTAAATAGCTTTGCTATTTCTATGCACAATCATCTTAAATTTGAAGAATGAACAGTGAATTTCTGAGAAAATGCAATCAGGAATTAAAAATTATAACCTCTTACCAACGAATGCTATAATAGTCCCATGTATCAAGCATTCCCTCAGGAACACACAAAGTCACAACTTTTGCTGCATTAAGTGAACAATATCAGAGGGCAGACTAGTTGGGGAGGGCCAGGAAACTACTGGTCTAGGGAAGATAATTGCAATGTGAAGCAACTCCTGAAGGCCGGGTACTTGAGATCCCACAGAGACCTTCTGCACTCCATGTATTCCAGAGAGATGGTTGGAGAGTCCTTGACACATATCCAACATCCAAAAAGACCTGCACCATGGCTTTCAATTAAACATCCACTCTGGCTTCCAGTGAAATGGGTGGTTAGATACACCATTACAGGGTATTTGGCCTGAGGGCATTACAAAGCATAACTTTCCAAGGCTCCATTAGGTGGGAGGAGAACTGTCCGCCTCACAACCACAAAATAAAACAGGGGAAATGACCAGCTACTCTGCTTAAAGATGAGGTGCACACATCAGATAGAGGATAAGCCAAACCAACCCAACACCCTTTTTGTGCACAAAATGACCTAACCCTCATTGAGCCAGCGGAGCACAGTGGATATCCTCCCAATCCCTATTCACCCCCAGAGCTTGCACCGACCGGTTATTTCCCCTTCAAGCTTTATTGGAAACACCAACTCAAAGAAAATGTAAGGAAGAAGGCCCCAGGGATTCAAAGTTCATCAGAGGCTTAAATCATTTTGACCCGCAGAGAAGACCGAAAAAACAGGAACAGATATGGACCCCTTCCTCACCAAACAAATGTCCAGACTGTATGTCATGGATACAAAATGTCCAACAGCCTTTGTAAAGCTGACTCCCTCCTCCCCCCTGAGGTCCAAACTCCAAAACCTCACTCTCAATCATACTGCTGTAGGAAATCCCTTCAGCAAGTCAAGGAGCCGAGGACTGGCCCATGTAGTATAAAGTGGATCTGCTTCCTCATTCTGGGTCAGAAGATGAGAGTGCAGTTGTGCCTTGCAGAGCTGTGCCAGAGTAAGGTGTGAAGGAGGTAGTCCTGGAGGAAGGGAGAGAGTGAATGTGGTTGAGGGTCAGAGGAGGAACAGCAAGTGGACAGATGTGCAAAGCAGAAAGCCAGCATTGGATAAGCCAAGATCTAGATGGAGTGGTGAGGAGCTGGTGCGAGACCAGTGTGGCCTGAGCTGGAGATCAGCAAGAGTACAAATGCTGGAGAAGGAATAGAGCGGAAGAAAGAGGGGGCGAAGGAAGAAAGATGGGAAGAAGGGTGAGAGGTTAAGTTGGAAGGGGAAGAGTATGGAGACAGGATGGAGGTGGTGTCCTCTCTTGCCCCCAATGACAGAAGGAGAATTTGCCCCTTCTAAAAACTCATGTACTGTGGTGACTGTGAACCAATGAGAAACTGGGAATTACTGTGTGAGGCATTCAGAGCTGAAATTCCCTATTGTAAACGACCACGCCAGTGCGACGAGGATCATCCTGCACCGGGACCTCTTGAGCTGGTTGATGAGCCGGAGCAACAACGGCAGCGGAGGGAACGCATAAAGAAATAGGCCGTCCCAGGGGAACGAGAAAGCATCGCCCATGCTCCTCGGCTGGGGGAACCTGCTGGCGAACCTCCGGCCCTTGGAATTCGTCGCAGTCGCAAAGAGATCGATTTGGGGTTCGCCCCATCGTCGGAAGAGTCGATCCACTTGATCCTGGCGTAGTTCCCACTCGTGGCACGAGCGCAGCTCCCTGCTGAGTGAGTCGGCGATCGTGTTTTTTATTCCTGCCAGATGAGGCACCAGAAACATCCCTTGGGGCGACGGCCCAATGCCACAGATCCTGGGCTTCCTTGGATAGGGCCGGGGACCTGGTTCCGCAATGCTTCCGGATGTAGAACATCGTGGTGGTGTGGTCGATGAAGGTCCTCACCACTTTGCCCTTGAGGGACGGAAGAAAGGACCTGAGGGCCCAGAACACCGCGCGGAGCTCCAAGATGTTGATGTGGAGAGACCAAAGGCCTCTGGTGAGCTGGGGTCTGAAAGTCCGTGCCCGCCGACAGATGACAGCGGGTATCCCACCACTGGATCGCCTGACGGAACGTCTCGTTGAGGGATCCTGTCCTCGAAGCTGCCCGTCGACGGGATCCAGCAGGCGTCAAGGAACTCCTGTAAGGGTCTCAGCTGGAGCCTGCAAAGGCGCACCAGATAAATGCAGGAGGACATCATCCCGAGGAGGGACTTGATAGATCTTACCCTGGCCATGTCCGTGGCCAGCAGACGCTGCACCTTGCCCAGAATGGTCCTGGTCCTTTCCTCCGACGGCGAGGCCAGCCGCGCCACTGTGTCGAGCTTGGCTCCCAGAAACAGGGCGACTTGCAACGGAACCAGGTGGGATTTTAGAAAGTTGATGGAGAATCCCAGGTCCATGAGCAGCTGGACGGTCTTCGCAGTGTGCTCCACGGCGTGCTCCCTTGTGCTTGCCCGGATGAGCCAGTCGTCCAGGTAGGGGTAGACGTGGAACCCCAGTAGGCGCAGCCGCGCCGCCACCGGTGCGAGGCACTTGGTGAACACCCTGGGTGCCGACTTCAATCTGAACGGGAGGGCCTTGAACTGGTAGTGCCGCCCTTGGACCACGAACCTGAGGAACTTTCGGTGTCTTTTTAGAATGGGGATGTGGAAGTACGCATCCTCCAAGTCCAACGACGACAGGAAATCGCCCTCCTCCAGCTGTCCCAGCACATGCTGGAGGGTGACCATACGGAACTTCTGTGCCTTGATGTACTTGTTCAGTCGTCGTAGGTCCAGGATGGGGTGCCATCCTCCTGTCCTCTTTTTTACGAGGAAGTACCTTGAGTAAACTCCAGAGCCCCGAAGCCTCTTTGGGACGAGCTCGATGGCACCCTTCTTGAGCATCGCCCTTACTTCCAACAGTAGTTGAGGGACGTGATTTTCCTTCCTGGCCATGGGTGGAACGCGAGGACACTTTTGAAACTCGAGGGCGTGCCCTTGGACCAGGGCGTCCAGCACCCAACGGTCGGTGGAGATGGACTCCCACATGCTGACGAACCTCGCCAGCCGGCCTCCCACCGGGGTGCTTCGGTGGGGGCCCGACCCCACGGTCGGTTCAATCTTGTTTGGAGGCCGCCTTGCCTCCTTGACCTCCTTGTCGACGACGGACACCACCTGACTTGCCGCGTCCCCTGTAGGCTTCCTGGGACGAAGATCTTGCCACTTGGCGGTAAGTGGAGGAGCCACTGCCGGATCCCTTGGAGGCACCTTGTCTGCCTCCGGAGCTCCGAAAGGACGGACGTCGTTGTTGGAGCACTCCCAGTGCCCGGGCAGTCTCTGTGTCTGTCTTGATGGCCTGAAGGGACTCATCAACTGCCTTCCCAAACAGGTTGTTCCCGTCGAAGGGCATGTCCAAAACCTTGGCTTGTACGTCCTGGCGGAAATCCGTGGCCTTGAGCCATCCTCGTCGTCTCAAGCAAACGCTGTTGCCAAACTCACGGAAACCGGTGTCGGCGATGCCCGTTGCCATTGTGATGGTGTGGTCCGAAGCAATCTCCCCCTCCTGTAGGATTTCAAGGGCCTCAGCCCTTTTGGCGTCCGGAAGGAAGTCTAACAGAGGAGCGATTTTGAACCACAACTCCCTGTCGTAGCGGGCTACGATAGCCAGGGCGTTGGCCGCCTTGATAGTCGTAGCTGCGGATGAGATGATCCGT